>NC_091283.1:191625023-191931567 GCF_032444005.1 Ranitomeya imitator
TGGACCAGATGACCCAGGAGGTCCCTTCCAACTCTACCATTCTATGATTCTAAGGGTATGTTTCCACGTGCAGTAAACGCTGCGTGTTTGACGCTGCATAGAGACGCAGTGTCAAACACGCAGCGTCAAACACGCAGCGTCCAGATGTTACAGCATAGTGGAGGGGATTAAATGAAATCCCGTCTCCACTATGCGTGGTAACACGCACACGGCGGCCCTGCGACTCTGGACATGCGGCGCGCCTTTTCAGATCGCAGCATATCCATATACCTTGCGGCGACGCTGCGTCGCCTCAAGGTATAGCACAGGGCCCTATGTGTGGGGTGCGATGATCCGGGTGTGTGCTATGAACACATCCAGCATCATCGCGTCCCAGAAGGGGGCGGAGCTTAGCGCAGAGCGGGTTTGCCGCTCCGACTAAACCGCCGGCCATCCTGATCGTGGACACATACCCTTAGTTTCCAACTATGACATCTGTGGCCCCTTGAGATCTCTATAAATATATCCCGACACTGGCCAGTAGGTGGTGCTGTGTGTATAACATATAAGGTAACCTTGAAGACCGCAGGATGGGCGGCAGTCACACACAGATCGCAGTGCGGGAGCGCAACATCCCATCTAATGACTGGTGTATAACCTGTCTGTAATTCACAGCAAACAGCACACATATGTGAGTGCAGCGTAAGGCCACGTTCACACGGTCAGTATTTGGTCAGTATTTTACATCAGTATCTGTGAGCCAAAATCAGGAGTGGGTGATAAATGCAGAAGTGGTGTCATGTTTCTATTATACTTTTCGAGATATTATATGCTCCGCCGCACGCACTTATATTACACGCTCATCTCTGCTGCACGCATTAAGGCCGGCGTCACACTGGCGAGTTTTACGGACGTAAGAGAGGTGCTGAAAATACGGATTGCATACGGTACAATGCTTCTCTATGCCCCAGC
Organism: Ranitomeya imitator; assembly: GCF_032444005.1. Classification (NCBI taxonomy): domain Eukaryota; kingdom Metazoa; phylum Chordata; class Amphibia; order Anura; family Dendrobatidae; genus Ranitomeya; species Ranitomeya imitator. The sequence goes on from NC_091283.1 coordinate 191,625,975, forward strand.
TCCTATCAGCCGTATTTTACTGATCCGTATTATACGGTCTTCTATGGCTGTAGAAAATCGCAGCATGCTGCGTTTGTCACCGTATTGCGCAAAAAAATCACCAATGAAAGTCTATGGGGGCAAGAAAAATACGGATTACGCACGGACCAACAGTGTGACTTGTGAGAAATACGCAGCGGTGTTAGAGAGAAAAGCCGGCAATTCAGCGCTGTGTACAGTAAAATCACACTGACCGGTTAGAATAGAATAGGTGGAGTAAATGTCTACACATAGTATAGGTATATATATATATATATATATATATATATATATATATATATATGTAATTGAGATGACATATGTATATATTAATATTTCATCCGGTGCTAGATAGCAGAAAAGCCGGTAATTGCTTTCTCCTTCTGAAACCCGACATGATATGAGACATGGTTTACATACAGTAAACCATGTCTGATCCCCATTTTTTTTGCATATTCCACACTATTAATGTTAGTAGTGTGTACAGTCATGGCCAAAAGTATTGACACCCCTGCAATTCTGGCAGATAATACTCAGTTTCTTCCTGAAAATGATTGCAATCACAAATTATTTGGTATTATCTTCATTTAATTTGTCTTAAATGGAAAAACACAAAAGAGAATAAAGCAAAAAGCAAAACATTGATCATTTCACACAAAACTCCAAAAATGGGCCAGACAAAAGTATTGGCTTCCTCAGCCTAATACTTGGTTGCACAACCTTTAGCCAAAATAACTGCAACCAACCACTTCCGGTAACCATCAATGAGTTTCTTACAATGCTCTGCTGGAATTTTAGACCATTCTTCTTTGGCAAACTGCTCCAGGTCCCTGATATTTGAAGGGTGCCTTCTCCAAACTGCCATTTTTAGATCTCTCCACAGGTGTTCTATGGGATTCAGGTCTGGACTCTTTGCTGGCCACCTTAGAAGTCTCCAGTGCTTTCTCTCAAACCATTTTCTAGTGCTTTTTGAAGTGTGTTTTGGGTCATTGTCCTGCTGGAAGACCCATAACCTCTGAGGGAGACCCAGCTTTCTCACACTGGGCCCTACATTATGCTGCAAAATTTGTTGGTAGTCTTCAGACTTCATAATGCCATGCACACGGTCAAGCAGTCCAGTGCCAGAGGCAGCAAAGCAACCCCAAAACATCAGGGAACCTCCGCTATGTTTGACTGTAGAGACCGTGTTCTTTTCTTTGAATGCCTCTTTTTCTCTCCTGTAAACTCTATGTTGATGCCTTTGCCCAAAAAGCTCTACTTTTGTCTCATCTGACCAGAGAACATTCTTCCAAAACATTTTAGGCTTTTTCAGGTTAGTTTTGGCAAACTCGAGCCAGGCTTTTTTATGTCTCGGGGTAAGAAGTGGGGTCTTTCTGGGTCTCCTACCATACAGTCCCTTTTCATTCAGACGCCGACGGATAGTACGGGTTGACACTGTTGTACCCTCGGACTGCAGGGCAGCTTGAACTTGTTTGGATGTTAGTCTAGGTTCTTTATCCAACATCCGCACAATCTTGCGTTGAAATCTCTTATCAATTTTTCTTTTCCATCCACTTCTTGGGAGGTTAGCTACAGTGCCATGGGCTTTAAACTTCTTGATGACACTGCGCACGGTAGACACAGGAACATTCAGGTCTTTGGAGATGGACTTGTAGCCTTGAGATTGCTCATGCTTCCTCACAATTTGGTTTCTCAAGTCCTCAGACAGTTCTTTGGTCTTCTTTCTTTTCTCCATGCTCAATGTGGTACACACAAGGACACAAAACAGCGGTTGAGTCAACTTTAATCCATGCCAAGTGTGATTGAGTTATTGCCAACACCTGTTAGGTGCCACAGGTAAGTTACAGGTGCTGTTAATTACACAAACTAGAGAAGCATCACATGATTTTTCGAACAGTGCCAATACTTTTGTCCACCCCCTTTTTATGTTTGGTGTGGAATTATATCCAATTTGGCTTTAGGACAATTCTTTTTGTGTTTTTTCATTTAGGACAAATTAAATGAAGATAATAATACCGAATAATTTGTGTTTGCAATCATTTTCAGGAAGAAAATGAGTATTATCTCACAGAATTGCAGGGGTGTCAATACTTTTGGCCATGACTGTATGTGCAAAATTTGGGGTCTCTAGCTAAAAACATCTGCCCCCAGCCACCCCAGAAAAGGCACATCTGGAAGATGCGCCTATTCTGGCACTTGGCCACTCTCTTCCCATTCCCGTGTAGCGGTGGGATATGGGGTAATGAAGGGTTAATGCCACCTTGCTATTGTAAGGTGACATTAAGCCAAATCAATAATGGAGAGGCGTCAATTATGACACCTATCCATTATTAATCCAATACTAGTAAAGGGTTAAAAAAAATACACAAACACATTATTAAAAATTATTTTAATGAAATAAAAACAAAGGTTGTTGTAATATCACTTTTCCTTTCACTTTTCCCCATTATGTAGATAGGGGAAAAATAGTTTGGTGAATTGGAAAGCGTGGAGTTAAAATTTCACCTCACAACATAGCCTATGACGCTCTCAGGGTCCAGACGTGTGACTGTGCAAAATTTTGTTTCTGTAGCTGCGACGCCTCCAACACTTTTCCTTTCACTTTTTTCCCCATTATGTAGATAGGGGCAAAATTGTTTGGTGAATTGGACAGTGCGGGGTTAAAATTTCACCTCACAACATAGCCTATGACGCTCTCAGGGTCCAGACGTGTGACTGTGCAAAATTTTGTTGCTGTAGCTGCGACACCTCCAACACTTTTCCTTTCACTTTTTCCCCATTATGTAGATAGGGGCAAAATTGTTTGGTGAATTGGAACGCGCGGGGTTAAAATTTCACCTCACAACGTAGCCTATGACGCTCTCAGGGTCCAGACGTGTGACTGTGCAAAATTTTCTTGCTGTAGCTGCGACGCTTCCAACACTTTTCCTTTCACTTTTTTCCCCATTATGTAGATAGGGGCAAAATTGTTTGGTGAATTGGAACGCGCGGGGTTAAAATTTCGCCTCACAATATAGCCTATGACGCTCTCGGGGTCCAGACGTGTGACTGTGCAAAATTTTGTGGCTGTAGCTGCGACGGTGCAGATGCCAATCCCGGACATACACACACACACACACACACACACACACATACACACATTCAGCTTTATATAGTGGATTTTTTTTTTTGTGACACATGGATCCCTTCTATAGCGGTATGTTGGTTTTGCAAGCCTGCGAGAAAAACACGCAGTACGGATGCCATACGGATTACATACGGTGGATGCCATGCGCAAAAAACGCTGACACACCCTGCCTACGGAGGAGCTACGGACCACTATTTTCGGGACTTTTCAGCGTATTACGGCACGTATATTACACGCACGTATATTACACGCACTTATATTACACGCTCTTATATTACATGCTCTTATATTACACGCTCGTATATTACACGCACTTATATTACACGCTCTTATATTACACGCACTTATATTACACACACTAATATTACACGCACGTATATTACACGCACTTATATTACACGCTCTTATATTACACGCACGTATATTACACGCTCTTATATTACACGCACTTATATTACACGCTCATATATTACACGCTCTTATATTACACGCTCTTATATTACACGCACTTATATTACACACACTAATATTACACGCACGTATATTACACGCACTTATATTACACGCTCTTATATTACACGCACGTATATTACACGCACTTATATTACACGCACGTATATTACACGCACGTATATTACACGCACGTATATTACACGCACTTATATTACATGCACGTATATTACACGCTCTATTACACGCACGTATATTACACGCTCTTATATTACACGCACGTATATTACATGCACTTATATTACACGCTCTTATATTACACGCACGTATATTACACGCTCTTATATTACACGCACGTATATTACACGCACTTATATTACATGCACTTATATTACACGTTCTTATATTACACACATATATTACACGCACGTATATTACACGCTCTTATATTACACGCTCTTTTATTACACGCACGTATATTACACGCACTTATATTACACTCACTTATATTACACGCACGTATATTACACACTCTTATATTACACACACTTGTATTACACGCTCTTATATTACACGCTCTTATATTACACGCACGTATATTACATGCTCTTATATTACACGCATATATATATTACACACACGTATATTACATGCTCTTATATTACACACACTTATATTACACACATGTATATTACACGCATGTATATTACACGCACGTATATTACATACACTTATATTACACGCTCTTATATTACACGCATGTATATTACACTCACGTATATTACACGCACGTATATTACACGCACTTATATTACACGCACGTATATTACACGCACGTATATTACACGCTCTTATATTACACGCACTTATATTACACGCTCTTATATTACACGCTCTTATATTACACGCTGTTATATTACACGCACGTATATTACACGCACTTATATTACATGCTCTTATATTACACGCTCTTATATTACATGCTCTTATATTACACGCACTTATATTATACGCAGGTATATTACACGCTCTTATATTACACACACGTATATTACACGCTCTTATATTACACGCACGTATATTACACGCACTTATATTACACGCTCTTATATTACACGCTCTTATATTACACGCACGTATATTACACGCACGTATATTACACGCTCTTATATTACATGCTCTTATATTACACGCTCGTATATTACACGCACTTATATTGCACGCTCTTATATTACACGCTCTTATATTACACGCACTAATATTACACGCTCTTATATTACACGCACTTATATTACACGCACTAATATTACATGCATGTATATTACACGCTCTTATATTACACGCACGTATATTACACGCTCTTATATTACACGCACGTATATTACACGCACTTATATTACACGCTCTTATATTACACGCACGTATATTACACGCACTTATATTACATGCACTTATATTACACGCTCTTATATTACACACACATATATTACACGCACGTATATTACACGCTCTTATATTACACGCACGTATATTACACGCTCTTATATTACACGCACGTATATTACACGCACTTATATTACACGCACTTATATTACACGCTCTTATATTACACGCACTTATATTACACGCTCTTATATTACACGCACTTATATTACACGCTCTTATATTACACGCTCTTATATTACACGCACGTATATTACTCGCTCTTATATTACAAGCTCTTATATTACACGCAATTACACGCACGTATATTGCACGCACTTATATTACATGCTCTTATATTACACGCACTTATATTACACGCTCTTATATTACACGCTCTTATATTACACGCTCTCATATTACACGCACGTATATTACACGCACTTATATTACACGCACTAATATTACACGCACGTATATTGCACGCACTTATATTACATGCTCTTATATTACACGCACTTATATTACACGCTCTTATATTACACGCACGTATATTACACGCACGTATATTACACGCACGTATATTACACGCACTTATATTACATGCACGTATATTACACGCTCTTATATTACACGCACGTATATTACACGCTCTTATATTACACGCACGTATATTACACGCTCTTATATTACACGTACGTATATTACATGCACTTATATTACATGCACTTATATTACACGCTCTTATATTACACACACATATATTACACGCACGTATAATACACGCTCTTATATTACATGCACGTATATTACACGCTCTTATATTACACGCACGTATATTACACGCACTTATATTACACACTCTTACATTACACGCACTTATATTACACGCTCTTATATTACACGCTCTTATATTACACGCACTTATATTACACGCTCTTATATTACACGCTCTTATATTACACGCACGTATATTACACGCTCTTATATTACACGCACGTATATTACACGCACTTATATTACATGCACTTATATTACACGCTCTTATATTACACACACATATTACACGCACGTATATTACACGCTCTTATATTACACGCACGTATATTACACGCTCTTATATTACACGCACGTATATTACACGCACTTATATTACACACACTTATATTACACGCTCTTATATTACACGCACTTATATTACACGCTCTTATATTACACGCTCTTATATTACACGCTCTTATATTACACGCACTTATATTACACGCACTTATATTACACGCTCTTATATTACACGCTCTTATATTACACGCTCTTATATTACACGCACTTATATTACACGCACTTATATTACACGCTCTTATAATACACGCTCTTATATTACACGCTCTTATATTACACGCTCTTATAATACACGCTCTTATATTACACGCACATATATTACACGCTCTTATATTACACGCACTTATATTACACGCTCTTATATTACACGCACTTATATTACACGCTCTTATATTACACGCTCTTATATTACACGCTCTTATATTACACACACTTATATTACACGCTCTTATATTACACGCTCTTATATTACACGCTCTTATATTACACGCTCTTATATTACACGCACATATATTACACGCTCTTATATTACACACACTTATATTACACGCTCTTATAATACACGCTCTTATATTACACGCTCTTATATTACACGCTCTTATAATACACGCTCTTATATTACACGCTCTTATAATACACGCTCTTATATTACACGCTCTTATATTACACGCTCTTATAATACACGCTCTTATATTACACGCTCTTATATTACACGCTCTTATAATACACGCTCTTATATTACACGCTCTTATAATACACGCTCTTATATTACACGCTCTTATATTACACGCTCTTATAATACACGCTCTTATATTACACGCACATATATTACACGCACATATATTACACGCTCTTATATTACACGCACTTATATTACACACTCTTATAATACACGCTCTTATATTACACACACTTATATTACACGCTCTTATAATACACGCTCTTATATTACACGCTCTTATAATACACGCTCTTATATTACACGCTCTTATATTACACGCTCTTATAATACACGCTCTTATATTACACGCACATATATTACACGCACATATATTACACGCTCTTATATTACACGCACTTATATTACACACTCTTATATTACACGCACTTATATTACACGCTCTTATATTACACGCTCTTATATTACACGCTCTTATATTACACGCTCTTATATTACACGCACGTATATTACACGCTCTTATATTACACGCACGTATATTACACGCTCTTATATTACACGCTCTTATATTACACGCTCTTATATTACACGCTCTTATATTACACGCACGTATATTACACGCTCTTTTATTACACGCACGTATATTACACGCTCTTATATTACACGCTCTTATATTACACGCTCTTATATTACACGCTCTTATATTACACGCTCTTATATTACACGCACGTATATTACACGCTCTTATATTACACGCACGTATATTACACGCTCGGCTCTGCTGTGATTGCTGCCGTTTAACCCTTGAGATGCCGCCGTCGGTCCCTGGCTTGGTCGCCCATCGGCACCGGACACTTTTCTGGTTTTGCCATTATTATTCCTGCGCTTCAGCTCAATTAACGTTTTTAAAAATAAGAATTTTTCTTTAAATAAATCTCTGACTTCCCTTCTGAAATCAAACCGTAAACCAGGTAAGGACGAGAAAAAGATCATAACGTCAGAACGGTTGTCATGGCCAAAAATTCAGCCAAACCGTCTGTGCCCTACGATGGTGTCAGTAAAACCGTCAGCTTACCGCAGGAGAAAAACAAGTCCAATGTGAACAGAGAAAAAAAATACGGCCCCTTCCTCAAAGGGTTAAAGTGACTGACTCCTCCACTGACGACTCTCAATTCTAAATACTTGACTCCTCCCACACACATGACCGGTCACGTGATCATGACATCATCAAAGGTCCTTTAGCCCATGTAGTGTGTGAACCATGGCTAAGGCCGGGCAGCAGATCCGAGCGGCCGGAGATGAGCGGCCCCGGCCCCGCAACGTGTCCCGGGAGGAGGCGCTGCAGCTGGAGGGGTACCGGCACGCCTGCCACGTCATGCTGTACGCGCCCACCGCCGCCAAGCTGTTTGACCGGATCCCCATCCGATACGCTGTGCTGGTGAGAGGCGGGGTCCGGCCGGGTGCTGCTCCATAGGGCGGTGCTGGTCGGATGGGCGCTGCTCCATAGGGTGGTGCTGGGCGCATGGGTCCGGCCGGGCGCTGCTCCATAGGACGGTGCTGGTCGGATGGGTCCGGCCGGGTGCTGCTCCATAGGGCGGTGCTGGTCGGATGGGCGCTGCTCCATAGGACGGTGCTGGTAGGATGGGTCCGGCCGGGTGCTGCTCCATAGGGCGGTGCTGGTCGGATGGGTCCGGCCGGGTGCTGCTCCATAGGGCGGTGCTGGTCGGATGGGCGCTGCTCCATAGGACGGTGCTGGTAGGATGGGTCCGGCCGGGTGCTGCTCCATAGGGCGGTGCTGGTCGGATGGGCGCTGCTCCATAGGACGGTGCTGGTAGGATGGGTCCGGCCAGGTGCTGCTCCATAGGGCGGTGCTGGGCGCATGGGTCCGGCCGGGTGCTGCTCCATAGGACGGTGCTGGTCGGATGGGCGCTGCTCCATAGGACGGTGCTGGTAGGATGGGTCCGGCCAGGTGCTGCTCCATAGGGCGGTGCTGGGCGGACGGGTCCTGCTCCATAGGACGGTGCTGGTCGGATGGGTCCGGCCGGGTGCTGCTCCATAGGGCGGTGCTGGTCGGATGGGTCCGGCCGGGTGCTGCTCCATAGGGCGGTGCTGGTCGGATGGGCGCTGCTCCATAGGACGGTGCTGGTAGGATGGGTCCGGCCGGGTGCTGCTCCATAGGGCGGTGCTGGTCGGATGGGCGCTGCTCCATAGGACGGTGCTGGTAGGATGGGTCCGGCCAGGTGCTGCTCCATAGGGCGGTGCTGGGCGCATGGGTCCGGCCGGGTGCTGCTCCATAGGACGGTGCTGGTCGGATGGGCGCTGCTCCATAGGACGGTGCTGGTAGGATGGGTCCGGCCAGGTGCTGCTCCATAGGGCGGTGCTGGGCGGACGGGTCCTGCTCCATAGGACGGTGCTGGTCGGATGGGTCCAGCCGGGTGCTGCTCCATAGGGCGGTGCTGGTCGGATGGGTCCGGCCGGGTGCTGCTCCATAGGGCGGTGCTGGGCGGATGGGTCAGGCCGGGTGCTGCTCCATAGGGCGGTGCTGGGCGGATGGGTCCGGCCGGGTGCTGCTCCATAGGGCGGTGCTGGTCGGATGGGCGCTGCTCCATAGGACGGTGCTGGTAGGATGGGTCCGGCCAGGTGCTGCTCCATAGGGCGGTGCTGGGCGGACGGGTCCTGCTCCATAGGACGGTGCTGGTCGGATGGGTCCGGCCGGGTGCTGCTCCATAGGACGGTGCTGGTCGGATGGGCGCTGCTCCATAGGACGGTGCTGGTAGGATGGGTCCGGCCAGGTGCTGCTCCATAGGGCGGTGCTGGGCGGACGGGTCCTGCTCCATAGGACGGTGCTGGTCGGATGGGTCCGGCCGGGTGCTGCTCCATAGGGCGGTGCTGGTCGGATGGGTCCGGCCGGGTGCTGCTCCATAGGGCGGTGCTGGGCGGATGGGTCAGGCCGAGTGCTGCTCCATAGGGCGGTGCTGGGCGGATGGGTCCGGCCGGGTGCTGCTCCATAGGGCGGTGCTGGGCGGATGGGTCCGGGCGGGTGCTGCTCCATAGGGCGGTGCTGGGCGGATGGGTCCGGCTGGGTGCTGCTCCATAGGGTGGTGCTGGGCGGATGGGTGCTGCTCCATAGGGCGATGCTGGGTGGATGGGTCCGGCCGGGTGCTGCTCCATAGGGCGGTGCTGGGCGGATGGGTCCGGCCGGGTGCTGCTCCATAGGGCGGTGCTGGTCGGATGGGTCTGGCCGGGTGCTGCTCCATAGGACGGTGCTGGTCGGATGGGTCCGGCCGGGTGCTGCTCCAAAGGGCGGTGCTGGGCGGACGGGTGCTGCTCCATAGGACGGTGCTGGTCGGATGGGTCTGGCCAGGGGCTGCTCCATAGGACGGTGCTGGTCGGATGGGTCTGGCCGGGTGCTGCTCCATAGAGCGGTGCTGGGCGGACGGGTCCGGTCGGGTGCTGCTCCATAGGGCGGTGCTGGTCGGATGGGTGCTGCTCCATAGGGTGGTGCTGGGCGCATGGGTCCGGCCGGGTGCTGCTCCATAGGACAGTGCTGGTCGGATGGGTCCGGCCGGGTGCTGCTCCATAGGACGGTGCTGGTCGGATGGGTCCGGCCGGGTGCTGCTCCATAGGACGGTGCTTGTGGGATGGGTCCGGCCGGGTGCTGCTCCATAGGGCATAGGGCGGTGCTGGTCGGATGGCCGCTGCTCCATAGGACGGTGCTGGTCGGATGGGTCCGGCCGGGTGCTGCTCCATGGGGCATAGGGCGGTGCTGGTCGGATGGCCGCTGCTCCATAGGACGGTGCTGGTCGGATGGGTCCGGCTGGGTGCTGCTCCATAGGGCGGTGCTGGGCGGATGGGTCCGGCCGGGTGCTGCTCCATAGGGCGGTGCTGGGCGGATGGGTCCGGCCGGGTGCTGCTCCATAGGGCGGTGCTGGGCGGATGGTTCCAGCCGGGTGCTGCTCCATAGGGTGGTGCTGGTCGGATGGGTGCTGCTCCATAGGGCGATGCTGGGCGGATGGGTCCGGCCGGGTGCTGCTCCATAGGGCGGTGCTGGGCGGATGGGTCCGGCCGGGTGCTGCTCCATAGAGCGGTGCTGGGCGGATGGGTCTGGCCGGGTGCTGCTCCATAGGATGGTGCTGGTCGGATGGGTCCGGCCGGGTGCTGCTCCATAGGGCGGTGCTGGGCGGACGGGTGCTGCTCCATAGGACGGTGCTGGTCGGATGGGTCCGGCCGGGTGCTGCTCCATAGGGCGGTGCTGGGCGGACGGGTCCGGTCGGGTGCTGCTCCATAGGGCGGTGCTGGGCAGATGCGTCCGGCCGGGTGCTGCTTCATAGGGCGGTGCTAGTCGGATGGGAACTGCTCCATAGGGCGGTGCTGGTCGGATGGGTCCGGCCGGGTGCTGCTCCATAGGGCGGTGCTAGTCGGATGGGCACTGCTCCATAGGGCGGTGCTGGGCGGATGGGTCCGGCCGGGTGCTGCTCCATAGGGCGGTGCTGGGCGGATGCGTCCGGCCGGGTGCTGCTCCATAGCGCGGTGCTGGGCGGAAGGGTCCGGCCGGGTGCTGCTCCATAGGGCGGTGCTGGTCGGATGGGTCCGGCCGGGTGCTGCTCCATAGGGCGGTGCTAGTCGGATGGGCACTGCTCCATAGGGCGGTGCTGGGCGGATGGGTCCGGCCGGGTGCTGCTCCATAGGGCGGTGCTGGGCGGATGCGTCCGGCCGGGTGCTGCTCCATAGCGCGGTGCTGGGCGGAAGGGTCCGGCCGGGTGCTGCTCCATAGGACAGTGCTGGTCGGATGGGTCCGGCCGGGTGCTGCTCCATAGGACGGTGCTGGTCGGATGGGTCCGGCCGGGTGCTGCTCCATAGGACGGTGCTTGTGGGATGGGTCCGGCCGGGTGCTGCTCCATAGGGCATAGGGCGGTGCTGGTCGGATGGCCGCTGCTCCATAGGACGGTGCTGGTCGGATGGGTCCGGCTGGGTGCTGCTCCATAGGGCGGTGCTGGGCGGATGGGTCCGGCCGGGTGCTGCTCCATAGGGCGGTGCTGGGCGGATGGGTCCGGCCGGGTGCTGCTCCATAGGGCGGTGCTGGGCGGATGGTTCCAGCCGGGTGCTGCTCCATAGGGTGGTGCTGGTCGGATGGGTGCTGCTCCATAGGGCGATGCTGGGCGGATGGGTCCGGCCGGGTGCTGCTCCATAGGGCGGTGCTGGGCGGATGGGTCCGGCCGGGTGCTGCTCCATAGAGCGGTGCTGGTCGGATGGGTCTGGCCGGGTGCTGCTCCATAGGATGGTGCTGGTCGGATGGGTCCGGCCGGGTGCTGCTCCATAGGGCGGTGCTGGGCGGACGGGTGCTGCTCCATAGGACGGTGCTGGTCGGATGGGTCCGGCCGGGTGCTGCTCCATAGGGCGGTGCTGGGCGGACGGGTCCGGTCGGGTGCTGCTCCATAGGGCGGTGCTGGGCAGATGCGTCCGGCCGGGTGCTGCTTCATAGGGCGGTGCTAGTCGGATGGGAACTGCTCCATAGGGCGGTGCTGGTCGGATGGGTCCGGCCGGGTGCTGCTCCATAGGGCGGTGCTAGTCGGATGGGCACTGCTCCATAGGGCGGTGCTGGGCGGATGGGTCCGGCCGGGTGCTGCTCCATAGGGCGGTGCTGGGCGGATGCGTCCGGCCGGGTGCTGCTCCATAGCGCGGTGCTGGGCGGAAGGGTCCGGCCGGGTGCTGCTCCATAGGGCGGTGCTGGGCGGATGGGTCCGGCCGGGTGCTGCTCCATAGGGCGGTGCTGGGCGGATGCGTCCGGCCGGGTGCTGCTCCATAGCGCGGTGCTGGGCGGAAGGGTCCGGCCGGGTGCTGCTCCATAGGGCGGTGCTGGGCGGATGGGTCCGGCCGGGTGCTGCTCCACAGGGCGGTGCTGGGCAGATGGGTCCGGCCGGGTGCTGCTCCATAGGGCGGTGCTGGGCGGATGGGTCCAGCCGGGTGCTGCTCCATAGGGCGGTGCTAGTCGGATGGGCACTGCTCCATAGGGCGGTGCTGGGCGGATGGGTCCGGCCGGGTGCTGCTCCATAGGGCGGTGCTGGGCGGATGGGTCCGGCCGGGTGTTGCTCCATAGGGCGGTGCTGGGCGGATGGGTCCGGCCGGGTGCTGCTCCACAGGGCGGTGCTGGGCAGATGGGTCCGGCCGGGTGCTGCTCCATAGTGCGGTGCTGGTCGCATGGGTCCGGCTGGGTGCTGCTCCATAGTGAGGATGGGTCCGGCTTCAGACTCTGCTCACACGATGCGACAATTCTGTACTTTACTCCACCTTTCATGGCGCCGGAGACTAGTGAGCGGACTTTGACAACATGGTGTCGGTGTTGTTCATCCTAACGCTCCTTCATATGGGAACACTCTGTGGCGGATTTTCTGCATAACAAATCCTGACGTTTGGTAAAACTCCCCCATAATACGCCTCAGATCTCGTATCCGCCCTTCAGGGGTCGCCCCCAAAACACCATAAAGTATGTGCCCCCTCCACAGCCCGTGGACATTTACATGGAGTTGATCCCTTTGCAGATTTCTACAAGATGTTGGAGGCGTCTGTGGGAATATTTGCCCCTCCGAAGAGCATTTGTGAGGTCGGACCCTGATGTCGGGGACGCCAGGGTCACAGTCTCCATTATAGGTGATATATGGGGGGCTGAGGTCCGGGCTCTGTGCGGACGGCCATGTTCTTCCACCACACTCTGCCCTCCATGTCTGTATGGAGCTTGTGCACTGGGCGCAGTCATGGGGAACAGAAAATGTCCTTCCCCAAACTGTTCCCACAAGGCTAAAGGTACAATTATCCACAATGTCTTGTGCTGAAGATTAAGCTTTCCCTTCACTGGCAGTAAAGGGCCGAGCCCTGATAACAAGCCCATAGTATTACCCCTCCTCCACCATCTGTAGAGCGGGCACAGTGCGGTCAGGGGGTAACGTTCTCCCGTATAGTGGATACATGTATGATCGATAGTCTGACCACTGGGTCCTGCACCAATCCCAAGAACTAGGGTCCTATAGCCCCCTGTGTGAATGATGCGTTACTGGGCATGTGCGACCACTGCTCCATAAACTCTATAGTAGTCAGAGATGGTCAGTGCGGCAGTGGTCGCACATGCTCAGTAACGCTTTGTCCTCCTGGACCCTGTGCCCTTTACATGTTTATGGGACAGCCCTTCTAAGCGTACAAAGTCTCGCTTGGCCCTTAGTGACTCTCTTCCCTTCTATCTTCATAGATGATGATGCGTTTTGATGGACGTCTCGGTTTCCCTGGAGGTTTCGTGGATTCACAAGACGTTTCTTTGGAAGAAGGCCTCAACCGGGAGCTGCAGGAGGAACTCGGCTCCATCTTCGACACTTTGAAAGTGACTGACAAAGATTATCGTAGTGCACAGGCCCGAGAGCTCCCGCAGAAAGGGGTCACACACTTCTTCACCAAGGAGCTGAAGCTGGAGGAATTAGAGGCCATAGAGAGAGAAGGCGTGTGTGCCAAAGACCACGGCCTCGAGGTGAGGGGGACATTACTGTCCAGTGTTATCTGTGGATGGCGAGGTGCACAGGATTGGAAAAACATGGCCGCTCTCTTCTAGAAACAGCGCCACACCTGTCTGAAGGTTGTGTCTGGTATTGCTGCTCTTCTCTATGGAAGTAAGTAGAGCTGAGCTTCAACAACCCACACATCCCGTAGACCAGTGTAGTGCTGTTCTTGGAAGAAAGCCGCTGTGTTTTCTTCTAATCCTGTACAATCCCTTTAAAATTCCTGGGTATAAAGAATTTATGTGAAGTTTTATAATGGTATTTTACTATGTAGCCAAAGGGGCATACAGGCTCCTCCAGCCACAAGCGCTTCCGTGCTGCTGCCTCTGTACCCCCTATTGCCATGCTTCGGCATCAAGGTATTTTGGCATTGCAAGGGCAGAATATATACAGTACAGACCAAAAGTTTGGACACACCTTCTCAGTTAAAGATTTTTCTGTATTTTCATGACTATGAAAATTGTACATTCACACTGAAGGCATCAAAACTATGAATTAACACGTGTGGAATTATATACTTAACAAAAAAGTGTGAAACAACTGAAAATATGTCTTATATTCTAGGTTCTTCAAAGTAGCCACCTTTTGCTTTGATGACTGCTTTGCACACTCTTGGCATTCTCTTGATGAGCTTCAAGAGGTAGTCACCGGGAATGGTTTTCACTTCACAGGTGTGCCCTGTCAGGTTTAATAAGTGGGATTTCTTGCCTTATAAACGGGGTTGGGACCATCAGTTGTGTTGTGCAGAAGTCTGGTGGTTGCACAGCTGATAGTCCAACTGAATAGACTGTTAGTATCTGTATTATGGCAAGAAAAAAGCAGCTAAGTAAAGAAAAACGAGTGGCCATCATTACTTTAAGAAATGAAGGTCAGTCAGTCCGAAAAATTGGGAAAACTTTGAAAGTGTCCCCAAGTGCAGTGGAAAAAAACCATCAAGCGCTACAAAGAAACTGGCTCACATGAGGACCGCCCCAGGAAAGGAAGACCAAGAGTCACCTCTGCTTCTGAGGATAAGTTTATCTGAGTCACCAGCCTCAGAAATCGCAGGTTAACAGCATCTCAGATTAGAGACCAGGTCAATGCCACACTGAGTTCTAGCAGCAGACACATCTCTACAACTGTTAAGAGGAGACTTTGTGCAGCAGGCCTTCATGGAAAATAGCTGCTAGGAAACCACTGCTAAGGACAGGCAACAAGCAGAAGAGACTTGTTTGGGTTAAAAACACAAGGAATGGACATTAGACCAGTGGAAATCTGTGCTTTGGTCTGATGAGTCCAAATTTGAGATCTTTGGTTCCGACCACCGTGTCTTTGTGCGACGCAGAAAATGTGAACGGATGGACTCTACATGCCTGGTTCCCACCATGAAGCATGGAGGAGGAAGTGTGATGGTGTGGGGGTGCTTTGCTGGTGACATTGTTGGGGATTTATTCAAAATTGAAGGCATACTGAACCAGCATGGCTACCACAGCATCTTGCAGCGGCATGCTATTCCATCCGGTTTGCGTTTAGTTGGACCATGATTTATTTTTCAACAGGACAATGATCCCAAACACACCTCCGGGCTGTGTAAGGGCTATTTGACCAAGAAGGAGAGTGATGAGGTGCTACGCCAGATGACCTGGCCTCCACAGTCACCAGACCTGAACCCAATCGAGATGGTTTGGGGTGAGCTGGACCGCAGAGTGCAGGCAAAAGTGCCAACAAGTGCTAAGCATCTCTGGGAACTCCTTCAAGAGTGTTGGAAGACCATTCCCGGTGACTACCTCTTGAAGCTCATCAAGAGAATGCCAAGAGTGTACAAAGCAGTCATCAAAGCAAAAGGTGGCTATTTTGAAGAACCTAGAACATAAGACATAATTTCAGTTGTTTCACACTTTTTTGTTAAGTATATAATTCCACATGTGTTAATTCATAGTTTTGATGCCTTCAGTGTGAATGTACAATATTCAGTCATGATAATACAGAAAAATCTTTAAATGAGAAGGTGTGTCCAAACTTTTGGTCTGTACTGTATATAAATACTCATACCCATTCTAATGGGGGGTTCCTTCCTACCAATACAATCAGTCATTGCCCATGCAAAAAGATGGAGACTTCCTTCCTCCTGCGTCGGCCCCCTTCCTCCTGCGTCGGCCCCCTTCCTCCTGCGTCGGCCCCCTTCCTCCTGCGTCGGCCCCCTTCCTCCTGCGTCGGCCCCCTTCCTCCTGCGTCGGCCCCCTTCCTCCTGCGTCGGCCCCCTTCCTCCTGCGTCGGCCCCCTTCCTCCTGCGTCGGCCCCCTTCCTCCTGCGTCGTCCACCCTTCCTCCTGCGTCGTCCACCCTTCCCCCTGCGTCGTTCCCCCTGCGTCGTCCCCCCTTCCCCCTGCGTCGTCCCCCTTCCCCCTGCGTCGTCCCCCTTCCTCCTGCGTCGTCCCCCTTCCTCCTGCGTCGTCCCCCTTCCTCCTGCGTCGTCCCCCTTCCTCCTGCGTCGTCACCCTTCGTCCTGCGTCGTCCACCCTTCCTCCTGCGTCGTCCCCCTTCCTCCTGCGTCGTCCCCCTTCCTCCTGCGTCGTCCACCCTTCCTCCTGCGTCGTCCACCCTTCCTCCTGCGTCGTCCACCCTTCCTCCTGCGTCGTCCACCCTTCCTCCTGCGTCGTCCACCCTTCCTCCTGCGTCGTCCACCCTTCCTCCTGCGTCGTCCACCCTTCCTCCTGCGTCGTCCACCCTTCCCCCTGCGTCGTCCACCCTTCCCCCTGCGTCGTCCACCCTTCCCCCTGCGTCGTCCACCCTTCCCCCTGCGTCGTCCACCCTTCCCCCTGCGTCGTCCACCCTTCCCCCTGCGTCGTCCACCCTTCCCCCTGCGTCGTCCACCCTTCCCCCTGCGTCGTCCACCCTTCCCCCTGCGTCGTCCACCCTTCCCCCTGCGTCGTCCACCCTTCCCCCTGCGTCGTCCACCCTTCCCCCTGCGTCGTCCACCCTTCCCCCTGCGTCGTCCACCCTTCCCCCTGCGTCGTCCACCCTTCCCCCTGCGTCGTCCACCCTTCCCCCTGCGTCGTCCACCCTTCCCCCTGCGTCTCCCCTCCTCTGTCCCTGTTATCATTGATCGGGGCTTCTCTTTAACTTACACACTTTGCTTTAGTAAGATCAGGCATGCTGGATTTCAGTATGCCCAATCCTATTATTCTCACACAAAATAAGTATCTTCTGGGGTTGAGCCCAGCGCACATTTAATGGGGCTGGTGGCTGAGGAGCACCTTCCAGATGACTGGCGGTTATGTAAGGTGGTATCCCCCGATATCTGGCAGTAGCATTCCACATTGATGGTCTGTGACCTCCGGAGAGTCCTCTGCCCCCTCTGTGATCCGGGGTAACATTTGTGTTTGCTTTCTGCAGGTGATGGGTCTGGTCCGTGTCCCCCTGTACACTTTGCGGGATGGATTTGGAGGTCTTCCAGCCTTTCTGTCCAACAACTTTATTGGGAATTCTAAGAGCCAGCTCCTGTATGGGCTGCGGAGCCTGCGGCTGCTGCGGGAGGACCTGATCCAAGATGCCATGTGGAGCAGTCAGAACTCTTAGTAATGGTCTCGTCACGTAACCCAACATTTAGTATAGAGTCGGAAAAGATGTCAAATGATCGGTCTCCTGAGTATCTTCAGTGTACAGCGCCACGTGCAGGGCTCGGCCAACGCAGGTTATCAGTTGCCCAGAAATTCTTAAAAATTTTTGTTCTGATTGTCGAGGGGGGTTAAAGTTAGAAAAAAACATTGTTTTTTAATTTTTTTTTTCCGCAAACAGCTTTAATAGTGGAGGAAAAAGAAGATTCACAGGACCCGGGTCCAGCGGCCAAGTCATTAGTCCGCCAGCCCAGACCTCCCCGAACCTCCTCCAACCCGGGGCATCCCTGGCGCCCCTACTGACTAGTCGGCTCTGCAACATCATTACATCATGTGTACATCGCCTCAAGCCGAAAACTCAGAAGGGGAGCTGGGGATGCCAGCAGGTGGGTTGCAGGGCTCTGGTTTGGAGACCGTGGACTACTGACGTGGCCACTGGATCAAGGTCCGGCAGATCTTTTTGCTCCATGTCTGGTATTGTAATTCAGGCTCAGTGGCGTTGAATGGAACTGAGCTGCAATACTAGTCGCAGCCTTCGGGCAAGAGTGGCGCCGTTTCTGGTTAAAAGCCCATTTTTCTAGACTTAAAAGACAATTATTCAAAATCTGCTTTAATTTCATCAGATTATTTTTTAAATTTATTTTATATAGTTGTGTTCATGTCGTTTCAATGTGGAGACGTTTGTACTGGGGCTCTTAAAGGGGTTATCTGGTGGGTTAGTGTCTCTGAATAGGCAGAAAAAAAATGGCAATATTAGTCTCGCATAGTCCTGAAAAAGGAGACTTCATTGGAACAGCAGAAAGCGGACCAGGGACTGGTGAGATGAGCATTGCCTCTGTAAAAGAAAAAATACATACCTACTGGACATCCCCTTTAATATAGACCCCCACAAATTGTTATGTGATTACACAACCCTTGTTCTTTATGCCAGTAGCTATATGTCATAAAGTGGGTCCACTGGCGCTGACAAGAGTTCACCTAATGGGCGAGTAAATGGCGACTCGAATGCACCCGTCATCATGACTGCAGAAACGTGTCTGTCTCTCCTTTTCATTAACCCTTCATGGGAATCTTCTAAATGTGCCCCCCTTAACATGTCAGGTACCCTCTTATTGGAAATGCTGATATCCTTTTTGCTTTTGGAGTACACCCCTCCATATATCGTCGGTGTAAGATGACTTTTGTGTGTTTGCGTTTCAAATAAATTTGGGGGAAAATTAAGAATTTTTCATTGAGACTTTGTTTGTGTTTTTTTTTATTGCAGACGTCGTCCTATGTGTAAGGTGACGGATATCCAGAGCGGTTCTCATCTGCAGCATTAAATATCATCTCTATCGTTTCTAAAAGCGATTTCCTAACCTTAATATTCTTTTTAACATATTAAAATAATAAGGTTTCTCTCGCCCTATTTTTTTTCAATTAGTGGCTTCAGTGAGCTACTGTCGGCGATTGTCTGCAGCGGTCGTATGATCGATATAGTGTGACATTGATGCCGCAGAATTTGCTCTTAACTCTACAATGGAGTATATGTGTAAGGGTTCGTACCTTCTACCATAAAAAAGAAAAAAACACGGTTAGATTTTGTTCCAGAAATGTAGGATTAGTGTCGTGCGATTTTCATGAGCATACAATCCGATTTTTCACACCTAGCATCCGAATGCCATCCGATTTCAATTACATAGAGTGATTCTCTGTCATTTACATATATTTTTTTTCCAATGAAATATTCTTCAATAGAGAGAGAGATGGCGGCAGCTGGGGGCAGATGTTTATAGCCTTGGAAGGGGGTAATGCTTGTGGAGCTTCCCAGGCTATTAATACCAGCTCTCAGCTGTATTCTTAGCCGTTACTGGTTATTAAAATAGGTGACCCTAAAAAAAAAAAAAAGACATAGGGTCCCCCTATAGTTAATAACCAGCAAAGACTAGGCAGACAGCTGCGGGCTGATATTAATAGGCTAGGAAGGGGCCATGGATATTGGCCCCCTCCCAGACTAAAAACATCAACTCTTAGCCTCGCTCTTCCCACTTGCCCTGGTTCGGTGACAAGTGGGGTGATAGTTGGGGGGGTTGATGTCACCTTTTTTTTGTCCGGTGACATCAAGCCCAGAGGTTAGTAATGGAGAGGCGTCTAGAAGATGCCCCTATTACTAACGCCATAGTGATATTGTATTAAAAAAAAGCACACCCAGAATAAAGTCCTTTAATTGAAAGAATAACACAGACTCCTTTTGATTAATTTAAATTAAACCATACTCACGTCATCGCCCTATCCACTGAAGTCAATGTCCCCTGTAACAGAATGAAAATAATGAGCAACAATATTCCTCACCTCTTCGACGAGAAGATAATAATTGTTTTGTCCCTAGCTCTGCTACATCTAGATGGCAGCCTGAATTGTTGCATGATACGACAGTACAAGCTGCCGTCCAGCAGAGACACTGAGCATCATGTGGGTACGTAAAAATCAGAGTGCCGTGCCATTCCCCCTCTCGTACCCCTTGACTTACATTGGTGAATCTCATCCGAGATACTAGGACAATCACCGCATGCTGGGAGTTGTTTTTTCTGCCCGATTTCAGCTGAGAAACAAAATCGCAGATTTGCTGGGACTCAGAATAACGTTGGTCGGAGTGCAGTCTGATTTTTATTTTCTCTGACTGCACTCGTCAGTTTTCCTCGCAGATGAGTATGAGCCCTAATAGTTATTTTATTATTTTAACACCTTTTCTTCTCTTCTCTTATTTTTCATTTCATTTTTTTTTTCCGGAAAGCCCAGATTATCCGTTTTAAAATACAAATATTAAAAAAATGTACAGAATACTTAATTACACCAATATTAAAATAAATACATTTGCAATTAGGTTCCATTAAAATTTTTGCTCTTACCGGCTATTTTGTTTTCCTGCACTTTCAATTTGGTGTGGTTTGGGGTCATAAATCAGAATGAGCTCACTGATGGATTCTCGGTTAACTCGTTTCCAACGCAGAGGCTATGGAAGGCCAATGGTACAAGTATTGTAATGTATCCTCTATTGCAGTCCTCCGCAAAATGCGGCCCTTTTTCCAGTACAGCCGAAGGCCGCACCCTGCCCTCCACCGCCCTCATCCAGACAGCGGTGGATATAGTGGTGGAGGATGGAGTCATCAGCTCCTGCTTCCACCAATCGACATGGGCGACTGAGACGGCAGACATAACGACATCACTACATTGTGTCTGCTGTGCGGAGTGTGAGTGCACCGAACATGTATAACGTATACAAGGGATGTGTACCTGTAGACTGGAGGCTTATACTGTATATAGGGGCTCATACTGTATATAGGGGACTCGTGTGGGGGCTTATACTGTATATAGGGAACTCATGTGGGGGCTTATGCTTTATATAGAGGCTCATACTGTTTATAGGGGGCTTATGAAATGTTTATACTGTATATAGGGGGTTCATGTGGGGGCTCATATTGTATATAGTGGATTCGTGTGGGGGCTTATACTGTATATAGGGGCTCATACTGTATATAGGGGACTCGTGTGGGGGCTTATACTGTATATAGGGGCTCATACTGTATATAGGGGACTTGTGTGGGGGCTTATACTGTATATGGGGGACTCGTGTGGGGCTCATACTGTATATAGGGGACTCGTGTGGGGGCTTATACTGTATATAGAGGGGGCTTGTGTGTCACGGTCTCTTATGTGGCCCCTCTGCGAAATGAATTGCCCACCCCTGCTCTGTTGGATGACTAAATTAAGCCGCATACTCCCCTGCAGCATGCCTATTTTTCTGCAGATGCTATTTTGTGCCAGTAGAGGGCGACCCACATATTGGAGAGAGTTGGACATTGCCTGCAGGTGAATGGCAGTGTACAGCTGGATGTGGGTGAGGTAGAGGACATCTTCCACCAGCAGGCTTGGCTTGTCGTGTGCACAGATTGCCCATTGGTTTATGAGGCTGTTGAGCTCGGGGTCAGGAGACCTGCGTCCGCTCTGGAAATGGGCGATCCATACACACACCATAAAATGGGGAGGTGTGAAGTCTCATCGCTCCTGAATGGTGGAGGAAAACCACACGTCATATACCCAGGACCATAATATTGCAAGACTCCAGTGCTAACCAGTGAGCCACCTCACTGCCAAATGTATCAGCGGATCAGGTGAGCTGCCAGAGATGACTCCAGCTTGCTGACTGTTTCCATTAACTGTAAACGAATATTTGGAGTCCTCAGACACTTCCAGTCCACATTGATGGACCCTTTTATAACCTTTCGCTCTATTTTACATTATTAAAATCATTTCTTTCTTGCCTAAAGTGATATTGTCATGAGTTCTTCATCCAGCACATTGGATTTCCCTGGGGCGGGCTGCTGTGCCTTTAAATCCTGGTTGCGGCGCTTCCTGTGGGTGGGGGTGGGAGCCTGTGAATAGAAGCATCCTGTGTTCTGTCTCTGGGTGTTAGTAATGGTGTGAGTGTTCATAGGTGCGAAGAGCTGGATATATTTATATACAGTGGGTGTGGAAAGTATTCAGACCCCTTTACATTTTTCACTCTGTTTCATTGCAGCCATTTGGTAAATTCAAAAAAGTTCATTTGTTTCTCATCAATGTACACACTGCACCCCATCTTGACTGAAAAAAAACAAATGTAGAAATTTTTGCAAATTTATTAAAAAAGAAATACTGAAGTATCACATGGTCATAAGTATTCACACCCTTTGCTCAGTATTGAGTAGAAGCACCTTTTGAGCTAGTACAGCCATGAGTCTTCTTGGGAATGATGCAACAATGATTTCACACCTGGATTTGGGGATCCTCTGCCATTCTTCCTTGCAGATCCTCTCCACTTCCGTCATGTTGGATGGTGAATGTTGGTGGACAGCCATTTTCAGGTCTCTCCAGAGATGCTCAATTGGGTTTAGGTCAGGGCTCTGGCTGGTCCGGTCAAGAATGGTCACAGAGTTGTTCTGAAGCCGCTCCTTTGTTATTTTAGCTGTGTGCTTAGGGTCATTGTCTTGTTGGAAGGTGAACCTTCAGCCAAATCTGAGGTCCAGAGCACTGTGGAAGAGGTTTTCATCCAGGATATCTCTGTACTTGGCCGCATTCATGTTTCCTTCAATGACAACCAGTCGTCCTGTCCCTGCAGCTGAAAAACACCCCCACAGCATGATGCTGCCACCACCATGCTTCACTGTTGGGATTGTATTGGGCAGGTGATGAGCAGTGCCTGGTTTTCTCCACATGTACCACTTAGCATTATCACCAAAAGGTCTATCTTCGTCTCATCAGACCAGAGAATCTTATTTCTCATAGTCTGGGAGTCTGTCATGTGTTTTTTAGCAAACTCTACACGGGCTTTCATATGTCTTGCACTGAGGAGAGGCCACTCTGCCATAAACGCCCGACTGGTGGAGGGCTGCAGTGATAGTTGACTTTGTGGAACTTTCTCCCATCTCCCTACTGCATCTCTGGAGCTCAGCCACAGTGATCTTGGGGTTCTTTACCTCTCTCACCAAGGCTCTTCTCCCACAATTGCTCAGTTTGGCTGCAGGAAAGATATCTTGGTACCGTGTTAGCCAGTAGATAGAAAAATATTTAGAGCTGAGAGTCCTTAGTGGTTGATACCTTTTAATGGCGAACTGAAAAGATGGTAACAAATTGCAAGCTTTCGAGACTACTCGGGTCTCTTCATCGGGCACAGACTAAGGCTTCTTTCACACTAGCGTCGGAATCTCCCCATCGCAATGCGTCGGGGAGAGATTCCGACGCTAGCGTTTAACGCTTTGCACAATGGGTGCAGCGGATGCATTTTTCCGGCGCATCCGCTGCCCCATTGTAAGGTGCGGGGAGGTGGGGGCGGAGTTCCGGCCGCGCATGCGCGGTCGGAAAAAGCGGTCCGTCGGGAGAAAAAAACGTTACATGTAGGGGTTTTTTTTCCCGACGGTCCGCCAAAGCACGACGCATCCGTCGCAAGACGGATGCGAAGTGTGCAAATCCGTCGCAAATGCGTCGCCAATAGAAGTCTATGGGGAAAAAACGCATCCTGCAAGCACTTTTGCAGGATGCGTTTTTTCTGCAAAACGACGCATTGTGACGGATTTACAAAAAACGCTAGTGTGAAAGTACCCTAAAGCACCGCAGACACCATTACTTTCGCTGCTATAGCCCCGAACGGGACTCCTACACCCCTCCAGGGATTTATGCCCTCCGCTCTGTTCCTACAATTAAAAGTAAGTTTTGAGAAAGACCCTGTGGGTTGAAACGTTACCTACCTTGAAACACTGCGGTGATACCTTTATTTTGGTGTTTGGCTGAAAAACGTGGTTTTCTTTATTACAAACTAAAATTCTGAAAACCTCTTCTTTGAGTGCGACTGTTGTTGTGTATGACTATATTCTGGAGTATCCTCCATGTTCAGTCTGCACCGTCATTAGCGAGAGTGCACGTCTTGTTCTTTAATACCATGGATCACACTTATGTCATCGGAGTGACAAAGATGCTTCAAATGGGAAAAACCTTTCCCTGCAGCTTTGCTTACCCACTCTGGTTGCTGTTCCTAAACACAAGCTTGTCAGGAAGTGTCCAATCATCATATACTTCAGGAAAGCAAGTCACCAGAGAGATCTAGATCTATAAGCTTAGTGAAAAAAAAACCTTTCTAGGGGTTAGTGTTTTTCCACACATTTTTTTTTGGCAGTTTGTTTACTTGACAAGTCACTTCTTTATTTCGAAGGGAAGGTTTTTAAAGCTTTGTTGGGAAAAACAACACTAAAGAAATCATCATATGAACACAAAGGCGGAATTTCCATTTAAATCAGCAGGAAGAGTATACAGAGCAGATTTGTAGCAGGTTGATGTGGATTTTGGAGTGGATTCACCTGCAAAATCCTCCTTAGAAAGCTCTGTGTGAACCTAACCAAGGGGCTCATACAGACAGGTGTATTTTACATGTGTCTGATGTCTGTAAACAAAACGGATAGCATACGGACCAATGTAAGTCAATGAAGCAGTTCATTAGGACGTTTTTACAAGCGGACCATCACAGTGTCGGACTGTAGTGCCAAGGGCCCTCCAGGAACCAACTCCAGGGCCCCACTTTTCAGCTACATGCAAATGAGACATTATCCTCAATCACAAATTTATATAACAATGATCTGGTAGATTGTGAAATGAATAAGACGCTGCTTTTGTCTGTACATAGTGGGCAATGCAGTCATCAAAGCAAAAGGTGGCTACTTTGAAGAACCGAGAATATAAGACATAATTTCAGTTGTTTCACACTTTTTTGTTAAGTATATAATTCCACATGTGTTAATTCATAGTTTTGATGCCTTCAGTGCTAATGTACAATTTTCATAGTCATGAAAATACAGAAAAATCTTTAAATGAGGTGTGTCCAAACTTTTGGTCTGTACAGTATGTCATACTGACATCATCCTTATGTCATGGATGTATTGCAATTACTGTCTTAGGAAACTGTCACAGGTTTAGCCAGACAGAGAGGAGCCAGAAGACTGCAGCGTCTGTTTTCTCCTACTCCTGCACTGATTAGAAGCACTTCACTTCCTTTAATCTGGTCAGTTGAGAGCTCATGGAAGCTTTCCTGCATTAAGCTCTCAGCTGTTCACTGTTAGCCTCTCCCATCTCCTATAAAACTGGGCCCTGGCTAGCACTCATTGTCAGAGCTAGCTTCTGCTGCATGGCTGGTAGTTGTTTTTTTATTTTAATAGAAAAAGGCATTCGATGTATTTATTTGTGACTGTTGCTTGGTTTTGAGTGTTGTAGTAATTCCCTTTCTTCTCCTACTCTGGTTTAACCTCATTCTTCACTCCCCAGTGCATGTCTCTGTTACATATGTGAGAATATTTGTATGTTTGGTATTTTTTGTTACCCCTGTTCGTATTACCTTATTAGTCTGGTTGGTGTATTACGGTATACTACTACTCCTCTCTTCCCTGGGTGGGGGAAGGGTACAGACTGAGGATGGATTCAGGAGCTAAAACAAGGTACGTGGCCCCGGCTTCTTCACCATTAGAAGTAATCCGGGGAGCAGGGCGAGCTAGGGCGCCCTTAGCGTTAGGGACAGGGAAGAAGCCCATGGTCCCAGGACACCCGACAACAGAGTCATGACAGAAACTGTATTTGGTTTTGTACAAAATTTTAAAAGGTGATGTATAAAAACAGATGGCATACAAATGTAAAAGACGGATATACGATGGCATGCAGAGCACCATACAAGTGAAAAATCCTTTTTTTTCCTGCATGAAAATGAAATTATTTTACATGTGCTCATTTTCCACACGTCCTGATATTTTCGGTAGTGGAAAAACCAGTACCGGTGCTGTCTGTGTGTCCGTGTGTCCAATCTGTGTGGCATCCGTGTGCTGTTCATGTGCACCAACCATGTGACACGTACTCCAATAGAATGCAGAAGAGAAATTACAGATGTTTAAATGTTCAAAGATAGAGAATAGATAGATGTAGATAAATATTCATGAGAGATATAGTTAGTGCCATGTGGGTGTATTTTATTGTACTTGTATTACACTAATAAATTTAAAAAATGATGTTGGGTCCTTGCTATTTTTGATAACCAGCACAGGTAAAGCAGCCAGCTGGGGGACGATATCAGGTTTGGAAGGTCCATGGATGTTGGTCCCTTCCTAGCCTAAAAATACCAGGCTGCAACCGCCTCAGAATTAGTGCATCCCATTAGACGCGCCAATTGTGATTGGACTCACAGATCAAACTCGCCAGTGCCCGTCTATGGAAAGTCCATGAAAAGATTGGGCAGCACTTGGATCCCAGCAGTCTGGTTTTTACTGACTGATTGGAGAAGTTTGCGAAACCAACCTCATTTTTTTTAATTTTTGCATACAAGAAAAACTTGCGATATATTTCTGGTAATAATGGACACACTGATTAAACACTGGTATACATTTGATGAAAAAATCTTTTTTTTTTTTTCCATATGATGGAAATCAGTGTGACATCTGAACAAGCCCTTAAGCGGTAAGGAGAGAACCAGTGTCACCAAAACTTCTGCAGCACTTCGCCATCTGCCGCAAACAGCAATAACCTATTAAAGGGGTTTGTTATGATCCGGTGACCTTGGAGCTGCATGAGAACTTTCACTGGAGAAAGTGGCCACTATACTGACCGCAATCCTGAACTTAACACCGCAACTAGACGTAGCCGTGGAGTGTACCTAACACACCTAGACACCTCATCACAGCCGGAGGACTAAATACCCCTAAAGATGGAAATCAGAATACTATCTTGCCTCAGAGAAAATCCCCAAAGGATAGACAGCCCCCCACAAATATTGGCGGTGAGTCGGAGAGGAAAAAACATACACAGGCAGAAAAAACAGGATTTAGCACAGGAGGCCACTCTAGCTAGATAGGACAGGATAGGACAGAGTTCTGTGCGGTCAGTATTAAAACCCTTCAAAAAATCCACAGCAGAATATACAAAAAAACTTCCTACATCTAACTAAAGATGTAGGAGCGTATATCTGCAACTCCAGTGAATCCTACAAACAGAGCAGGAATAAAACTGAAACAAGCACACAGCAGTGTGCCACAGATACAAAAACAAAACACTTATCTTTGCTGAATTTGGTAGCAAGCAGGAGAAGCCAGAAAGTGATCCAGCACTTCACAAGGAACATTGACTACTGGCAACAGCTAAAGGATCCTGCACACCTAAATATCCCAGTCAGAATTGTAATCATCCGATACACCTGGCCAGGACTGCGAGTCAGAGACAACTGCATTCCCACCTACAACCACTGGAGGGAACCCAAGAGCAGAATTCACAACAGGGGTTGTCCTTAAACCCTACAGGTGTATAATGATGCCATGAACAGTTATCCCAGGCTCATGGATTGTGCACCAAAGCTACCTATGCATTACATGAATGGTTAATCAAAGAAATGACATCTAGCAAGATGGTGTCGCCCTGACAATATCATCTGATTGCCAGGGGTTAGAGAAGCCCTGCCGACCCTGTTAAAATAAATTGAAAGTTTTGTCTTATACAGCAGGGGTCCCCAACTCCAGTCCTCAAGGCCCACCAACATGTCATGTTTTCAGGATTTCCTTAGTCTTGCCCAGGTAATAATTGCATCACCTGTGCAATGCAAAGGAAATCCTGAAAACATGACCTGTTGGTGGGCCTTGAGGACTAGAGTTGGGGACCTCTGTTATACAGGACCCTCATCTGTTAGATAGAAAGTAGAGTGCTCCTCTCAATCTGGAGGATCTGGAATTGTGTAATACTCCTTTTGTCCTGCGGGTGTGCTGCAGGGAAATTAAACCTTTTTTTCTTGGCTGCGTTCATCAATGATTACAGCATATTCCTTGTCATCCACGTGTTGATGATGGACCCTCAAACAAAAATGGATTGTCCAAACCCCTTCAAATTCCACTGAATATTAATGTACCGTCACATATAAAATCATGATCAATTAACTGTGATCGAGCTAGAAGTCCCCGTGAACACTCTTGTTCCTATTCACCATGAAACTAACGTTTATCGGCCGCTCGTTATTCCCGTCCTGTGATTTATGAGCTGCTCTTCGGGTCTGAATTCGAGGTAACGCCAGCCATAAACCAGGAGGGACCTGCTCTGATCAAAGACAAAACAAGTCACTAAACACTGCGAAATAATTTATTGGGAATTTGTACTGGTTGTGTAGGTGCGAGGCCTTGTCAGAAATATCATCTGAGTTTGTTGCCCATAGCAACCAATCACAGAGCAGCGTTCATCTCTCAAGTGCTGTTTACAAAATGAAAGCTGAGCTCTGATTGGTTGCTATGCGAGCTTTGATAAATGAGGCCTAACGTGATAACATAAAACTCTCGGACCCCAAAGCAAAATCTGTAAAGGCCCCCACAGTTATGTGAGCTGTGTATAATACCGGTGTCCAGAAATGGCGCCACTCCTGGGACAGTTTCTTATTTGCAGCTCTTTTTATGTTTAACCAGAGGGATCAAATACTTATTTCTCACTGCAAAATGCAAATTACTTTATATGATTTATAAAATGTGATGTTATTATTGATATTCTGTCTCTCAATGTTAAAATTAACCCACCCTTAAAATTATGGACTGTTCGTGTCTTTGTCAGTGGGCAAACTTACAAAAGCAGCAAGGGATCGAATACTTATTTCCCCCACTGTATACTTTGGTTGTACCTGTATTTAGGTTTTTTGGGAGATCTGACATGTATAGAGGCTGAATTAATGCAATGCAGACCAGCCCCAAATCTTAAAGGGGGTGTATGAGATTGCAATAGCATGCACGCATTATACAGGAAACAGCGCCACTCATCTCTGCAGGCTGTCTCTGGTATTACATTCAAGTGATTCAAGTGCATAGTTCATTCTTGGCTCATCAGAACCAGAAATGAGACGTGATCCTGAGGTTTACACATTTCTTATGTATGTAATGAAGTCCTGCAAGACAAAGAACACCGCATAAAGGAAGTGTTATTATACAGGACAATGAATGGCATGCATGGGGAGAGATCTAGGGTCAGATGGAAGTCTGTTCATTGTGTATATGAGGAGCCCACAATGCCCTGTCTCCCAGAGCTGCAGCATGCACAGTGCCATCCAAGCCACAGATGATGATCAGCCCACCATTCTCCAGGTCTGATTGGTCCACACATGGGGAAGTGTGACTGTGATGAAGAAGATCACACTGACTGTGAATAAGATGCTGCTGACCCAGGAGGAGGGGGCTCATCAGACAATGCACATGTGTGGGGGCATGCATATATACTGTGTATATATATATATATATATATATATATATATATATGTGTGTGTGTGTGTGTGTGACTCCTCCTGCATCTGTACATTGCTGGCCTTACTTCATTAATAAATCATTATAGCCATGACTAGGAGGGAGGAGGCTGCAGAGAGGAGCAGGTAGAGCACACTGACACATATACAGCAGGAGGAGGATGTCTTCCTAGAGACAGCTGGAGACACACAGCTATAGAGACAGACATCAATCTGTGATCACACAGAGACAGCTGAAGAGGAGGAGGAGGAGGAGGAGGGAGGCGCCTGTGTGCTCAGCTCTGTGCACTGCTCCCAATGCAGAGGACACTGGCAGCACTGGACCCTGGCTGCAGCCCACAGCACTGCACCTCTGTGCCAGGGCACCTCCCGCACCCAGTTATCCCCCTGCCTGCTGCACACTGTCAGCACTGCATCACCTCCTGGCACAGCATGAAGGTGCAGAGTCCATTACACTGTGATCTGAAGCTGCTGCACACTGTCTAAGGTCACACAACCTCCCCTTCCCCAGGACTCTGGACAACTCCATTCATCAGGGACTGCTAGTGAAACATCGTTTTTTTGGGGGGGAGTGGGGGGCTGTTTGCTTGCTGAATCTGAGCTCATGGATTGGAGGTGGAGGCACTGGCAGTGATATGACAGCAGAGCCAGTGAGTGCCAGGTACTGAAGGAAAAAAAGGATGGCATCTCTTGGGAAGCCAAGGAAGGACAGAACTGCAGACTATGAAAGTCAGTTTAAAGGTAAGAAGGGCTGCAAGAAAGAGATTCTTTGTTGGGGAGGCGCGAAGGGGTTAAAACGGATTAGTGTAGAAGGTTTATGGGGAACTTGTGTTATGACAGAGGCTGTGGTGTAAGCGTTTCCTGAATACATAACCATGTAGCGCATGCTATGCCTAAAGTCAACGGAAGAGCTGGGATTACAGCATGACCAACATGCCAACCATCCATAGATTAGACCACATTGCTTCTGTGCCCATGATAACAGTCATCTCCTTTGCCTGGGTTTGCAGTTCTCCGAGTTTTGGTTGAAAAATAATGATCCTTTTTTTTTTTTTTTCCTTACCGTCGTTATGCATAATAAAATTTTTCCATAGTGGTAGACTTTATTACGCAGCTTTAAGTGCTCTGCGCTAACTGCCCCGGACTGCGGCGCATTGTGCGTCTGTCCTGTGTCTGCGGCTGTATGTGATTTCTGACTGCGCCAGGAGCTGGCTGCTGCGTTCGTGTACTATCTGTAAAATACCAGGCTCGCATCACAATGGTCGAGGTCAGACGGGACCGCAGACAAAACAATCTGAAGGTAATGGCTCCAAAGTTCATTGTGATCTACAAGCCTTCATTAGAATACGCACTATGGATCCATTATTGTTGTCCACGGAGCCCGTATCCTGAAGCGTATAATGATCACGATATACGTATTTAGAGCATGGATATGGTCAGATTGGGCAAAGTACTAGTTAATGTAGTGGAAATATTTCCATTAATTAGATGTAGAGTCAACGTAGAAGCCCACAGATCTTCTCGTAGGCATCTAAGTCATAGGGCCATTGTGTTGGAATCCTGACAGCCATAGGATCAGTGTTTCTTGTCTTCTGTGAGGGTCTTCAGGTTCCGCATTGGATTTTTCATGACTCCAATAATTGCATCCATCCATCTTCACGCATGTTGTCTTCTTCCGCTTCTCCGTTAAAGCACAGATGTCTTTGTCAATGAGTTGGGTCTTCCAATGGACTCCACAAGATGAGATGAAGCTCAATCTAAAAACTTGTTTGGGTCTTCAGGTTCCGCATTGGCTTCTTCATGACTCCAGTGATTGCATCCATCCATCTTCACGCATGTTGTCTTCTTCCGCTTCTCCGTTGAAGCACAGATGTCTTTGTCAATGAGTTGAGTCTTCCCATGGACTCCATAAGATGAGATGAAGCTCAATCTAAAAACTTGTTTGGGTCTTCAGGTTCCGCATTGGCTTCTTCATGACTCCAGTGATTGCATCCATCCATCTTCACGCATGTTGTCTTCTTCCGCTTCTCCGTTGAAGCACAGATGTCTTTGTCAATGAGTTGAGTCTTCCCATGGACTCCACAAGATGAGATGAAGCTCAATCTAAAAACTTGTTCGGGTCTTCAGGTTCCGCATTGGCTTCTTCATGACTCCAGTGATTGCATCCATCCATCTTCACGCATGTTGTCTTCTTCCGCTTCTCCGTTGAAGCACAGAATGTCTTTGTCAATGAGTTGGGTCTTCCCATGGACGCCACGAGATGTGATGAACCTCAATCTAATAACTTGTGGCTGAGGTTTATTCCAAGGATCTCCAGACAAATTACACCAATCTTTTCTAAAGTTTTCTACAATTCCAGAATAATCTCTAGAGCTCCTATTCAATTATTCTAGCCAAGCCATTAAAGAGCAGACATGACATTTTATTAGCTATCGTTTCGGAGGGAAACCTTATCTAGCTACTTAGGGAACGTTCCCACGATCAGGAACAGTATCGTTTTGAACTCACCGTATTTTTGCTGCTTCCAAAACTCTGCGTTCTACTTTTCGTACTTGTCTTTTAGAACTATGCGGATTTACCGCACCTAATGACAGTCTATTCGGGGAAGGTACGCCGAGGAAACTAGCGTCTCCACTAGAGAAATTGGCATGACCAGAAGCATAGTGGTCATGGGATTTCTATAAATCCCATCCACCGTGCTTGTAATGTAGAACACTGCGTTATGGAGTGAAAATATGCTACTACTGTCCAAAACTCTACTATTCCTGATCGTGGGCACGCAGCCTTATGAATAGGTGATCATTTAACACAAGCTCTTAGGCTGGGTTTTCATATATCAGGCCATGCAACTTTTTTTCCTCTCCAATGTGGCCATGAAATGCCAGAGGGAATCTGATGTGAGAACAGATCCCATAGTTTGCGTTGTGATTTCTCACATTCATCGTTGTGATTGACATTTCAAAGCGTCAACTCAAAAAAAAATGCTACATATTGCTTTTTCTTCACTCATTTAGCAATAAAATGGTGGAAAAGGATGGAGTGGGATGGGTAGAGATAGAGCGGCTATATAAGGCTCCTGCCGTTACACTGTTGTGGACCACTCTTGCTTATAGAGGGAGGTCATGAGTGTCATATGCTCTAGTAGGTCATATGATCGGTGGATATCTTGATACGACAACCCCATTAAGGGACGTTACACATACTTCCTGCTATTCGGGCTGCTCTGAGGTTTTTTTTTGTCGCTCTGGTTTTGGAACATATTCTGCACTGAAGTCCATTTGAAAAACACCCACACACCATCTTTTATTATTATATTTTTTTTTTTAATGGGAAATCTTTATTGCCATTCATATGAATGCAAACTTTTATGCTGCAAATTTGAATATTCTATAGAAGTCATTTACACATAAAAACCACAAAGATAAATAGTTACAGATGGTCCAGCTTCAATAAATGGGGCTATTCTGCATGCGGACCCTCAGGAGTTCAAAATGCAACCCCTGGAAATTCGGGGGTCAGGATTAGATTTCTGATGATGGTTCCTGGGGAAATTCATATTGATTCTTTTCCACATGAAAAATGACACTGTGTGAACGTAGCCTTATCATCACCTCCTTCTGATCTTCTTGGATCCTCAGCTACAAAGGAAGATTCTTTGTTGTTTGTTACTTGGTATCAATTGTGTTATGTTTCTCAAATATTGAAAAACTTTCCGCAAGTTTATAGAACAAAAGAAACGATGCAATCGTTTTATAAATACAGTCTACAGCATTATGATAGAGGACACAAAAGAGCATAGTAAAACCAAAAACACTCAGTTTAAAAAATCACAGTAATCCGCAAGTGCTAGTAAAAAGATGTAAAAAACCAGGGTATTTGGTTGATACGTTTTTTGCAAAAAATGTATACTAAGCTGCTCCACCAAACGTCAAGGTATACCCATATCAGAGCAGTCCTAACTGATGTATGCAATCCCTATCTGATGTATTTAAAAACCTGATCATTTGTATATTACCTGTGTGCAAGTAGCCCATTTGTTCCTGTTTCCAGCATTATGATAGAGCAGAATAACAAGAGCAATCATTTATATTAATATGATTGATGTCCGTTCCTTCTTATGTTCCTGCAGACCTTGGGCTCCTTTATCTCTGTAGTTTGCACTTTGGATGGTTTCCTTTGCAGGATGTCTACTTCTAAAGTACTTTGCTAATCTTCTGCACAAGTTTTGGCCTTGTTTTTATTTTTTTTTAATTAAAAAAAAAATCAAGCACGAGGGCTTAGTAGGTTAGTAGCTTCAAAGTAGCTTCTGATTGCAACATAAGGATTTTTTTAGCTAATTATTACCACTGGGGATGTAATATGATGAGGCATTGAGGATCAATGAGCCAATATTCTCTTCCTGCACATTGGCATCCAAGAAATATTTGCACTTGTTTTGCCAATACCATACCCTATTATCAGAGACGTGTATAATATCAGGCTCGGACTGGCCCACCGGAGAACAGGAGAGTCCTCCGGTAGGCCGCCCCTGTAAACAGTGCTAATGATAAATGCTATTACCCTTGATTCACAACTTGAAAATATCTTCTAATGATTCATTAAACAAGCTAGCCAAATCCATATTACATAAAAGCAAAAGTACTAGGATCAGGTAGCTGAACGGTGGGCCCCAAGAATCAAAGTTCCTGGTGGGCATTTGCCAACACATATTAAATATTGTAAATATTTGGGTTTTAGCTCAGGTTGGCCCCTTATCCTCCATGGATGATGTGAACGTGAGGGACTTTCCTTCTGTAAACAAGGGAGGGAGCGTTGGCACATTAGTCATGCCATCCTTCTTTTCTTCCAGGAATAGGATTTTTGGGCTAGTGAATAAACACTGTACTTCTCTGTCCAAGGAAAGGGGGGAGGCTTGTTTGTCTGAACCTAGAGGAATGTCACATTTAGATTTTTACTACAGTGCCCCTTTTTTAAGTACACCCCAGCATGCCAAACAATCCAGGGTTGTCCTATGCAATGTTTATCCACCATCTACGGCACTATAAACTATGGAGTAGGGTCTATAAGTTGCACCCTGATCTATGGATTTCCTTCTTTTTCTTCTTTCCACCCGTCACTTACAAGAGATCTCGTCTGCTGCTCTCCTACATCTCATATGTCACCGGCGGTATAGATAGTGTAGGACAAAGTCACGGTTGTGTTGACAGAAATGAATGAAGAATGACATGTGAGTGAATGAGTCAGGGTACGTCGGATTATACACGTGACGGGTTAGAAAAGATCTGAGCGCTAATTGTTCAAAAGAAACAGCCAGGCTAATATTTCGCCCCCCCTAAGGACCTGTGCAGAATTTTGTACACAGGTAATCTGTCTCTGTTCCACCCGCCAGTGGTGCCACCTGATGCTCAAAGTGGACAACATTGTCCATGACCACTCTCTGCCCTCTGTTCCCTGCAGAGCACCCATCAGAAATAACTTTGTGCCCTTCATGGTGGATTTGCAGGATGCAAGTGTGGCGCCCCATGGTCCTGGTCGTCACAGTGGTATTGCTTTCCTCCAGGGGAGAGTGATATTGCGTTTGGAGGCAAAGAAGGATAACTGCATCCAGGTATCACAAACATCCAACACATTTCACACTCCAGGCCACCAGGGGGAGCTTCTGCTCCTATTTATTAGGTCACTCTTTATCTCTCTCTCTATATATATATATATATATATATATAACTGGTAGTCTGTAGGGAAAGTTAGTCAGTTCCAGACAGTAGTCTGAGGAGGGCAGAGAGTCAACAGAGCTGTGCATGCCCTCAGAGCTGCAACTTCCAGAAAGAGACATTGAAAGGCAGAATTGTTTGCAGTGAGCGTGAAGGAAGTCGAAGCAAAGGAGAGGATACCAGAAGGGGACCAGCCCCGAACAGGCTGCCTCCTTCTGAGGTGCAGGACCCTGGTAGCCGGAACACCGAGGGAGTAAGGACCTCTACGCCTTATTTCAGAGACCGGCAGGACAGCTAATTGCAGGTTACCTGTCTGCACTCACACCCAGGAGGCACGGTGACACCTACAGAGCCGGGTTATCTAAGAGACCCTATAAAAAGGCTCAAGTCACCAGTCATACGGGTTTTGTCCTATCCTATATGGGGGACAGAGAGAACGAAACACCACATCTGTGAGACCCTTCTGTGAAGCCATAGGCAGTAAGGGACTATACCACTGCAGCGCAAGGGAAGGCTACTGATTTTCACTTGGATAAGGGGACTCTGGACTTGCCTCCAAGCTTGCCGGACTCTGCCTGCCCTGTGATCCGGTGCTCTGGACTGTGGATGCTGAAGTCTTCAGTAAATGGTAAAGAGACTGCAACCTTGTGTCCTCGTTCTTCACTGCGCCTCTCACCATATCATTATCTATACATCGGGAAGCCCTGGGGATACACTTCACCTGTGGGAAGGTATACCATCTAGCTGCCATAACATCACCCCAGCGGACCCCTTAAAGCAGCGTCGGTCACCCTGACCGAATACCACAGGTGGCGTCACTAACATAAACTTTTCCCTCTAAAGACCTTTCCCTTTTACATGGGCGCCCAGGGCCACGGACCGGGTCGCAGCCACCGTGACATCCCCCTGTGAAACAGTAGGACCCGGTACCGAGTACCCCTAGCCCGTGGGGCGACTCACAAACAGCAGAATACAGACTGCTCTTTCTGGCACCATGTATCCTAGACTGCAGAGTGAATCGAGGAGAAGAGATCACTTGTCAGGTTAGGGACCATTTGTGTAAACTCTTGCACTACCTTCTCACCACCCGGGAGTTGCAGATCATCTTCTTCAGAGCATTGCAGCCACATTCAGTTTGTGGTTCTGTCCGTTCCTACTCTAATTTATCGTCAGATGCAAGAAGTGAAAATGTAGAAATCCTTATCCAATAAACAAAAAAAAAAGGTCGAAGCTTCCACTATCCAGTTTCATCAAGAACTTATTGAGGAACTGATCTATGAAAAGTGATGCAGCAAACAAAAATACCCTGCCAGTGCATTAGGGAATTTTGGAAACTTGGTAATTTTGTAAGTTATGCTCTGCGAGATACCGTCTTTTATAATATAAGAAACATCTCCTTTAAAGGACCGCACTTATGAGCTACTTCTTCAACTCTCTCCTGCCCCTTGAACTCACCATCTGCTCTGAAAAAAAAGCATCTGAACTCCATCTTGCTCAAAACAAGGTGGACTATCATCACGGTGAGGAGTCAAGTTACACCCCCTATCCATACTCTATTGAGAGGGGAACTGGGAGAAAACAAACAGAGGGAGACACAGAAAGATTGTGCTGAGCTTTCTAACAAGTCCTTGACCTTTCCGCAGAGCTGGATTCACAGCTACACTGCTTCATACTTTTTTTTTTTTTTGCTAACTGAAGAATGAAGAAAGGGAATTCATCCCAGTGTGCTGTGTATAGGAGACATCATAGCAGCTGGTCTCTTCCCCACCAGCTCAGAGTCAATTGGAAATTACAAGATAGGACTTGCATAGGGTAATACTGGTGAAAATGCAGGATACGAGGGGATGAAATGACTAATGTTATTACCCATGTACAACTTCTTCAGAAAACTTACTTGAAAGTACAATCACCATTTAAGAAAAATTAAAATACTTGTTTCTCTCATGGTGAATTCTACTCCAAGGAAGTGGATTGCGTTTTAAAGGCTAGGCAAAAGTGTGGGCAAATTGTAAATGTCCACGGAGATCTGTGCCACTACTGTACCTACATGATATCCTGCATTGTCCACAATGGTCATATTCATAGCAGTAAGTCAAGGGGTTTGTATGCAAGAAAATGATAATTAGGTCTTCTTCTATGATTCATACTTGGCGCAGTATGTTCCCAGTTCCGGCTGCCGTTAAGTCACCTTGGACCAGTTACATGATAATATTTGGTTCGAGCATTTGTAGTATTATTTTTGTAGGTTTAACTAGAAGTTGTATTGCTGACACAAAGGTCTAACAGAGATTCCATAGACGTCAAGCCAATAGTGTAAAATCCCCCAAATAGCATATACAGTAGGTGGTAATGGGATATCCAGGAAGGGCTGCTTTTACATAGGCTTGACTTCAGTGTGTCGGGTTTGTTTTACAGGGCTATTACATGAGCAATCATAGGAACTCAATCTGAAGATGTCGTGGGACCTGCGGTTTTTAGAAAGCTTTATCTACAGTATTATCCTTGAAAATTAAGTCTGTCAACGCTTTTTATAAATGGTATGGCTGCATAGGCGCTTGTCCCCCAATAAAAATGATATTTTTTATATAGAGATCCGATGTGCCTGTCAGGAGAAATCTAGTGGAGAAGCCATAGGCAAATCGGTCTGGAAGTGCAGAGAGGGCGTGTCTGTACACTCAGACTACCTCTTCTC
The DNA here is from genome assembly GCF_032444005.1 of Ranitomeya imitator. NCBI lineage: Eukaryota > Metazoa > Chordata > Amphibia > Anura > Dendrobatidae > Ranitomeya > Ranitomeya imitator. The sequence continues at coordinate 191,664,132 of NC_091283.1, forward strand.
AGCACACTGACACGCCCCCAGTGCACTTCCTGCCTAATTTGCATACAATTTCTGTGCTGCATTTCTCCTAACTGGCACATCCGATCTCTACATAAAAGGTGTCATTTGTATCGGTCAACAAGCGCCTATCGGGCCATACCACTACTTCCACATGTGCTGACACCTTCCCTTTAATGACCTGTTCATGAATGGAAACAGGACATGAATTGAGAATAAGAATTATCTGTATTTTTTTGTTAATTTTTTTTAGCTTCGTTGTGTTTCAGGTTTATACTTGTATTTCAATGTCTATACTCATGGATGCGTCTCATATACACGTAAAATATGCGTAATGGCTCCCTTTCCTTTTTCTCGTTGACTCTCTGTTGACTTATCTGTGTAGAATCCATCACACAACATCCGGTGTCGCGTGCTGCGTTCTCTGTATACTGTGTTATGTATAGCAATGCGCCCATGAGAACATAGACATATGCAATGGTTCACAGACTGACAGTAGCAGGACTCAGCGTGGTGACATCAGCAGAACCCAAGAAGTGCCACCAATCACAGCTCCATGAAATGTTGGGGAGCTCATGGCGCCTTGTTCTGATGATCGGTATAGATCTCGGTGACCACCGGTGGAATGCCCCCCAAACCTATACCATTAACCTAAAGAAGGGGCTGCAGGTCTTTCTGAGTGCAACTTGAATGAGGATGATGATGAGGCTGCACAGATAGTAACAAATGTCACCATGTTTTTAAAGGTATAGACGCTCATCCCTCTATAAAAATGACACCTTTTTTTGTATCGATCCGAAGTGTAGGTCATGAGAAATCTTGCATAGAAATCATATGCTAATCAGGCAGAAAGTGCACTGGGGGCGTGTCGGTACACTGTGACAGCTTGTCCCTTTTGCACTGACACGCCCACAGTGCACTTCCAGCCTAATTTGCATATGGCTTCTATGCTAGATTTCTCATGACTGGTACATCAGATCTCTACACAAAATGTATCATTTTTACAGGGGGACAAGCGCCGGTACAGCCGTTCTATTACTACCAAAAAATACCAGGTTCCCTTTAATAGAGAAAATATGTAAAGCAGGAATGTGAATATCCACATATTTCGCTGTAAAACAAGCATAAACAAGTGATGCGTACCAGTAATAACATACTTTCCCTTCAAGGTGACGAGCTCTAAGCAATACTTATGAATAATGTGATTGACCGCCTGCAGGAAGCATGGTGTCATGAGCATTTTTTGGGTATAGGGATCTGCTGTATGCATGTGTTAGTACGGGCCAGGGGAGGGGGATGTGTGCACAAGGGGTTATCCACTGGGTAAATATTCTGTGTGTATTCCCCACACCCCTCTTGATCGTAGTTTACAAGCCGAGAGCAGAACTTTGAACTGATGGCCTATCATATTTTACACATGTAAATTGCCATCTTATCACGTTGCTGTTTCCTCAGCTAACCAGGGAGGGACAAATATTTCAATTTCATCCACAGGACACAGTCAGTAGTGAGGGGTGCAAAAATAATTTTTGTAGAACCAAAAGTTAAATTTTTGTGGCCACTCAGCTCACTTGACCCGCCACTTTTAGCAAATCCTCATATTCCTTTTAACGTTACAGTTCTGCGTCATCTTTATTTAGACCTGTGCATGGAGCTGTTCCTCCTTCTAGAAATGAATGTGTTAATTCACACATGGCTGTTGCCACAGAGGTGTGTCCTTACAGTCTGCACGGTCAGCGCTGATTGGATGATGTCGGAGCGTGCAGGGACACCCCCACAACCAGGCTTGGACTGGCCCACCGGAGAGCAGGAGAATCCTCCGGTGGGCCACCACCCTCTTATATGAGCAGTACTCAACACTATATTCTTGTATCACTATGTACGTCTTATTCAGTTAACAATCTACCAGATCATTGTTACATAAATTTGCGTTTGAGGATAATGTCACATTTGCATGTAGCTGAAAAATGGGGTCGTGAAGTTGGTTATTGGGGGGGCCCTTGGCACCCCAGTCTGACACAGTGGCCCCTCCTGTCAATTTCTAGGAGAAATAACTGAAGTACAATATCGAAACCCAAGAAAAGATGCTCCAGTTATGAAGGTAAGAAAGGATTAAAGACATGTTGTTTTTAAAGGGGTTGTCCAAAGAAAGCAAGTTATCACCTCTCCACAGGATAGGTGACAACTTTCTGATCGTGGAGGTCCGACTGCTAAGATGGACCCACATTTGGGGACTTTTATTCCCTGTTAAAAAAAAATGGAGCCATAGGTTGGATATTTGACTACAGCTCGATCCTCTAAGGGGTGGCTGGAAAAAGCTGAGCGGCAACCACCCCATAGGAAATGCATGGCGCGATGGTCAAAGATATAAAAGCGGCGGTAAAGGAATAAAAGCGATTGATAGTTAAAAGTTTGGGGTTCGAACCTGACAGTGGTGTAAAACACCTAACACGAACGTCTCCATTGCAATGTTCATAGCTCCCGAGAAGGTCCATTGCAGAGAGAGAAAATTTTCCAGCTCAAAAGTTCAGGTCCGCATTGTTTTCAGTAGGGTTCTGGTTCTGGAACAGTTCTGGTACCCAAACCAAACGTTGGAATAAATGACACCAATGTTTTATGGCCGCAGATTAGTAGAGTTGTCGTATAGACTTAGCCTATAAAGACTTCTGGATGTTCTGAAGGTGACCGGTGTTGGACTTCTTGAGAGGTCAAGACCTTTATTACATCTTATTATTAATAGGATGTGGCATTTGTCCTGCTGATTGGGCCATAGACGTTCCCTGCACACATACTCTGTGACATGAATACCCTATGGAAAGGCTTTCTGTGTGCCCTGACAAGTGTGGGTACGTGCCACAGCTGCTGCAAGAAGTGTGAGTGACAGGAAGTGACAGGGAGCTTCCGCTGCAACGCTTCACTGCTGCTTACTCAACTCCTCGAGTGGTCTTCTAATGGACTGATTCTTCATTTAAAAAACTGAACTTTTTGTTAAAAAAAAAAAACCATGCCAAGAGTCCTATTAGGTCCTCAGGCTAGAAGTCTTATTTATAAGCCTGGACTCTGGTGGACCAGCCCTGTCCATATTTACATAGATGGAAATTGATTTGAATGGTCACGGTGTAATACTGCATTTCACCTGCAATATAAAGGTTTGATCAGCTGATCGCCCAGCCTCCTTGTCTCCATTAATCCCTATCCATGATATAGAGGATAACTTCCCAATCGCTGGGGTTCCATCAATCCTGAGATCCAGGGCTCTTCGAATGGATCCCCATTGACTTTTTTAGGGTTCGGGTTCTGGTTCAAGTTCGAGAAAAGTTCTGGTAACAGAATCGACCTTTGGACTGGTCGAACCAGGCGAACCTGAACATCCACAGGTCCGCTCCCTTGTCCCTAACTCTGGAGATCAGCTGCTGTAGGAGATTGTTCGGATAAGCACAATACTCGGAGGAGGAGACAGGTGGTGACCCATCACTGCCATCAGCTGTACTCTAAAGGTACCGTTACACTAAACGACTTACCAACGATCACGACCAGCGATACGACCTGGCCGTGATCGTTGGTAAGTCGTTGTGTGGTCACTGGGGAGCTGTCACACAGACAGCTCTCCAGCGACCAACGATGCCGAAGTCCCCGGGTAACCAGGGTAAACATTGGGTCACTAAGCGCAGGGCCGCACTTAGTAACCCGATATTTACCCTGGTTACCATTGTAAAAGTAAAAAAAAAAAAACACTACATACTCACATTCCGGTGTCTGTCACGTTCCCCGCCGTCAGCTTCCCGCACTGACTGTGTGAGCGCCGGCCGTAAAGCAGAGCACAGCGGTGACGTCACCACTGTGCTCTGCTTTACGGCTGGCGCTGACAGTCAGTGCAGGGAAGCTGACGGCGGGGGACGTAAAAGACATCGGAATGTGAGTATGTAGTGTTTTTTTTTTACTTTTACAATGGTAACCAGGGAAAATATCGGGTTACTAAGCGCGGCCCTGCGCTTAGTAACCCGATGTTTGCCCTGGTTACAAGTGAACACATCGCTGGATCGGCGTCACACCCGCCAATCCAGCGATGACAGCAGGTGATCAGCGACAAAAAAAAGGTCCTGATCATTCCCCAGCGACCAACGATCTCCCAGCAGGGGCCTGATCGTTGGTCGCTGTCACACATAACGAGATCGTTAGCGGGATCGTTGCAACGTCACAAAAAGCGTGACGTTGCAACGATATCGTTAACGAAATCGTTATGTGTGAAGGTACCTTAAGGGTACGTGCTGATATCAATGCAGCTGAAGGGAGGCAAATAGACTGAGGGAAAGCCACTTACATGTATTTATTGCACAAGAATAAAGATAAATTTCCTAATAAAATGGATTGTAGTTTCATTACTTTCCTTGTTGGACAAAATTATTGAAAAAAAAAAAAAAGTTTAGTGACTCTCTAAAGAGAGCTGAATTGCAATACCAACTCATTGACAAATGCGGCGCTGTTCATGTTAGAAAGCAGCTGTTTCCCAAAATGCTGCACCCTATAATGGCATAAGTCATGCACATGTGCGATGCATGTGAGCTGAAGTTTCACTGGTGGGACCAGGACGTCAGAAAACACAGAAGTGTCCTGCAATAAAAGGACATAGGGTGCAATTTTTGTAGTGGTGCCATTCACGGTCAGCACTGTGCTACGTGAGCAGAAGGTCCAAGATAAGCGCTTTATAGGAAGTGATATGGTTTCTAGTTAAGGAACTAATAGTTGGCACACTGCCACATGCTGAGTTTTTCTTGTAACTGTGTTAGAGCATAGATATATATATATATTCAAATTAGGTTTTTTTTTTTGTACGACAAGAAGCTGATTACACAGTGAACCCCTACTGTGCCCCCAATGATCAGCTTTAGTAAGTTGGGAAACCTGGCAATAGGTGACAACTTTAACTGCAGCTCCCCCAAAGGGGAAATGAGGTATTACACCATGTGTATTCAACTGAGTAGGCAGTCGGTATGATAGGGTAGGTCTCCAGACAGAGACGCTCCATGTAGCCATTCCACACCTTGTCCTCGGGCCTTGAGAAGGCCATCCTATCTTTAATATCATAGGTTTTCTAAAACAGACAACCCCTTCACGGTTGAACACAAGAATAAGCTTCAATTTAAATCCTTCCTCCAAAAAATATTTAGTAGTATCAGACACAAAGATACTAGAGTTGAGGAAAAAGATTTGCTCAGTATGGTCCTCCGTGTCAGCCGGACTGGGTCAGTCTTCATTTTTTGCAGGTTGACTTCATCGGCTCGGCATCACGGGCTCTTCTGGTGATTAGTAGAACTCACAATGTCATGATGTTGTGGGGTCTCAATCCTTGCCTATACCAGAGTTGGCGTGGATGCCGGCCACAGCTGCAGAAGTGAAGATTACCCTGGTCCAGCTGCCACAAAAGCCCAAACCGGAAATCATTTTGCCCAACTCTAAAGGGTCCAGAGTAGGTGGTGATCTGATACTTTCTGGGCTAAAGGTCTAAATATTAGGTTAAAGTTGGTACGAAACCACTGATTATGGCTGAACCAGATGAGCATCTACTGTAATGGGGTCTCCTGACTCATCTGATGGCCTACAGCTATCTAGAGCATGTGGGCACCTTTGACACAGTAAGGCCCCCATGCACTTTAGACTAATATCGGCCGATCCCACAATTATCGACTGGTTTAGCCAACGGTCTACTGTGTATGGGGATTTCTGACGGATGACTGTTGGTGGAGTTAAGGATTTGGCATGTCTGACTGCTGATCAGTTTGTTCTCTAGACTAAAGCCCCACCAGTGGACTTTGGCAGGAGCTCTCTCACTGAGAACAGAGCAAGCGTTCGGGAGAGTTGAGATGGCTGCCAGCCGAACCAGCCAACATCGATCTAATGTGTGTGTGCATCGACCATACACGTCAGAAAAAAGTTGGCCAACCCAACCGATGTCAATGTAAATGCCTGGCTGTTGTTTATGGAGGTCTTCCATCTTGTTTTGGGCAGAAATACACATTGGATAGCTGGTGGCCAAACGATCGTCTGGTTGACAGCTACGTCCCCTGACTCTCTCTAGGAAAGCTCGGCCCTATATAACGCCCCTGTGTTCCCTATGACCAGTTTCCAGTCTTTTGCTTGTCTCCCTGAGAACAAAATGAATCGGCAATGGGAAATCCAATCGGACGGATCCTTCTCTCCCCCAACATCATCTTGTCAGGGTCCCCATACACAGTAGGTGGTCAGCCGATCCCTCTGACCAACTTTAACCTAAAGTGCATGGGGTCCTTAAGGGTAAAGAAGAGTTGGTCATGTTGGATTTAACCCACCCAATCCTTTTGTTTATGCTGCCACTGTTCTAGAATGTGCTCGTCCCTTATACCGAGTTACATTCACAATCCTGGCTTCAGAGCTGAACTCTTCCACTATTCCTTATCCTGGAAGTTTAATATATAAGCAGTAATATGAAATATTACTGGCTAAAATCCTTACAGAAGCCCCGGTAAGCTGTATGGGAGGAGTCTGACAACAAGTTGATGGATTATTTTTTTTTCTAGGAACAACCAGCAGAATTATGAATGAAGCTCTGGGGGATATAATACAGGTTCAAGATCAATACAAGATAAATAATTCAATATCTTTACAGAGTGACTTAATCTTTTACATAGCGTATAACTATATATATATATAGTGGTGTGCTGCTTAGATATGCATACACCTAATTCTACAGGCAATTGCCTTTTAACTCCTTCAGTCCTTGGTGTTTGTAGCAGTTCTCAGCTTTCCGCTTGTTAGCCATAGGGCAGCGTCTTTGTAATATTTCTTGACAGAGTGATGCGGTACAATAGTGGTTAACCCTTCGTCTGCTGTGCAGACCTGTGAGAGCCTGTCTGTTACCTCATCATGTGCTTGCTGATCCCTATCTATTCTGTACAGGATCTTGGCCCAATTCTCAGCAGCTTACTAGCGGCCTACAACTTCCGCTCTAGTCGCACAGCGATGGCTGAAGACGTTGACGGTCTGAGGGCAAAGTATAATGTAATAATTGCTTTATGGACCAGGAAATCCCACCCTTCTGCTTTATATACATACACATTAACACTTACCTTACCAGATTTCCTGGCTAATTTTAACATAAACACATGTTCTTATGTTCACATCAGTGGTCTTCCTGAATCAAGAAATGGCTTACAATGCCAGTCACTGTGTCCTACAATGCAAGGATAAAATTGTGTGGCAATATTATGTTAGCACAGTATGGTAGTGTTATCTATACACGGTATTATTCAACCACTTTGTGCTCTTATTATTTATGAGCTGTATGTCAATATTTCAGCGCAGTATGGTGGTATTATTTATATATATTTCAATATTATTTGAGCACAGTATGGTGGTATTATTTATATATGGTATGTGAGTATTTTTTTAGCGCAGTATGGTGGTATTATTTATATATGGTATGTCAGTATTATTTGAGCGCAGTATGGTGGTATTATATATGGTATGTGAGTATTATTTTAGCGCAGTATGGTATTTATATTTGGTACTTCAGTATTATTTTAGCGCAGTATGGTGGTATTTATATATGGTATGTCAGTATTATATGAGCTCAGTATGGTGGTATCATTTACAGTGGGGCAAAAAAGTATTTAGTCAGTCAGCAATAGTGCAAGTTCCACCACTTAAAAAGATGAGAGGCGTCTGTAATTTACATCATAGGTAGACCTCAACTATGGGAGACAAACTGAGAAAAAAAATCCAGAAAATCACATTGTCTGTTTTTTTATCATTTTTTTTTGCATATTATGGTGGAAAATAAGTATTTGGTCAGAAACAAACAATCAAGATTTATGGCTCTCACAGACCTGTAACTTCTTCTTTAAGAGTCTCCTCTTTCCTCCACTCATTACCTGTAGTAATGGCACCTGTTTAAACTTGTTATCAGTATAAAAAGACACCTGTGCACATCCTCAAACAGTCTGACTCCAAACTCCACTATGGTGAAGACCAAAGAGCTGTCAAAGGACACCAGAAACAAAATTGTAGCCCTGCACCAGGCTGGGAAGACTGAATCTGCAATAGCCAACCAGCTTGGAGTGAAGAAATCAACAGTGGGAGCAATAATTAGAAAATGGAAGACATACAAGACCACTGATAATCTCCCTCGATCTGGGGCTCCACACAAAATCCCACCCCGTGGGGTCAGAATGATCACAAGAACGGTGAGCAAAAAACCCAGAACCACGCGGGGGGACCTAGTGAATGAACTGCAGAGAGCTGGGACCAATGTAACAAGGCCTACCATAAGTAACACACTACGCCACCATGGACTCAGATCCTGCAGTGCCAGACGTGTCCCACTGCTTAAGCCAGTACATGTCCGGGCCCGTCTGAAGTTTGCTAGAGAGCATTTGGATGATCCAGATGAGTTTTGGGAGAATGTCCTATGGTCTGATGAAACCAAACTGGAACTGTTTGGTAGAAACACAACTTGTCGTGTTTGGAGGAAAAAGAATACTGAGTTGCATCCATCAAACACCATACCTACTGTAAAGCATGGTGGTGGAAACATCATGCTTTGGGGCTGTTTCTCTGCAAAGGGGCCAGGATGACTGATCCGGGTACATGAAAGAATGAATGGGGCCATGTATCGTGAGATTTTGAGTGCAAACCTCCTTCCATCAGCAAGGGCATTGAAGAAGAAACGTGGCTGGGTCTTTCAACATGACAATGATCCAAAGCACACCGCCAGGGCAACGAAGGAGTGGCTTCGTAAGAAGCATTTCAAGGTCCTGGAGTGGCCTAGCCAGTCTCCAGATCTCAACCCTATAGAAAACCTTTGGAGGGAGTTGAAAGTCCGTTTTGCCAAGCGAAAAGCCAAAAACATCACTGCTCTAGAGGAGATCTGCATGGAGGAATGGACCAACATACCAACAACAGTGTGTGGCAACCTTGTGAAGACTTACAGAAAACGTTTGACCTCTGTCATTGCCAACAAAGGATATATTACAAAGTATTGAGATGAAATTTTGTTTCTGACCAAATACTTATTTTCAACCATAATATGCAAATAAAATGTTAAAAAAACAGACAATGTGATTTTCTGGATTTTTTTTTCTCAGTTTGTCTCCCATAGTTGAGGTCTACCTATGATGTAAATTACAGACGCCTCTCATCTTTTTAAGTGGTGGAACTTGCACTATTGCTGACTGACTAAATACTTTTTTGCCCCACTGTATATACGATATGTCATTATTATTTGAGTGCAGTATAGTTGTATTATTTATATATACGGTATATGAGTATTATTTTAGCGCAGTATGGTGGTATTATTTATATATGGTATATCAGTATTATTTGAGCGCAGTATGGTGGTATTATATATGGTATGTGAGTATTATTTTAGCGCAGTGTGGTATTTATATATGGTATTTCAGTATTATTTTAGCGCAGTATGGTGGTATTTACATATGGTATGTCAGTATTAATTGAGTGTTGTATGGTATCATTTATATACAATATATCAGTATTACTTGAGCACAGAATGGTAGTATTATCTATATACTGTATTATTTCACGACTTTGTGTTATTATTTATGTACTTTGTCAGTATTATATTAAAGGCAGTATGGTGGTTATATATATGTCAGTATTATTTTAGCACAGCATGGTGGTATTATTTAAGGTATGTGAGTATTATTTTAGCACAGCATGGTGGTATTATTTATATATGGTATGTCAGTATTATTTGAGTGCAGTATGGTGGTATATTTTTTATATATGGTATGTCAATATTATTTGAGTGCAGTATGTTGGTATCATTTATATATGGTATGTGAGTATTATTTGAGTGCAGTGTAGTGGTATTTGGTATTATTTACGTACAGTATGTCAGTGCAATTTGAGTACAGTATGGTGGTGTTATTCATATTCTGCATGCCAGTATTATTTGAGCACAGTATGGTGATATTATTTATGTACTGTATATTAGTATTAATTAAACAAAGTGTAATAGTATTATTGATGTATGCATATCAGTATTATATAAACAGTGTCATAGAATTATTTATGTACTGGTTGGCAGTATTATTTGAGTACAGTGTGGTACTGCTAAATTAGTATTATTTGAGTGCAGTGTGGTGGTATTATATGGACTGCATGTCTATGTTATTTGATTACAGTAAGGCAGGACTACCACCAGAAATTTCAGGGCCCCTTCCTGGCAAAATTTTTGGGACCCCTTGAGACTCCGCCCAGACTCCACCCCAGCTCCGCCTCCACCCCGTGAACCTTCCACAGGCCCAGCGCCCACTCTTAGAAAAACTCCACGTCTGCACCACGTCCTCACCAATCACAAATTAACAGTTCCCATCGAACACCATATCACATACATAGACATCAGCTTTTATTTTGGCCAAAAGATTTTTTTTTAAGCTTCCACCACTTCAAGGTAGATTGCTTTGTGCCCGTAATGGTAGTTTCCTTTGTACCACTCCACAGTCTCTGTGCTTCCTTGGAGCAACTTCCCACCAAGTTAACAGCAAATTCAGAGACAAATAATTTCCAAGGCATCAGTCAATGGTGCCTTGGAAACGATTTGTCTCTGAAGGTTGACTCTTTGCCAGGCCCTGTTGTATTGTAACCTATCAGGCTATGTGCACACGTTGCGGATTTTGATGCGTTTCCACGGCGGTTTTGGACGCGCGGAATTGCATCAAATCCGCAGTGTAGTGCACCACCAATGTTAGTCAATGTGAAATTGACATTTGGTGTGCACATGCTGCGGAACGCACGGAATCGCAGCTTTTTTTTTTCCGCCGCATGTCAATTCTTTTTGCGGATCTGCAGCGTTTCTGCACCCATTGACTTCCATTGTCTCAGGCCAATCCGCAGCAAAACCGCAGGTTTAAAAAAGATTTCCGGATTCGCTGCGGATGTGCCTGCGAGACACGCTGCAGATTTGGAGGGGAAAGAGTGTTTGGGTGAAGACGGTGTGTGTGGGCGAGAGACTGTGTTTGTGCGGAGAAGATGTGCGGGGCTGTGTGCGGTTGTTTGTGTGTATCTGTGTGTGTGTGTGTGCATGGGTGTGTGGGGCTGTATGTGTCTGCGGGGCTGTATGCGTGTGTGTGCAGGGCTGTGTGTGTGCGTGTGGGGCTGTGTATAGTCCCATCCGGCTATGCCTGCTACAGTGACAGCTACCGGATGATGGAACAGCAGTAGTCCCATCATCCGGCTGCTGTGTTCAAGTGTTAAAAAAAAAACACATACAGACATATAGACATACAGTACATGCAACATACAGTACATAGTCACCAATCACCTAGTCCCCGAAACCATTAATCACCTGTAACAAAAATAAAAATAATAAACCAACAGTATACTCCCTGATCCGATGTAATCCATGTAATAATGAGTGTCCCAAGACGATCTCCCGTGGAGAGCTGTCACATCGGCAGATGCAACCGCTCTCCAGGGGCTCCGGGATACAATGACGGAAGGTATCCTTCTACACTGTATCCCTCCGCCGCTGTGAGTACAGTAAAATTCATACTGTCACTTGCGGCACCGCTGCGTGGGAAAATTCTCACGCAGCAGTGTCGTAAAGTGAGAGGCCATTGAAGCCTCAGTGATAACACTGCAGGAGCCATTGTCTCCTGTCAGTGTGTCATTGGAGGCCTATAGAGCTGTCACATCTTGTGATGTGACAGCTCTATAGGGGAGATCGTCGTGGGACACTCGTTATTAACTGGACTGCGTCGGAACAGGGAGTATACTGTTGGTTTATTATTTTTTAATTTTTGCAGGTGATCGATGGCTTCGGGGGAATTAGGCGTCGTTGCAAGTATGGTGAAATTAAGAATATTAAAATACTTTTTCTGGCTGCGTCTTTATTTAACTCTTTCACTACTATAGGATTAGTAATGGATAGGTGTCTTATTGACGCCTCTCCATTACTAACCGGGTTTAATGTCACCTTACAATGAAAGATGACATTAACCCCTTATTACCCCATATGCCACCGCTACAGGGCAGTGGGAAGAGAGAGGCTAAGTGCCGGAATTGGTGCATCTTCAAGAGGTAGTCACCGGGAATGGTTTTCACTTCACAGGTCTGCCCTGTCAGGTTTAATAAGTGGGATTTCTTGCCTTATAAATGGGGTTGGGACCATCAGTTGTGTTGTGCAGAAATCTGGTGGATACACAGCTGATAGTCCTACTGAATAGACTGTTAGAATTTGTATTATGGCAAGAAGAAAGCAGTCCAAAAAATTGGGAAAACTTTGAAAGTGTGCCCAAGTGCAGTTGCAACAACCATCAAGCGCTACAAAGAAACTGGCTCACATGAGGACCGCCCCAGGAAAGGAAGACCAAGAGTCACCTCTGCTTCTGGGGATAAATTTATCTGAGTTACCAGCCTCAGAAATCGAAGGTTAACAGCAGCTCAGATTAGAGACCAGGTCAATGCCACACAGAGTTCTAGCAGCAGACACATCTCTACAACAACTGTTAAGAGGAGACTTTGTGCAGCAGGCCTTCATGGTAAAATAGCTGCTAGGAAACCACTGTTAAGGACAGGCAACAAGCAGAAGAGACTTGTTTGGGCTAAAGAACACAAGAAATGAACATTAGACCAGTGGAAATCTGTGCTTTTTGGTTCCAACCACCGTGTCTTTGTGCGACGCAGAAAAGGTGAACGGATGGACTCTACATGCCTGGTTCCCACCGTGAAGCATGGAGGAGGAGGTGTGGGGGGGGGGGGGGGGCTTTGCTGGTGACACTGTTGGAGATTTATTCAAAATTAGAGGCATACTGAACCAGTATGGCTACCACAGCATCTTGCAGCGGCATGCTATTCCATCCGGTTTGCGTTTAGTTGGACCATCATTTATTTTTCAACATGACAATGACCCCAACACACCTCCGGGCTGTGTAAGGGCTATTTGACCAAGAAGGAGAGTGATGGGGTGCTACGCCAGATGACCTGGCCTCCACAGTCACCAGACCTGAACCCAATCGAGATGGTTTGGGGTGAGCTGGACCGCAGAGTGAAGGCAAAAGGGCCAACAAGTGCTAAGCATCTCTAGGAACTCCTTCAAGATTGTTGGAAGACCATTTCCGGTGACTGCCTCTTGAAGCTCATCAAGAGAATGCCAAGAGTGTGCAAAGCAGTCATCAAAGCAAAAGGTGGCTACTTTGAAGAACCTAGAATATAAGACATAATTTCAGTTGTTTCACACTTTTTTTGTTAAGTATATAATTCCACATGTGTTAATTCATAGTTTTGATGCCTTCAGTGTGAATGTACAATTTTCATAGTCATGAAAATACAGAAACATCTTTAAATGAGAAGGTGTGTCCAAACTATTGGTCTGTACTGTATATATGTATGTATCTGTTTGTATGTGTGTATGTGTGTATCTGTGTGTGTATGTATGTACTGTATATATGTATGTATCTAAATACAACAAGAGCCGGAGAAACAACACGCCGAGCGGCACTATCCTCGATGGCTTAAAACATCTGACAGGCTGTGTCAACAGATCCGACAAATAGAAGCACAACTCCAACGAATCCTGACTTCGGGTGCTCCTCAGAAAAAAACAGTGTTCAATACGATCCAATACAAGAAATGAGGGCACTCACCAGTCTTCACCGTGATTCGTACTTTATTAATAGATACAACTTGTTAAAAATCCATGGCCGGAGTTGAATGAGCCGTAGCTCGTGTGAGCAGGGGGGGTCAGGACGATGATCGTTTCGCGCTGTGCTTGCGCTTCAACAGGTCAGTTTCAACTGACCTGTTGAAGCGCAAGCACAGCGCGAAACGATCGTCGTCCTGACCCCCCCTGCTCACACGAGCTACGGCTCATTCAACTCCGGCCATGGATTTTTAACAAGTTGTATCTATTAATAAAGTACGAATCACGGTGAAGACTGGTGAGTGCCCTCATTTCTTGTATTGGATCATATGTACAGTGGGGCAAAAAAGTATTTAGTCAGTCAGCAATAGTGCAAGTTCCACCACTTAAAAAGATGAGAGGCGTCTGTAATTTACATCATAGGTAGACCTCAACTATGGGAGACAAACTGAGAAAAAAAATCCAGAAAATCACATTGTCTGTTTTTTTATCATTTTATTTGCATATTATGGTGGAAAATAAGTATTTGGTCAGAAACAAACAATCAAGATTTCTGGCTCTCACAGACCTGTAACTTCTTCTTTAAGAGTCTTCTCTTTCCTCCACTCATTACCTGTAGTAATGGCACCTGTTTAAACTTGTTATTAGTATAAAAAGACACCTGTGCACACCCTCAAACAGTCTGACTCCAAACTTCACTATGGTGAAGACCAAAGAGCTGTCAAAGGACACCAGAAACAAAATTGTAGCCCTGCACCAGGCTGGGAAGACTGAATCTGCAATAGCCAACCAACTTGGAGTGAAGAAATCAACAGTGGGAGCAATAATTAGAAAATGGAAGACATACAAGACCACTGATAATCTCCCTCGATCTGGGGCTCCACGCAAAATCCCACCCCGTGGGGTCAGAATGATCACAAGAACTGTGAGCAAAAATCCCAGAACCACGCGGGGGGACCTAGTGAATGAACTGCAGAGAGCTGGGACCAATGTAACAAGGCCTACCATAAGTAAAACACTACGCCACCATGGACTCAGATCCTGCAGTGCCAGACGTGTCCCACTGCTTAAGCCAGTACATATCCGGGCCCGTCTGAAGTTTGCTAGAGAGCATTTGGATGATCCAGAGGAGTTTTGGGAGAATGTCCTATGGTCTGATGAAACCAAACTGGAACTGTTTGGTAGAAACACAACTTGTCGTGTTTGGAGGAAAAAGAATACTGAGTTGCATCCATCAAACACCATACCTACTGTAAAGCATGGTGGTGGAAACATCATGCTTTGGGGCTGTTTCTCTGCAAAGGGGCCAGGACGACTGATCCGGGTGCATGAAAGAATGAATGGGGCCATGTATCGTGAGATTTTGAGTGCAAACCTCCTTCCATCAGCAAGGGCATTGAAGATGAAACGTGGCTGGGTCTTTCAACATGACAATGATCCAAAGCACACCGCCAGGGCAACGAAGGAGTGGCTTCGTAAGAAGCATTTCAAGGTCCTGGAGTGGCCTAGCCAGTCTCCAGATCTCAACCCTATAGAAAACCTTTGGAGGGAGTTGAAAGTCCGTGTTGCCAAGCGAAAAGCCAAAAACATCACTGCTCTAGAGGAGATCTGCATGGAGGAATGGGCCAACATACCAACAACAGTGTGTGGCAACCTTGTGAAGACTTACAGAAAACGTTTGACCTCTGTCATTGCCAACAAAGGATATATTACAAAGTATTGAGATGAAATTTTGTTTCTGACCAAATACTTATTTTCCACCATAATATGCAAATAAAATGTTAAAAAAACAGACAATGTGATTTTCTGGATTTTTTTTTCTCAGTTTGTCTCCCATAGTTGAGGTCTACCTATGATGTAAATTACAGACGCCTCTCATCTTTTTAAGTGGTGGAACTTGCACTATTGCTGACTGACTAAATACTTTTTTGCCCCACTGTATGTATCTGTTTGTATGTATGTGTGTATATGTGTGTGTGTATGTATGTATGTATGTGTGTATATGTGTGTGTATGTATGTATGTATATATGTATGTATCTGTTCGTATGTATGTATGTGTGTGTATGCATGTATGTATGTGTGTATCTGTGTATGTGTGTATGTATTTACGCATGTTTTTGTGTACTTGTATACATGTATTTGTGCCTATATGTACGTGTACACATATATGAATGCTTTATATTAATGATTATGTACTTGTATATTTGTGAGTACATGGGAATGCACTTGTGTGAATGTATTTTTGTGCATGTGAATATGTCTCTTATACAGGTGTCGGTGAATATTTGTGCCGCTCATCCTCTCGCACAGTCCTGTGATTGGGCCGCCTGCTGAGCAAACCTGACGGGCTCTCAGTTACTGCTAGGTAGTCACAGATATCAATGCCGAATGACGGCTGTTGCGTAAAATGGCCGGGCTCCTACGTCCTCTGCGTCACCATCTGTCAGTACTGTATGGTGTGAGGAGGCCGGCATGGCCGTCATATAAAGCTGATGCTCTCAGTGCTTCACATTGCGCCTCTCCCCTTTCTCATCACCTCCACGGCTGAGTTTACCATCATTATTGGCCATGTCACATTTGTACGTTACAGAGTCGGTATTATCTGTTTCATCCCCGCTGTCTTGTCACATTGGTTGTTATACATCCTCATAAATAATAAATACCTTCAGCAAATCATTAGCCAAGGAAAATACTGACCCTCGACCCTAAGGCCGGGGTCACACGAACACCTGACCGGGACTAGGATAGGAGTAAGGGGCGTGAATGAGACCCTTTAAAATATCTCAACCAAAAAAACTCACTGTAGGATTCCAGGAGAAACAACATAACTTGTAGATCTGTCCAGATTTCTGTGGAAATCTAATCCTAAGAGACTTCTTTATTTATCCCTTTTTGTTTTATGCTGTTATTTTTTGCCTTTTTTTTGTTTGTGTTTTTGTCATGTAAGCAGAAGACTAAATGTTACATCAGAGGCCCCAGGTGGAAACAACAATTTAATTATCGTATTAACAATATGTACTAGAAACAGAGACACTGAAAATGACAAATCACAAAAGGACAATATTTGACGAGCACTTTTATAACAGAGGTATATGGAATTGTATACAACAGGAATCTTCCGCTCCAAATCCGCAGTCCAACCTAATTCTAGTGGGGGAGAACCAGCTAATTATTTGGGTTGAACAGTCTCTCGAAGTTTCTGCAGCTTTCTGGGCCTTGATGAGGGGCTCTGCTCTGTCTCACTAGCCGCTCTAGTCTCATCCAGACTCCGTTATTGTAAATCTGCAGAAAATGACGGTCCATCTTACACGTCTCCTTCGATCATTGGCCCATGCTGGAGTCTCTGGCCAATTATTTCCAGGACCTCTTTGTTCCTTGACTGCCGACGTACATCTCGTCGGTCCGTATCGGTGGGGGCTGGTCCTCGGCTGTTGACTGGCGTTCGGGTCTTCGGTGCTTGACCGTCGACGAGCTCAGTCTGGACCTTGACCGGCTTACCTCTGGTCTTCGGTGCTTGACCGGCGTCGTCTCAGTCCAGGCCTAGCTGGTATCCACGTCTGTAGCCTACAATCTCATCTGCTGGAGCTACAGTGGGAGTATCTGTCACCTACCTTGGGTCAAAATCTCCTCCCGGAGCGCTGACTAGTGTCTTCAGCATTCTCGAAAAATATATGTTTGAGTCCACGCGGTTGCATGTCTTGCAACTGTTTGACAGCCTCAACAAATGCAGGGACTGCATTGCCGTGAGACATGCAGGTGCATATTATTCGAGCAAGCATATTATTCGACCATGCTCAGATGACACCTTATTCGAGCATATTTGCGCATATTTGATGCTGACCTTTTCTACTGAAGGCTGGTTTTGTCATGGTCACCTAATCTGGGGTACTGCCTAAGTCTGTCCCTTCTGCAACTCTTCCTCTTCAGATTAGTTCCACAGGGTTTTGTTCAACTCTGGAGGCCGCACAGCTTTGCAACTGTTTGCGTTCTATGCTCCGTTCTCCTATAGTTCATCTTTTTGTAATTTTTTTAAGCTTTGTACCTTTTTCATATATATTATTTAAAATGTCATACGTTTGTTCCTTGCTGCTCTAATCGTACCCACAACCTCGAAGAGGAAAAGTATAGCCAGGTTGTGAATGCCAGAGTTCAAGAAGAGTTACGTATTGGGGCAGGTTTTTCACTGGCCTATCAAAACAGCGAGCGGCAGCGGCAGGAGTGTGGTGTGGATGTGTGGCCTGGCTGTGGGAAGCACTGGGCTCATTGTTAGCCTATTGGAATAGGGGAGTGTGAGAAGCGGAGTCCCCCTTTACCGTCACATCTGTAGCGAGTGGGCAGTGGTCATGACAAGGCTCATTAAAGATTTTTTTTTCCCTCCTTTTTTATATTCAGAACAGGGAAAGTTTCATCATGAGAACATTTAGGGTCAAAGTTTCAAGAAGCGTGAAGAGGCTGGCATTGAGGTCTACGTTTGCATTCGTTCCTATGCCCTGGACTCGCAGGGCAGTGTTTCTATGATCCCCCTGCTGGGGCAATGTTATGGGCTGGGGATGCCAATCCGCCAGCTTGTCTGGATCTTCAATGCCTCATTCATGTCAGTAGAAGCCACTTCCTGCAGGCGCACACAAGGCCAGGTCTATGCAAAGCAGGGAGGTACCTGAGGACTTTCCTACACACAGCAAGGCCGGAGCAGCCAAGAAAAGTGCGAGAGGAAGACGTGATGATCATGGAAATAAGAGGCTCGGGCAATGGCTGCAAGTCTCGGTGCCACAGTTCTGCCTGTCTATGTGAGCGCGCAGCCCACGCTGTCAGTCATTTCCTGTTAGGGTGTAGGTTATTCTTCTGTGCAGCGCTGTCATTACCCTGAGCCTGCATTACAGAGAACGGTCTGTCTCCTGTGGCTAACTGGATAGTTAGTTTAGGAAATCCATTAGATTTTCCTAGGGGAGTAAGAATCCCCTCAACCCCCCACTACCTCACCCGGATTTACAAGACATCCCTGATGACCGACACCGGCAGCAATGAACGGAATGCAAAACGTTACAGATCGTGTGTGTGTGTATATATATATATATATATATATATATATATATATATATATATATATATATATATATATATATACAGTTTGGACACACCTTCTCATTTAAAGATTTTTCTGTATTTTCATGACTATGAAAATTGTACATTCACACTGAAGGCATCAAAACTATGAATTAACACATGTGGAATTACCGGTATATACTTAACAAAAAAGTGTGAAACAACTGAAATTATGTCTTATATTCTAGGTTCTTCAAAGTAGCCACCTTTTGCTTTGATGACTGCTTTGCACACTCTTGGCATTCTCTTGATGAGGTTTAATAGGTGGGATTTCTTGCCTTATAAATGGGGTTGGGACCATCAGTTGTGTTGTGCAGAAGTCTGGTGGATACACAGCTGATAGTCCTACTGAATAGACTGTTAGAATTTGTATTATGGCAAGAAAAAAGCAGCTAAGAAAAACGAGTGGCCATCATTACTTTAAGAAATGAAGTGACGATGTCCCTAGCAACCAGGCAACCCCCACATGTACTTATGCTGGCTAACAGATGTAAATCATTCAACTGCGGCCCTAAAAACTAAAACTCCGAGCACTAAAACATTTTTGGAGGTCACCCCAGCGTGCTCGGGAAATCTCGAGTAACGAGTATATTCGCTCATCACTAATAATAACACCAAAACCTTGTCTCCACTCATGGTTAGTGGTTGGGTGAAGCTATTTATTGTCAAACTACTGTGTTTTCTCTTTTTAAGTCATAATGACAACCCAAAACATCCAAATGACCCTCATCAAAAGTTCACAAACCCTGGTGATTTTTGCCTGATAACATGCACAGAAGTTGACACAAATGGGTTTGAATGGCTACTAAAGGTAACATCCTCACCTGTGACCTGTTTGATTGTAATCAGTATGTGTATACATAAAAGCTGAGTTAGTTTCCGGGATCCAGACAGACTCTTGCATCTTTCATCCAGCTACTGACATTTCTGGATTGTGAGTCATGGGGAAAGCAAAAGAATTATCAATGGATCTACAGGAAAAGGTAGGTGAACTGTATAAAACAGGAAAGGGACACAAAAAGATATCCAAGGAATTGATAATGCCAGTCAGCAGTGTTCAAACTGTGATTAACAAATGGAAAGTCAGGGGCTCTGTAAACACAAAACCACAGTCAGGAAGACCAACAAAAATGTCATCCACAACTGACAGTAATATTGTTCGGGATGCAAAGAAAAACCCACAAATAACATCGGCAAAAATACTGAACTCTCTGAAAACTAGCGATGTGGCTGTTTCAAGATGCACAATAAGGAGGCACTTGAAGAAAAATGGGCTGCATGGTCGAGTCACCAGAAGAAAGTCATTACTGCTCAAATGCCACAAAGTATCTCACCTACAATATGCAAAACAGCACAGAGACAAGCTTCAAAACTTCTGGAACAAGGTAATTTGGAGTGATGAGACCAAAATTGAACTTTTTGGCCACAACCATAAACATTACATTTAGAGAGAAGTCAACAAGGCTTATGTACTTGGACGTTCCAACGTGACAACGATCCAAAACACAATACCATCTACTTGGTATTTCTTGGCTACAGCAGAACAAAGTGAAGGTTTTGAAGTGGCCATCTCAGTCTCCTGACTGAGACCATCTCATTGAGCCACTCTGGGGAGATCTCAAAAGCGCAGTTAATGCTATACAGCCCAGGAATTTACAGGAACCGGAGGCTTTTTGCCAAGATGAGTGGACAGCTTTACCATCTGAGAAAACAAAGAACTTCATCCACAACTACCACAAAAGACTTCAAGCTGTCATTGATGTTAGAGGGGACAATACAGGGTATTAAGAAATGGGGTATGTGAACTTTTGATCAGGGTCATTTGGATGTTTTGGGTTGTCATTATGATTTAGAAACAGAAACCACAGTAATGGACAATAAATGGCTTCACCCAACCACTAACCATGAGTGGAGAAAAAGTTTTGGTGCTATCATTCATATTCTCTGAAAAAAGGCCAAGAAAGCACAAATTCTGCCGGGGTATGTAAACTTTTGAGCACAACTGTGTATATATAGATTGACATATCAGTGGTGCAACCTGTCCAGGGGCCCAAGATGTTAGGGGGCACGTTTACACCTCCAAAACAGGAGGATTTGTGCATTGTGATGAGCTATTGGCCTGGAAAGGGCCCATATATTATTCTTGCACAGTGGCCCTTTTCTGTCCGTGGTCGCCTTTTTACATATATATATACATAGATATATATATATATATATATATACATAATTGTCTAAGGTCCACTTCCGTCTTTCTGTCTGTCCTTCTGTCTGTCTGTCTCTCTTTCTGTCACGGAAATCCCAAGTCGCTAATTGGTCGCGGCAAAACGGCCACAACCAATCAGCGATGGGCACAGTCCTGTGGCAAAATGGCCGCTCCTTACTCCCCGCAGTCAGTGCCCGCAGTCCATACTCCCCCCCCCCCCCCAGTCAGCACTCACACAGGGTTAATGGCAGCGTTACACCGCGTTATGCCACGGGTAACGCACTCCGTTAATGCTGCTATTAACCCTGTGTGACCAACTTTTTACTATTAATGCTGCCTATGCGGCATCAATAGTATAAAGATCTAATGTTAAAAATAATAAAAAAAAGTAAAAAATCATTATATACTCACCTTCCGTGGGCCACGTAGTATATAGCACACACGTAGTATATAGCACAGACACATAGTATATTGCCCAGCCACGTAGTATATTGCCAAGCCACGTAGTATATAGCACATATGTAGTATATAGCACAGATACGTAGTATATTGCCCAGCCACGTAGTATATAGCACACACGTAGTATATAGCACAGACATATAGTATAAAGCACAGATACGTAGTATATTGCCCAGCCACGTAATATATTGCACAGCCACGTAGTATATAGCACAGCCACGTAGTATATAGCACAGAGACGTGGTATATAACACTGCCCATGCAGTATATAACACAGGCCACGTAGTATACAATATACTACGTGTCTGTGCTATATACTACGTGTGTGCTATATACTACGTGGCTGGGCAATATACTACATGGCTGGGCAATATACTACGTTGCTGGGCAATATACTACGTAGGCTGTGCTATATACTACGTGGCTGGGCAATATATTACATTGCTGTGTTATATACTACGTGTCTGTGCTATATACTACGTGGCTGTGCTATATACTTTGTGGCTGTGCTATATACTACGTGGCTGGGCAATATACTACGTAGCTGGGCAATATACTACATGGGCTGTGCTATATACTACGTGGCTGGGCAATATACTATGTGGCTATGCTATATACTACGTTGCTGTGTTGTATACTACGTGGCTGTGCTATATACTACGTGGCTGTGTTATATACTACGTGGCTTTGTTATATACTACGTGGGCTGTGTTATATACTACGTGGGCTGTGTTATATACTACGTGGCTGTGTTATATACTACGTAGCTGTGCTATATACTACGTGGCTGTGCTATATACTACGTGGCTGTGCTATATACTGCGTGGCTGTGCTATATACTACGTGGCTGTGTTATATACTGCGTGGCTGTGCTATATACTACGTGGCTGTACTATATACTACGTGGGCTGTGTTATACGCTACTTGGCTG
This sequence comes from Ranitomeya imitator, assembly GCF_032444005.1. Classification (NCBI taxonomy): domain Eukaryota; kingdom Metazoa; phylum Chordata; class Amphibia; order Anura; family Dendrobatidae; genus Ranitomeya; species Ranitomeya imitator. The sequence goes on from NC_091283.1 coordinate 191,686,462, forward strand.
TGCTATATTTCTCTGCTGTATCTGTGATGAATCGTGGTATGTGTTAAAGAGGGGGGCCCACTGAGACTTTTTTCGCCCGGGGCCCTCAAAAACCTGGAGCCGGCCCTGGCTTCACTGATTGATCACGCCTGGCCGCGAATAATCAGCAACATTTCCCAGTCCGCCCGCGAATTGGCGCGGAATTTGAACCACGCTGTGCTAATTGGTCGTAGCCAGCCGGCCAAATCCTGTGTATAAATTGCATTCTGAAAAATTCATAAATAAACTACATACATATTCTAGAATACCCTATGTGTTCGAATTGGGCCACCATCTACTATATATATATATATATATATATATATATATATATATATATATCTTCATAAACAAAAGTTGAAAAAGTAGCGGCACTCACCAGTCTGCTCAAAATGATGTCTTTAATGTGTCTTCAATCCATAGTACAGATTATGCGGACACAATGCAGGTAGTTACGAGGGTGCGGGGAGTGAAGGGGGACGACGGCCGTTTCGTGCGCTCTGCACTTCGACGGGTCCATCGTGTTTATGAAGATCGGTATTACCTCATTAGCTGAGCACCGCATCTCAGTGGCTTTTTGCATACCGCATGTGTGAGCGATCCATGTAATGAGTGCGAGGAATATAAAGCTGCAATTGATATCCTAGTGCCATTCCCTTCTCCAAGGAATTTTCTAGATATATATATATATATATATATATATATATATATATATATATATATATATATATTTATATATATCATTAAAGCCACCTGCCTGTATAAAATCCACCGTCCTCGACGTTGATAGTGCCCATATAAAATATAAATAAAATACTTCCTGGCGCTCAAGTACTGCAGACCATCAGTGACCACTGATGTGACTGCAGCTTTCACAATTCCATCAGACAGAACAATGCCATGTGAAACACAGTGGCTATATCTCGACGATCCTGGAGGTAATTTAATTACTTTATGTTTTGTTTTAATTTTATATTATGGGGCACTGTAGCATGGATGTAGGGGATGTCCAATAGTGGACAGCCCCTTTCAGTTGGTGCCACCTACCGTCAGAGAATTCTGTTGTTATTAAGAGATATGTTTGGTGGTATGTGTCAAATATCTGCATAAACAGTATATGCCAAGCTTTCTCTGCAGAACATTGCCCAAAATATCGCACTGCCTCCGCTACCTTAACTTCTTCCTACGGTGCCATCTCTTTCCCAGGTTATTGACGCACACGCACCCACACAATGTAAATGAAAATGTGATTCTATGTGCCAGCAATCTTCTTCCATTTTACAATGCCCATGCGTAATTTTTTTGTGGTTTTGGCAGTAGATGGGATACGCATGGGTACTCTGACCGGTTTGTTATCGCACGGTCCCTATACGGCAGGATGCGCTTTGTGTGGTCTGACATATTTCTATCATGGTCAGCAGTTTGCCCTACATTGGCTTTTCTGTGGGATCAGACCCGGTGGGCTAGCCTTCACTCCTGATATGCATCAATGAATTGTGGTCCTCTTTCTGGTTGTCTTTCCTTGTACCACTTTTGGTAGTTACCAACTGCTGTATACCAGGAACATCCCTCTGGACCTGCCCTTTCTGAAGGTGCTCTGACCCAATCATCTAGCCATCACAACAACTGAGCAATTGGCATTCCCATAAGACAAGCAATGGTGGAAGCACAATTCATGTAGAACCGTTAGTGCGGATTCTCATGAAACCCATATTCTTTATGTAACAGATTTCCTTGTTCTTTTAAAAGAAAAAATACCAATTTTGAAACGTGGTTTTATTTCTTCTTTCTGGCATACTTTCACTTCTGTAAATTCACAGAGAGCAGATCAAGCCTGCAGCCAAGTCATCTTATCCACCCATTGTCCAACACCACGTGGGAGGTTACTGATCTCAAGAAAAATGTCTACATTTCTACATTTCTTCTCTAAACATTCACACCCATCTCAGAAAATTTTGGAGGAATGTAATAAAGTTTGACTACATACAGTTATGCCTCTTTGAGAGGACTTCTTCAATAAATAATGGTCTTCTAGATAATTGATCTCAAACAAGAGGGATCATGTACGTCACAAAAACATATGGTCTATTGTAGATGTTGTGGTATTCTCACCAGTGCTGTCTTTGAGGTTTTACGAAGCTTATTAACCACTTATTCATGTATAGAATATTTAAGATTGAAAGTTATCCAGGAAACAGATGATTTTGTATGGGCTGAATTTCCCTCGTCACCTCAGGCGACACGTAGTAATACAATGAATGGTGGTCAATGTCCATCCAAATCCTAACTGATGGCAACCCAATCTTTCCTAATCAGTTCTTAGAGTTTTGAGGATGGATCACAGATGTTCAATGCGGTTTCCTGATCCTGGACTCAAAGTTTCAATGTTTTGTTCACCGAGACGCTTAGTTATCAATTTTCCCTTGTGACATGGTCTCCATCATACTGGAAAGAGAATTGTTCATCACCAAATTGCTCCTGGATGGTCGGGTGAAGTTGGTCTTGGAGGATGTTTAGACCCCATTCTTTATTCATGGCAGTGTTCATAGGCAAAATTTGTGAGTGAGACCCCTCCGCAGATGAAAGTCCCCCCACACATGAAGTGTCTCACAATGCTTTACTGTTGATGTGACGCATGGCTCATGCTAGCAGTCACCTGTTTTTCTCCGGACAATCATTCTTCTAGATGCCCCAAACAATCTGATGGGGCTTCATCAGAGAACGATCCAATAGGAATCTATGGGATAAGTTCTGCATCAATTTCCCTTCAGTGTAGTTGTGAAAAGGATAAAAGACAACAGATGGCCGTAGATTTGGAAACCAACTCTCCACTCCTTGTCATAAAGGAGGTGGTCACAACTCACAGAGGATAACGCCTTTCTCTGACCTCCTAGTAGGACATATGGAGGGTGTTGTCTTTGGTCAGAAGGGACAACCAAACCAACCAAACAAGTCACCATCATCCAAATTCTCATAGACGCCACATGCCACCATGGTGGACATAAAACCAGACCAATTCTCACCAGTAAGGTTGAGTTTTCTTAACCCAGTATAGTCCATTTAAATGGGCACTTGCCGAACAGTTACATTTTCTAGATATTCAAGATATTGCACTTGCCACCTGACTTCTTAGCCAGGTGGGGCATACAGATTGACTTTAACATCAAGTAGCTGGGGGTTACAATTATAGCTTCTGCACTTTGTCTTAGAGCTTCAATGTATGTCTAAGCAAAATATTGCTTCAATTTTAATGTCTAGTAAGTTATTTCGACCTCTTGGGTTCATATCTTTCCTTTTACTGGGCAATTTTTGGTTGACTCAAGAAGCAATTTAGTGAAAAATATAATTCGTCTCAGCAAGTTTTTCATTCCAACACTGCCCCCCTGCTCTCTAATTACCAATGTGAATCATCAGATCACTCTCCGGGCTTAGAAGCAACTTCAACATATGGATGGACCAAAGTGGTTATCACACCCTGTAATGAAGTGAAAAGTAATTCCGGTCTTGGAAGTTGTACTGTGGCTGGAGAGCCCAGGAATATAGAGCGTTCTATTCTTGGTTGTCTACACGGAAATAGACGGGAGCTGTTTAACCCTTGGGCTAATTGTGCATGAGGAATGGCTCATCATCTGGATAGTCGTCACTTCAAGTATTTAAGAAGTCTGTCGTGGCCTATCCACCTTTTGTTTCGTGTTTATATTTATACTTATTGATCTTTGACTGCTCTCTTTATAGTCCTCTCTTCTTGATTTCTCTCGTATGACCTTTCCACAAATGACTCTGACTTGTCATATCTTCTAGCTATGTACACAATGACTTTTGTTGCCATCAATGCTTTTTGAACTATTGTGTACATTCACATGGGGGAAAGAAATTCAAGGGGTTGTCTTTGTCTTTTACATTTTTTTTTAGACACTGAACCAGTACTTTATTGGGCTGTGACTGGTATTACAACTCATGCTCATTCAGCTGAGTAAGACCCCATTCACACATCCATATTCCACAGTACGTGATTTGGCCTCCTTAGGTGGGTTGTGGCTGCTTGTTTGGGTCAGATTGGTCCAAGACATCGGGACTCATATATGGATGTTATATGGCAACCACCGCAATATAGTACCTACACAGGGAATGATCCAGGTGGTCAACTGTACTTCTTCTGACGGTCAAAGCCCCCATGGTTCTAGGTCACAACACCTCAAAGACATAGTACCAAAGCAATAATGGCCACCACATTTTTAGGGCATATGAGGCTAAATGTCACTTTATTGGTGCCTTGGCCTTAATCCTGTATTTTCTGGCTTAGTCTAAGCCAATTATCTGTTTCTAGATTTGTTTTTTTTTTTATATATACTACTATATGAAGTTCTTAGTTACTTTTTTGAGCAAAGTGTATAAGCCCACCATCCTGTCATCGTGACTTTAAATGGGTCCTTACTCTGCATGGCAACCACCGCCACCCAGTACCTGCTCCTAGGTCTTCAATATTACCCCTGCTGCCAGGCAAAGCCGCTAGCCTCTGGGCCACAGAACCCCAAAAACATTGTGCCATAACAACGGCAGCCAGATTGTTGGGGAATTTGAGAACCACTGCCTTCTTCTTGCCGAATAGACATGTGTGACCTCGCTCAATGCAAGTATATTGATTGAGTGATTGATACTCTCTAGTCGGAATGTGGCTGGAATTATGCAAATCTCATACTTGCGGTCACATGACCTCCCGCTCCCGGCGCCGGAGAATCCTCACGCTGTGCAGTTCTCACGCTATAAGGATTCACAAGTTTGCAGTCACATAGAGTGACTCCAGATTTGTAGCTTAAGTCCGGACAACTCCTTCAATCTAAGCAATTTAATTCCTGATGTTGCGAAATGACAATTCATAGCATGTAAAACACTACTTAGGCCGGGTTCACGAATCCGCAGTGTGCTTGGATTGGAAGACCCAGCGTGGCCATCAGTTCTCCCAACCTGAATTAACTGTCTCGTAGGTATATCTGAAGCAGTTAGCTCAGGTCGGGAGACGAGACAGTTGGGCTTGGTCTTCTGGTCTAAACTCTGCTAGTGAATCTAGGCCGTGTGAAGCCAGCCATTCCTGCACAAAGTATATTTACGCCGCTCCAGGTTCCCTTGATAAATACATTGATTCTTGTGCATAAAAAAATTTCAATTTCTTTTGGCTGAAGAATGTACGGAAGTTGCTTACATGGCAATTTGTAGGGTGATGGACTTTCTTGGAATCAAAACTCCTCTATTTCCTGAAAAAAAAACCCCCAGAGATATTGTGACAACGAAGATCACACAAGGACGTAATAATGTATTGTGCTCTAAATGCATCTATGAATTGATGGAATTCATACTCTGTTGTAAGCCCTAAGAGACCCTAATCTAGTAGACCATTGACCTGTCAGGCATCTGACTTCATAAATAAGAGCTCGTTAAATACTGCCTGGAGTAAGGGGGGAAGTTGCTTGTGGTTCAAAAAGTCAATGAGACAGTGTGGGGTCTTGCATTTAGGATCAGATGTCATCCTCAATTCCAGCACACAAGAGAGAAGATGTTGAGCTCTTAGTGGAGACCTAAATGGGTCAAGCCATGAACTGTCCGTATCCCCAGGGATGGACCCTTTTAGCTTTCGGAAGAAATTTAACTTAATGAGATGGAATTCTGGTCTTGGCGACTTGATGTCAGTGTTTATTGTAATTTGGCTAATGGGTTAATGGGTGGATACGACCCTTTACTTATCCTCTTTATGGATGAATTGCCTATAAATCCATAGCTAGAATGAAAAATGGCGACTTATGGGATTTGTATAGGAGCATGGCCAGTTAGGGAATGTGTAGACGATGTATTTTCGGGTAGGTCCGCTCAGGAATCTGCCTAAAAAAGTGCTTAAAGGGAATATATAAGAAGGTTTTTACTTTATAATGGAAGAACAGCATAATATAGGGGCAGAGACCCTGATCCCAGCGATGTATTACTTGCTGGGCTGCTTGCTGTAATTTACAATTCCTGGTTTATCTGCTGTAGATCAAGCAGAGCTCTGAATGCTGAGCTGTTTATAACCCCGCTCACACCCCTGATTGGCAGCTTCTTGTGTACACTCTACATTGACAGAAAGCTGCCAATCACTGGTGAGGTTGGACTAGGAGGAACGAAACATCTAGTCCTGTAGTGATAATTTCCTGCTGATAAAACACTCATTTTATTAACACAACAACACAGTAGCCCAATAAGTGACACATTGCTGCAACCCGGCTCTCTGCCCCTACACCATGCTGCTCTCAGATTACATAGTAAAACCCTGCAGACAGATTTCCTTTAAAAAATGCTAAAAAGATTGAATAAATGCACTGCAAAGTCAAAATGACCTACTGAGAAGTGGGGCAAAGAAGTGATTGGTCCATTCCTCACTAATTTATATACACAGTTTAGAAAAATTACCAAAAAGATGCCAAAAAAATGAGTTTCAGGAAAAGCACCACTAACATTCTCCTGAATCGTATTCTGTACGCCGGCATCTAAAAGACATCATATTCACATACGCTTATTTTTGGTTCCCACATATGTCACTGCCGAAGATATGTTTTTTTACTGTGATATCTTGATTTCTTGCCAAGAGGAACAAAGAAAATGGATATATGAGAACACTAAGCATGTGACATGCTATATGTGGGCTTCAGTAGGACCCCGACTACAATGATAATCTATTGGCACTCTACATGTTGGTGGGGTCCATGATAATCCATCGGCACTCCACATGGTATGGTCCATGATAAGCCATTGGCACTCCACATGTTGGCGGGGTCCATGATAATCCACCGGCACTCCACATTGTGTGGTCCATGATAATCCATCGGCACTCCACATGTTGGCAGGGTCCATGATAATCCATCGGCACTCCACATATTGGCAGGGTCCATGATAATCCATTGGCACGCCACATGGTATGGTCCATGATAATCCATTGGCACTCTACATGTCCGCGGGGTCCATGATAATCCATCGGCACTTCACATGTTGGGGGGGTTCCATGATAATCCATCATCATTCCACATGTTGGGGGGGTCCATGATAGTTCATTGGCACTCCACATGTTGGGGGGGGGTCCATGATAATCCATTGGCACTCAACATGTCCGCAGGGTCCATGATAATCCATTAGCACTCCAGATGTTGGGGGGTCAATGATAATCCATTGGCACTCCACATGTCCGCAGGGTCCATGATAATCCATCGGCACTCCACATGTCCGCAGGGTCCATGATAATCCATCGGCACTCCACATGTCCGCAGGGTCCATGATAATCCATTAGCACTCCACATGTTTATACCCTCATCCTTCTGACTTCTGTGTCGTTTACAACATTCTTAAACTTTTTAAATGAAACTATTTAGATAAAAGCAAAAATTTGCACCACTAAGTGTCAGTGTGGCCGCGTCTCAAGGTTACAAGAATAAATTGCGGCATCAGGCGGCGTGAGGCGTTCTGGGTATTCTCTACAGGTAGGTTGCCTCTATTTATAGATAATATATTATCCCGCTGTGCTCGGGCGCTGCGTTCGCGGTGCATTGTAAAGGTCATAGGATATGTCACCAGCTGTCCTATGCTGATGGCAAACTGCGCAGTGATAATGTGGCTGCTTATAGCATAATTTATGATTGTTATTTATTATTTTAGTATAATTACTGTTATTGTTATTTTATTATTTATTTCATTTGTTATTATTATTTAGTGTTATTATATATTATATATTTCGTTGATTATTTTTATACATAGTTTTGCTATTTTATTTTTTGCTACTTGTATTATTAGTGTAATTATTTTTTTCATTTATTATTTTATTTATGACTAGCTGAAGAGCCCGGCGTTGCCTGGGCATAGTAAATATCTGTGGTTAGTTATAGCACGTCACGTCTCTTATTTTCCCATCACGCCTCTCATTTTCTCCGTTACACCTCTCATTTTCCCCCTCACTCCTCTTATTTCCCCCCTCACTCCTCTCATTCCCCCCTAACACTTGTCATTTCAACCTCACATCTGTCATTTTCCGATCACTCGACTATTTTCCCTCACTCCTCTCATTTTTCACTCACACCTTTTCATTTTCACCTCACACCCCTCATTTTCACCTCAGTATATAGATGTTTGTCATCTCCCTTATATATAGTATACACCTGTATGTCTTCTCTTGTATATAGTATATACCTGTATGTTATCTCCCCTGTAAATAGTATATACCTGCTGTATGTCATCTCCTCCTGTATATTGTATATACCAATGTGTCATCTCCTCCTGTATATATTATATACCTGTATGTCATCTCTTCTGTATATACTATATAACTGTATGTCATCTCCTCCTATATATAGTATATACCTGTATGTCATCTCCTGTATATAGTATATACCTGTATGTCATCTCCTCCTGTATATAGTATATACGTGTGTCATCTCCTCCTCTATATAGTATATACCTGTGTGGCATCTCCTCCAGTATATAGTATATACCTGTATGTCATCTCCTCCTGTATATAGTATATACCTGTGTCATTTCCACTGTATATAGTACATACCTGTGTGTCCTCGCCCCTGTATATAGTATGTACCTGTATGTCATCTCCCCTGTATATAGTATATACCAGGTTGTCATCTCCTCCTGTATATAGTATATACCTGTGTGTCATCTCCCCTGTATATAGTATATATGTGTGTGTCATCTCCTCCTGTATATAGTATATACCTGTGTGTCATCTCCTCCTGTATATAGTATATACCTGTGTGTCATCTCCTCCTGTATATAGTATATACCCTTATGTCATCTCCTCCTGTATATAGTATATACGTGTGTCATCTCCTCCTGTATATAGTATATACCTGTGTGTCATCTCCTCCTGTATATAGTATATACCTGTGTCATCTCTCCTGTATATAGTATATACCTGTGTGTCATCTCCTCTTGTTTATAGTATATATCTGTGTGTCATCTCCTCCTGTATTAGACCTCGTTCACACGTTATTTGGTCAGTATTTTTACCTCAGTATTTGTAAGCTAAATTGGCAGCCTGATAAATCTCCAGCCAACGGGAAGCCCTCTCCCCTGGCAGTATATATTAGCTCACACATACATATAATAGTATTTCCTATATGGTACATTTGTTGCTCTTGTAGTTTGTCTGCTTATTAATCAGATTTTTATTTTTGAAGGATAATACCAGACTTGTGTGTGTTTTAGGGCGAGTTTCGTGTGCCAAGTTGTGTGTGTTGAGTTGCGTGTGGCGACATGCGTGTAGCAACTTTTTGTGTGTCGAGTTGCATGTGACAGGTTAGTGTAGCAAGTTGTGGGCAGCAAGTTTTGCGCATGGCGAGTTTTGCGTGTGGTGAGTTTTATGTGTGGTGCGTTTTGAGTATGTGCAAGTTTTGTGTGAGGCAACTTTTGCATGTGGCAATTTTTCCACGTGTGCAAGTTTTGCATGTGGCGAGTTTTGCATGTGTGGCGAGTTTTCCATGAGGTGAGTTTTGCATGTGTGGCGAGTTTTGCGTGAGTCTAGTTTTGCATGTGGCGAGTTTTGAGCGGCGACATTTGTGTTTCAACTTTTATGTGGCGAGGTTGGTGTATGTGTGGTGAAATGTGTGCTGAGGGTGGTATATGTGTTCAAGCACGTGGTAGTGTGTGGCGCATTTTGTGTGTGTGTTCATATCCCCGTGTGTGGTGAGTATCCCATGTCGGGGCCCCAACTTAGCAACTGTACGGTATATACTCTTTGGCGCCATCGCTCTCACTCTTTAAGTCCCCCTTGTTCACATCTGGCAGCTGTCAATTTGCCTCCAACACTTTTCCTTTCACTTTTTCCCCATTATGTAGATAGGGGCAAAATTGTTTGGTGAATAGGAAAGCGCGGGGTTAAATTTTCACCTCACAACATAGCCTATGACACTCTCGGGGTCCAGACGTGTGACTGTGCAAAATTTGGTGGCTGTAGCTGCGACGGTGCAGATGCCAATCCCGGATATACACACATACAGTTAGGGCCAGAAATATTTGGACAGTGACACAAGTTTTGTTATTTTAGCTGTTTACAAAAACATGTTCAGAAATAAAATTATATATGTAATATGGGCTGAAAGTGCACACTCCCAGCTGCAATATGATAGTTTCCACATCCAAATCGGAGAAAGGGTTTAGGAATCATAGCTCTGTAATGCATAGCGTCCTCTTTTTCAAGGGACCAAAAGTAATTGGACAATGGACTCTAAGGGCTGCAATTAACTCTGAAGGCGTCTCCCTCGTTAACCTGTAATCAATGAAGTAGTTAAAAGGTTAGGGGTGGATTCCAGGTGTGTGGTTTTGCATTTGGAAGCTGTTGCTGTGAGCAGACAACATGCGGTCAAAGGAACTCTCAATTGAGGTGAAGCAGAACATCCTGAGGCTGAAAAAAAAGAAAAAATCCATCAGAGAGATAGCAGACATGCTTGGAGTAGCAAAATCAACAGTTGGGTACATTCTGAGAAAAAAGGAATTGACTGGTGAGCTTGGGAACTCAAAAAGGCCTGGGCGTCCACGGATGACAACAGTGGTGGATGATCGCCGCATACTTAATTTGGTGAAGAAGAACCCGTTCACAACATCAACTGAAGTCCAGAACACTCTCAGTGAAGTAGGTGTATCTGTCTCTAAGTCAACAGTAAAGAGAAGACTCCATGACCGTAAATACAAAGGGTTCACATCTAGATGCAAACCATTCATCAATACCAAAAATAGACAGGCCAGAGTTAAATTTGCAGAAAAACACCTCAAGAAGCCAGCTCAGTTCTGGAAAAGTATTCTATGGACAGATGAGACCAAGATCAACCTGTACCAGAATGATGGGAAGACAAAAGTTTGGAGAAGAAAGGGAACGGCACATGATCCAAGGCACACCACATCCTCTGTAAAACATGGTGGAGGCAACGTGATGGCATGGGCATGCATGGCTTTCAATGGCACTGGGTCACTTGTGTTTATTGATGACATAAGAGCAGACAAGAGTAGCCGGATGAATTCTGAAGTGTACCGGGATATACTTTCAGCCCAGATTCAGCCAAATGCTGCAAAGTTGATTGGACGGCGCTTCATAGTACAGATGGACAATGACCCCAAGCATACAGCCAAAGCTACCCAGGAGTTCATGAGTGCCAAAAAGTGGAACATTCTGCAATGGCCAAGTCAATCTCCAGATCTAAACCCAATTGAGCATGCATTTCACTTGCTCAAATCCAGACTTAAGACGGAAAGACCCACAAACAAGCAAGACCTGAAGGCTGCGGCTGTAAAAGCCTGGCAAAGCATTAAGAAGGAGGAAACCCAGCGTTTGGTGATGTCCATGGGTTCCAGACTTAAGGCAGTGATTGCCTCCAAAGGATTTGCAACAAAATATTGAAAATAAAAATATTTTGTTTGGGTTATGTTTATTTGTCCAATTACTTTTGACCTCCTAAAATGTGGAGTGTTTGTAAAGAAATGTGTACAATTCCTACATTTTCTATCGGATATTTTTGTTCAACCCTTCAAATTAAACGTTACAATCTGCACTTGAATTCTGTTGTAGAGGTTTCATTTCAAATCCAATGTGGTGGCATGCAGAGCCCAACTCGCGAAAATTGTGTCACTGTCCAAATATTTCTGGCCCTAACTGTACATACATACACACATTCAGCTTTATATATTAGATTATGATTATTATTATTATTCTTGCATTATATATTGTTATAACAATGGAATCTATTTAGATAATAAAATAAATGCCTATGGTTAGGGGGAAGGATTCCCATTCTTAACGTCTAGGATGTAGACAGTTATGTGGATGTTTGTCGAAGTTCTTCTAATCCAAGCAGGCTCAGAAAGTTCTGGGAATCAGCACAGAAGTTACAGATGCAGGAAGATGGAGAGCAGGGAAGGGCCGGTGTATGCCGGGTGACTGGGTGACTAAACACATGGCATCGAGGTTACTAGACATCAGATCAGTGCTGCCCACTTTCCTTATGGTTCTTCTATGCCTCCTAATAGGGTCTGTAAGAAGTTGGGATTAATTACTATACTGTACGGAACTATCTCCGGAACTATGGCCTAGAGGGTTGTCGTATATCCAGGATTTAAAGGAAAAGGCTCAGCATCGATAAAATTACAAAAAAAATCGCAGACGAGGTCAGAGGAGCACTTGGCCCACAGGTTTCCAACTCAGAATAGCTGAAGGGTACAAGTCCTATCTCTTGGATCTGCAGTGATCTCGAGAAACGGGTGGGCCCCATCTTGCACCTTTGTGATTAGAGAGGTGGCCCCGCAGGCATGACTCTCTTCGTTCACGGAAAGCCTGAAAGTAGCTGGAGAGAACCATACATGTGCAGACACCTGTCTATTAATGGCAGCTGGCATAAGAAGGTTGGGGGACCTCCTTTTCCAGATGTCTTCTGGATATGCCATACTTGTCTGAGATTGGTAACCTCTCCACGCTAAGGATCAGTAGGGATCTCAGCAGTTTGACCGCACCAATCAAGATTTTAAAGGGAATCTATCACCAGGTTTTTATACCTAATCTGAGAGCAGCATGATATAGAGGCAAAGACCCTGATTCCAGCGATGTGTCACTTACTAGGCTGCTTTGTGTAGTGTTGATAAAAACACTGTTTTATCAGCAAGAGATAATCACTAGAAGACTAGTAAACCTCCTGCCATGCAGTCCAGCCCTGCCCCCTGCCACTGATTGGCAACATTCTGCACAGCGTACACTGAAAGCAGCCAATCAGTAGTGTGGGCGGAGTTATACAGAAGTCAGCATTCAGAGAACTGGTAGATCTGTAGCAGAGAAAACGGGGATTGTATCAAATTGGCAGCATACAGACCAGCAAGTGACACATCACTGGAATCAGGGTATCTGCCCCTACATCATTCTACTCTCAGATGGGGTACAAAAAAAATGCAGATAGATTCCCTTTAAGGATCTGCCATCACTTACCATTGTAGGAGAGCCCTTTTAATTTGAGGATACGGTTGAAATCCACTGTTAAATGATCACTCCATTATTAAACACTGCTCATTTACTACATCAGACCTCCCAACCACAGCCTTCTTGTAAGGTCCCATAAGACCATATTGGGGCTAATGATACCGTTTACAATCTAAACCTAAAATACGCTACAAATAGTAAGAAATGCATTACCGCTCATGGTGTGTCTTAGCAGGCACCATGCCACGTCTTACCGAAAAATTGGGATTTCAGGGAGCATGTCGTCAGTCATGTGGACGTTCCTATCAAAGTAGAGTAATGCCTTCCCTATGTGCACTAATCCAAATTAAGCACCGGAAGGGCAGAGGTCGCCTTGGTCCTTTCCCAATACTTTCCTCCATGGAGTGTATGTGTGTATGGGTTTTCTACAGTGAAAATTCGAAGACATACAAAAGAAAGTGTGAATTGCTCTTTCATTATTCTCTTCGAGGACCCCCCACCCCTTCCTTTTTAAGCATGGATGACCAGCACAACAGCTGATGTCCTGGGGGGGTCATGCAGTCATTGCCTTTTGTTCCACGTAGTGAGAGCTGTCATGTCCTAGCAGTAGATGTCCTGTGCAAGCGAGCGAAAGAGGCTGAATCTTCGCCCCGCAGGGCAGCACGACTATACACATAAACATCTCCCGATGAATAGGATGATACAAGGAGGCAAAAGCAAGACCACTCAATGTGTAATCCGCCGTCAGACTCTTAGGAATAACCAGCCCTGGCAAATCTCTGACATTGTGGCACTAGTGCTCTTCAGATGCCAACGTTGTGACAGCTCATAGGGTGGGCCTTCACCAGAGATATCACAGGCAAACAGTAATCACATGGGACGTTTTAGCGCAATCCGATTTTTAAAATGCCCGTATGCATCCATGGGTTGTTTTGGCGAAATGCCACATGTCATTACACAATCCAGAGGGCATGGTTCAGTGAGTGCACATTCTCCATTGCTCTGCATTACTAAAATTAGCTTCTTTAATTGACAAAGTAAAATGTCTATGACAGCAATAGGGAGTCCTAGAATGGAAAATGCTATAATGGTCGGCCTGGGCTACATAATAAAAAGCTATGAAGGTGGATAATGCCAGAGGCGGATACTGACAGACAAGGGCCCCTGGGTAGGACTTATGCATTGGTCTCCCCTACGTTAATACCCATGCACACACATATGTATAAAATGTGGACACGCATTTACACACACACACACACACACATTTATTAAAATATACAATTAGTATTATTTTTTTAGTATCTTTAATAAAAAAAAAGAAATGCAGCTCTTTTAAATTACCATAATGAACAGATATATGTAAAGCGCCATGGAATAAATGGCGCTATTAAAATGTATATTAATAATAATAATAATATATACAGATATTTCTGTATCTACCAGTACAATATACCTGTAATGAAGAAGAGATTTCTGTACCTACCAGTACAATATACAGTTGTATGAAAAAGTTTGGGCACCCCTATTAATCTTTAGCTTAATGTTTTATAAAAATTGTTTTTTTTTGCAACAGCTATTTCAGTTTCATATATCTAATAACTGTTGGACACATTAATGTTTCTGCCTTGAAATGAGGTTTATTGTACTAACAGAAAATGTGCAATCTGCATTCAAACAAAATTTGACAGGTGCATAAGTATGGGCACCCCACCAGAAAAGTGACATTAATATTTAGTAGATCCTCCTTTTGCAAAAATAACAGCCTCTAGTCGCTTCCTGTAGCTTTTAATGAGTTCCTGGATCCTGGATGAACGCATTTTTGACCATTCCTCTTTACAAAACAATTCCAGTTCAGTTAAATTTGATGGTCGCCGAGCATTGACAGCTCTCTTCAAATTATCCCACAGATGTTCAATGATATTCAGGTTTGGGGACTGGGATGGCCATTCCAGAACAGTGTAATTGTTCCTCTGCATGAATGCCTGAGTAGATTTGGAGCGGTGTTTTGGATCATTGTCTTGCTGAAAGATCCATCCCCTGCGTAACTTCAACTTTGTCACTGATTCATGAACATTATTGTCAAGAATCTGCTGATACTGAGAGGAATCCATGCGTCCCTCAACTTTAACAAGATTCCCGGTGCTGGCATTGGCCACACAGTCCCAAAGCATGATGGAACTTCCACCAAATTTTACTGTGGGTAGCAAGTGTTTTTCTTGGAATGCTGTGTTTTTTGGCCGCCATGCATAACGCCTTTTTGTATGACCAAACAACTCAATCTTGGTTTCATCAGTCCACAGGACCTTCTTCCAAAAAGAAATTGGCTTCTCCAAATGTGCTTTTGCATACCTCAGCCGACTCTGTTTGTGGCGTGCTTGCAGAAACGGCTTCTTTCGCATCACTCTCCCATAGAGCTTCTCCTTGTGCAAAGTGCATTGTATAGTTGACCGATGCACAGTGACACCATCTGCAGCAAGTTGATGCTGCAGCTCTCTGGAGGTGGTCTGAGGATTGTCCATGACTGATCTCACCATTCTTCTTCTCTGCCTTTCTGATGTTTTTCTTGGCCTGCCACTTCAGGCCTTAACAAGAACTGTACCTGTGTTCTTCCATTTCCTTACTATGTTCCTCACAGTGGAAATTGACAGGTTAAATCTCTGAGACAGCTTTTGGTATCCTTCCCCTGAACAACTATGTTGATAATCTTTGTTTTCAGATCATTAGACAGTTGTTTTGAGGAGCCCATGATGCCACTCTTCAGAGGAGATTCAAACAGGAGAACAACTTGCAAGTGGCCACTTTAAGAAGCTTTTCTCATGATTGCATACACCTGGCTATGAAGTTCAAAGCTCAATGAGGTTAGAAAACCAAAAAAAGTGCTTTAGTAAGTCAGTAAAAAGTAGGTAGGAGTATTTAAAACAAGAAAATGATAAGGGTGCCCATACTTATGCACCTGTCAAATTTTGTTTGAATGCAGATTGCACATTTTCTGTTAGTACAATAAACCTCATTTCAAGGCAGAAACATTACTGTGTCCAACAGTTATTAGATATATGAAACTGAAATAGCTGTTGCAAAAAAACAACAACAATTTTTATACATCATTAAGCTTAAGAGTAATAGGGGTGCCCAAACTTTTTCATATAAATGTACCTGGAATGAAGAATAACATTTAGATCTCATATACAATAGTGCAGTTTGTGGCTCACTGTTAACCTGTTAGGGTGGTAGGCGCAAACCTCATCAGTTTCAGTCCTGTCAAAGACTAACTCCAAAAAAACCCCCAGAAAATTCACCTGGGCACAGTCGATTGCTGGCGTTTTTTAAATCCATAGCAAAAAAATATATGAACAAAAATGTTTCTAACTTTTATATGCAGAAATTAAACCTTTCATTATGTGCTGATTTTCCTTTTTAACACAAATATACTGCTCATTGTCTGCAGTAATTCAGCAGGGATCTGTGATGCATTGGTTGAACGTCGGATCCCTATGGTGGAAGATGGATCCCTAATAACATATAATGGAGTCATATAGGATTTTGTCAAGGTCATTTACATGGCAAAAGTCTCCTTTGAGAGTGGAGCAGTAGTGCACGTGTGACCATTCACTTCTACGTGGCTGGAGCAATGGCTGTCATACAAGAATAACTATGTTGAGTTATTTGGCCTATTACTATGCTTGCCATGAGGATCAGACATTACATTGACCTGTTCTCTTCCTCTTCGTAGAGATCCGCAGCCAACTGATCGAGCAAGGAAAATGTATAGATGCTCAGGTGGAGCACCGACAGCAGCTGCTGCAAGAATTGAGCGAGTTCCTGCGCAGGAAAGCAGAGATCAACCTGGAGTATTCCCGAAACCTTGAAAAGTTGTGTGATCGCTTCTCCTCTAAGATCCGCAACTCCAAGGAACATCACAGGTAATGACCAAATGGGTGGGAAAAATGTAGGAATCTTCTCTTTAACATTAGGGTTGTGGCATCCTTTGCACAACCGAAGTTCTTTAATTACCGTTGCAAGTAAATGGGATCGCATTATGACCCAAATAATACTGCATCTGCCACAAGCAATTTGTAAGAAGTCCAACCTCATCTGCATTTTTTTTGCGACTGGCTTGATACAGAGCCCTCGGGGGGTCGCAATATGACCCTATTCACTTGTATCGCTCTGTGAACCAACAAGGCCAAAGTCGCCATGTAGCCCCCGCCTAAACCACTTCTCTCCTTTTTTTTTTTTCCTTTAGAAAGGATCAGCCACTTCTGTCCCCGATCAATTGCTTGTACATGGTCCTAAACCACACACGTCAAGAAAGCCGGGATTATGCCGCCATCAGCGACGTTTACAGCTCACATCTTATTCCACGTCTCACGCATACAGGGGAGGATCTCATCCGCCTTACAAAGAAGGTTAGACTTAGCCTAAATGCTTATTCACATCAACGTATGAAAATGCGGATGAAATATAGATGGACAATATATATATCTGTTTTTTTTTCCGCTTTTACTTAGAAATTGTAACTTTTTCGTTCCCTCGTTGAGTTTTCTATTAGTTCCCTTTTGTAGAAGGATACCTTTTTTTTTTCTTTTGCTGTTTTTGTAATGCTGAAGCAAATTCCGAATATGCAGATGTGAACTATCCAAATATGGAACGTGCGGTTTTAAAGGCAAACCATGGACTTCTGCTTTTCAGCTCATTTGTGTAACTTGAATGTCTTGGTATTTTTTTTTTAACAAAGCAAGAGAAGAAAGCAATTAATACAGATACATACAATGTAAGCGTGAATAATCGATTAAAAAAAAGTAGAGAAATAAGATGGGATGGCATTACCGATCGCCGTAAATAATCTGTTCACTTTATTGTACGAGTTGTTACAATTACAAGTATAATAAATATACCGCTTGGGCCCCTGTGCCAGTACACAAGTTGTACAAATGGTATGTATGCCCCAGCATTATGCCTGTAATGAAGAAGAATACAATTTAGAGCTTTAGGCAGAGAAAATTCTCCTCTACTTAGTAGTGCTTCCTGAAAAGCTAGAGGCTCTGAGATTGAATCTTGTGGAAGAACCCAAGTCAAGAAAAGCAAATAATTTATTAATTAGATATAATGAGCAAAGACAGATGCCAGTGGCATCACCCACAATGTCCTGAGCTGTCACAAGATAGGGGATCCATGCAGTATGCCTGTAATGAAGGAGAATACAATCTAGAGCATTTGCATATGAAAAAAAAATCTGGGAATGAGCCAATAAATATAGTGCTTCCCAGCCTATTAATATCACCTCACAGCTGTCTGCTTTGTTTTTACTGGTTATTAAAAAAGGGAGGACCCCCTAAAAAAAGATTATGTGGGTTTCCCTCTATTTTTAATAACCAGCAAAGGCTAAGCAGACAGCTGCAGGCTGATATTAATAGTCTGGAAAGGGCCATGGACATTGGCCCCTCCCCAGCTTAATAAAACCAGTCCTCGGCCGCCACAGAAATGGCACATCTATTAGATGCACCAATTCTGACGCTTAGCCTCGGCTCTTCCCAATTGCGCTAGTGCGGCGGCAATTGGAATAATGTTTTTTGGGGTTGATGTCAGCTATGTAATGCCAGCTGGCATCAAGCCCAGGGGTTAATAATGGAGAGACACCTCCATTACTCACCCCGTAGTCAGAAGAAATAAATACACACAGAAAAGTCTTTTCACTGTAAAAAGCACTCCCCAAGAATTACCCTCTTCTACCAAATTATTACCCCAAAAAAGTATTCCACAGAGGTCCGCTGTAGTCCATAATTGGAAGGTCTCATGGTGATCCCCGTCTTCTTTGTCCAGTCTATGGAGCTCCGTTCAGAGAACGCAGCTCCATAGACTGGAGCAGCAGCCACTGCCGGCTCTCACGCTGCGTAGTGCGAGAACCCGGCCTCTATGACGAGCCCTGACGTCATTAAAGTTATCGTTGTTCACAGCTGTTAGACTGTTGTTAACTTACTGAAGTCATCACTCGCAGCGTGATGACTTATTGCTGGTTCTCACCCTGTGCAGTGTGAGACCCGTCAGTGTCTGTAGCTCCAGTTTGTGGACCCGCGTTCTATGAATGGGGCTCCACAGACTGGACAAAGAAGACAGGTATCATTGTGGGACCTCCATTTGGATTACGGCGGACCCTGTTGATTTTTTTATGGTAATAAATAGGTGAAAGAAGGAATTTGTCAAGAGTGCTTTTTACAAATAAAGGAATTTTGTGTGTTTGTGATTCTATGTTTTCACTAAGGGGTTAGTAATGGGGGGTCTCCATTACTAACCCTTGTGCTTGATGTCAGCAAACACTACACAACTCACATCAACCCCAAAACCATTACCTCGATTGCCAATGCACCAGGGTAATCAGGAAGAGCCAAGGCTAAGCACCAGAATTGACGTATCTAATGGTAACACCACTTCTGTGGCGGCTGAGGGCTGGTCTTATTAGGCTGGGAAGGGGCCAATATCCATGAATCTTCCATCCTATTAATATCATTCTGCAGCTGTCTGCTTAACCTTTGCTTGTTAATAAAAATAAGGAGAACCCCACGCAATATAAAAAAATGTATTGCTAAAAAGCTGCCGGATAATCTCCACAACGCTTATTAAATATCTGAAGCTATCTCTATCTATCTATCTATCTATCTATCTATCTATCTATCTATCTATCTATCTATCTAATTCTATCTATCTATCTATCTCATATCTATCTATCTAATTCTATCTATCTATCTATCTATCTATCTATCTATCTATCTATCTCATATCTATCTAATATCTATGTATCTAATTATATCTATCTATCTATCTATCTTTCTTTCTATATCTGTATTTAAGACTGCTTTATTAAATAAGAAAGTTAGCTTTAAATGACAGATAATCATTGTATGTAAAATGTGATGTTAGAAATGCATGGCATACGGATTGAATACAGATGTCATACGGATGCTAGTTGAGAAAAATTGCATTGCACACGCATGACACTCGCCCTACTTTTCTAGATCAACATTGGAGTGATTTTTTTACGCAGGTGAGATCGAACCTTTAGGCAGAGAAAATCCTCTTCTGCTTAGCAGTGCTGTCTGTGGCTCACTGCTAAAGTTGCTGCCTACAAAGTTAGAGGCTCTGAGGTTGATTCCTGGGGAAGAACATAATTCAAGAAAAGCAAATAAATTATTAACAAGATATAATGAGCAAAGGCAAATACCAGGGGGCCTCTCCCTCAACATCCCGAGCTGTCGGAGAAGAGGGCGCCCATGTTTCAAATTATCTGAGTTGGAGGAGGAAAGTAGAAGAAAATTAAGTAACATAGCACACGTGATAACGCCCTCGGATGGATGCAGGGATTTATAGATTTTTCGTTACTATTAGGAAAAATGCATTTTAATGTACACCTCCGCCTCCACTGCTTATTCTACTCTAAATACACATGACTATTCCTGACACATATTTGGATGTGGAGGTTTGAGGCGATGTCGGTGCATAATGCGACATTTGCATATCTATTTACAGATAGTTTTGCCTAAGTCGCCGCCTTATGCTGTTTCCCTTCCTCCCCCCCGCAGAGTAAAGACATCAGTGCCCAGCAGCAGGAGGATCTGATGAAGCTGGTGTCTGAGCTGCAAGGGGTGAGTATGGGGCGGAGGACAGAGGAGAAGTTTACTTCGAGTCATCATAACATAACGTCACATCTGGCGGAGACTCGAGTCATCCGTCATGTATTCATGTGATTCAGCGTGCTGGAATCTGGGTCTGTCAATGTAAAAGGCCATCCGGGTAATTACATAAACATGGCAGCTCTGTGAGCCCGGCACGACAGTGTGCAGAAGCCGCGGGCAATCCCAGCTCACGGTGTCCGCAGAGCTCACGCCTGAAAAGGGAGCGATCTTACAGCATTATACTATAATGTTATGGAAAATTAAGGCTGGTTTCAGATTTGCGTTTTTTGCTGCTGCGTTTTAGCGCAAAAAAACGCACGCGTTTCTTTTCTATACTTAACATTAAAAACGCATGCATTTTTTTACATGCGTTTTGCCGCGTTTTGACGACGCATGCGTCGTTTCTATGCTTGCGTTTTGTTGCGGAAATGCAACATGTAGTATTTTCTAGAGGCTTTTTTTGCCGCAAAAAAAGCAATGCGTTTTTAAGCACATGCGTTTGCTTGCGTTTTTAAACGCATGCATTTCAATAGAAAAACACAAGAATACACACTAATAAGCCAACCCCCAACCCTAACCCTAAGGGGATCCTAACCCTAACCCTAGGGATCCTAACCCTAACCCTAGGGATCCTAACCCTAACCCTAACCCTAGGGATCCTAACCCTAACCCTAACCCTAGGGATCCTAACCCTAACCCTAGCTATTTCTGTTTATAGTGGGTTTTCTAGTTGATTTTGATGATTGGCAGCTGTCACACATTTCTCATCATGCGTTTCAAAAACGCAAACGCAGGAAAAAACGCGTCGAAACGCCGCATTTTTTTTACCACATGCAAAGACGCATGCATCTAAAAAACGCAGCGTTTGCACGCGTTTACATGCGTTTTTTTCACCACCTGCGTTTGCGTTTAAAACGCTGCGTTTTTAAACGCAAATGTGAAACTAGCCTTATAAAATATGTTTCCCGTGCACGCTCACATATTTTAAATATGGGGTTATGTCACCCTCGAAAGAGATTAATAGGTGGGTGACTTTCTAGATTAGAAAAACATGGCTGCTTTATCCGTTGTTTGCTCGAATTTACATTGCAGCTAAGTTCCACTGAAGTAAATGCAGCTGACCTGCAATGCCACACCCAACCAGTGGACAAGTGTGGCGCTGTTCCGGCAACTTTTTGCCACATCCCAATCCATACGCATTTACCATTTCTTTACCAAAAACGCAGATTTCAGCAGCGTTTTTAGACCTCAAGGGGAACAGTTTTCATGAAATCACATCCACTTTGTTTGGACAGTTAGCCACATCAGAATTTCTGTACAAAAAAAAGCATCATTTAAAAAAGCAGCGTTTACCCTACATGTGAACACGGCCTAAATTTCCAAGCAACGTGGATGTGGTTCCATGAACTCTCCGGTCTCTAAAGACGCTGCTGAAATCTGCGGTTTGCTTCTTTCTTTCCTCTACAGTCTTCTATGTGAATTCTGAAAAAAAAAAAGCAAGGAAAAAAAATGCTGTTAAATTTTTAAGTGCAGAATCAGTGCTTTTCTGTAGTATTGAAAAAGCGTTAAAAGCTTCACATCGGCGCCAAAAAGGCATCAGATAAGAGAGAAAATGCTGAAAAGAAACAGAGAAAACACACAGAGAAGAGTATTATTGCGTTGTGTGGTGAAGACACCTGCAGAAAAAAAAAGTATTGGAAAAAACTCTGCTTTTACGTCATGTGTGAACACGGCCTCAGCATTTGTTATGGGTTTAATAGAGAAAAAAATATCAATCACGTCATTTTTTTTTACACCATTTACTGATCCTCGTAAATAATCTGATCACTGTGTTGTGCGGATTGTTACGATTACAGAGACACCAAATATGTCCGTGTTATTTGCCGATTTGTGAGGTTTAGTATTTATCCCCATCTTATCCCCATCCCTGTATGCATGGCTCCTTATCCCCATCCTTGTCTGCATGGCTCCTCATCCCCATCCTTGTATGCATGGCTCCTCATCCCCATCCTTGTCTGCATGGCTCCTTATCCCCATCCTTGTCTGCATGGCTCCTTATCCCCATCCTTGTCTGCATGGCTGTTATGATCTGGTGGTTTAGGAACAACATGAGACAAGCTCTGAAGGAGGTGGTATCTGTACTGACCGCAAACCCTGAACCTAGCAGCGCAACTAAAAATAGCCGTGGGGGGTACCTGACGCTCCCTAGACCCCTCGGCACAGCCTAAGATCTAACTTCCCCTAAAGATGGAAACAGGAAACCTATCTTGCCTCAGAGAAAATCCCCAAAGGAAAGATAGCCCCCCACAAATATTGACGGTGAGAGGAGGGGAAAATAACATACACAGAAATGAAATCAGATTTTAGCATAGGAGGCCAGTCTAGCTTGATAGATAGGACAGGAAAGGATACTGTGCGGTCAGTATAAAAACTACAAAACAATCCACACAGAGTTTACAAAATCTCCACACCTGACTAAAGGTGTGGAGGGTAAATCTGCTTCCCAGAGCTTCCAGCTAACAGAAAAAATCCATACTGACAAACTGGACAAATATATAATGCACAGAACAATAACTCCACAACATGTGGACTGAAATGAGCAAAGCCAGAACTTATCTTTGCAGAACTGGTCAGGAAACCAGGAGAATCCAAGCAGAGATGAATCCAGCCAGGAAACATTGACAAGTGGCACAGGCTGAAGAAAGAGCCAGACTTAAATAGCAAACGATAAGTGGAGGCAGCTGATGACAGCTAACTCCAAGGAGCAGCCATACCACTAGAAACCACAAGAGGGAGCCCAAGAGCAGAACTCACAAAAGTGCCACTTACAACCACCGGAGGGAGCCCAAGAGCGGAATTCACAACACATGGCTCCTTATCCCCATCCTTGTCTGCATGGCTCCTTATCCCCATCCTTGTCTGCATGGCTCCTTATCCCCATCCTTGTATGTATGGCTCCATATCCCCATCCTTGTCTGCATGGTGACTTATCCCCATCATTGTCTGCATGGCTCCTTATCCCCATCCTTGTATGCATGGCTCCTTATTCCCATCCTTGGTTGCATGGCTCCTTATCCCCGTCCTTGTATGCATGGGTCCTTATCCCCGTCCTTGTCTGCATGGCTCCTTATCCCCATCCTTGTCTGCATGGCTCCTTATCCCCATCCTTGTCTGCATGGCTCCTCATCCCCATCCTGATATGCAAGGCTCTTTATCCCCATCCTTCTCTGCATGGCTCCTCATCCCCATCCTTTTATGATTGGCCCCCCATCAAAAAACATTTTTTAGAAAATAAACCATTATACTTACCTTCCTGCGCTCCCTTGCAGTGTCTTGTTTCGGTGCCAGCAGCTGCTTTATGCTTGTAAGCAGTGCATGGCAGGGACGTCATGCGCTGCTCGCAAGCAGAGCACAGCTGCCGGAATACTCACCGCTCCCCACTCCGGAACTATGTGCGTGGAGGGCTGGGAGTATTCATTGCTATTAAGCAGCGTGCACAGTGTCAGCCGCTATGCAGTCACATGTGCCTCTACTTAAGAGAAATTAATATTCACCTCTCTCCACGCCCCTTGAGAGTGGAGAGAGGTGAATATTCATTTTTCTTAACTAGCGGCCATACGTGATTGCCCAGCAGTTGCAGGAAGCTGGCTGCTGCTGACGCTGTGCAGGCACAGGCTTTAGCTGCAGCAGCTGGCTGCTGCCACCTGTGACCCGCCGCTACCGCTCCCCCTCCATGTTCTGGACACCTCACTCGAGTATTAGCTGAGGGGGGCATTGTCAGCACAAAAGAAATGTGCTGAAAAACGAGGTTTATACTCGAGTATATACAGTAATCTATTTATGAGCAGAGATGCGACCCCGACGAGGAGAAGCTATGATGGAGATGTCGGAGAGCAGAGAGGTGAGTATTAGAAGTTGGAACAAAGCCCAGTCGTGGTGGGGCTTAACCCTCTGATCTGGGATAGTCCTGTTGAATCCAGAACGGTTGGGAGCTATGCTTTATGGAGGACCTGTCATTACCCATAAATATTTTTTATATCTGGTGTAAATTATTCTTCCTTATTCCTTAATCCGGCAATGTTTTCATTTTATTCCTGCACCTCTTTCTTCCTGAGATACGACCCCCTCTTCCCTGTATATATTTCTAGTCTTTTTTTTTTTTTTAGCCAAGTGGGTGTGCTTGTCAACTCTTTTCTGTGGCAACCCTTTTGATGACCACGCCCAGTTGGCTAAAATACTAGGTTTATATACAAGGAAGAAGATGTCATATATCAGGTACAGAGAGGCACAGGAACATAAGAAAAACTTCACCGGATTCAGGAGAAAAGCGGCATTTACATCAGGTAAAAAAAATACATATTTATGGTAAGTGAAGGGTCCCCTTTTAGTATTTGGCTATGCTTTATTTCCTGAACACCTAATTTATAGTTTATACAGTGGGGCAAAAAAGTATTTAGTCAGTCAGCAATAGTGCAAGTTCCACCACTTAAAAAGATGAGAGGCGTCTGTAATTTACATCATAGGTAGACCTCAACTATGGGAGACAAACTGAGAAAAAAGAAATCCAGAAAATCACATTGTCTGTTTTTTAACATTTTATTTGCATATTATGGTGGAAAATAAGTATTTGGTCAGAAACAAAATTTCATCTCAATACTGTGTAATATATCCTTTGTTGGCAATGACAGAGGTCAAACGTTTTCTGTAAGTCTTCACAAGGTTGCCACACACTGTTGTTGGTATGTTGGCCCATTCCTCCATGCAGATCTCCTCTAGAGCAGTGATGTTTTTGGCTTTTCGCTTGGCAACACGGACTTTCAACTCCCTCCAAAGGTTTTCTATAGGGTTGAGATCTGGAGACTGGCTAGGCCACTCCAGGACCTTGAAATGCTTCTTACGAAGCCACTCCTTCGTTGCCCTGGCGGTGTGCTTTGGATCATTGTCATGTTGAAAGACCCAGCCACGTTTCATCTTCAATGCCCTTGCTGATGGAAGGAGGTTTGCACTCAAAATCTCATGATACATGGCCCCATTCATTCTTTCATGTACCCGGATCAGTCATCCTGGCCCCTTTGCAGAGAAACAGCCCCAAAGCATGATGTTTCCACCACCATGCTTTACAGTAGGTATGGTGTTTGATGGATGCAACTCAGTATTCTTTTTCCTCCAAACACGACAAGTTGTGTTTCTACCAAACAGTTCCAGTTTGGTTTCATCAGACCATAGGACATTCTCCCAAAACTCCTCTGGATCATCCAAATGCTCTCTAGCAAACTTCAGACGGGCCCGGACATGTACTGGATTAAGCAGTGGGACACGTCTGGCACTGCAGGATCTGAGTCCATGGTGGCGTAGTGTGTTACTTATGGTAGGCCTTGTTACATTGGTCCCAGCTCTCTGCAGTTCATTCACTAGGTCCCCCCGCGTGGTTCTGGGATTTTTGCTCACCGTTCTTGTGATCATTCTGACCCCACGGGGTGGGATTTTGCGTGGAGCCCCAGATCGAGGGAGATTATCAGTGGTCTTGTATGTCTTCCATTTTCTAATTATTGCTCCCACTGTTGATTTCTTCACTCCAAGCTGGTTGGCTATTGCAGATTCAGTCTTCCCAGCCTGGTGCAGGGCTACAATTTTGTTTCTGGTGTCCTTTGACAGCTCTTTGGTCTTCACCATAGTGGAGTTTGGAGTCAGACTGTTTGAGGGTGTGCACAGGTGTCTTTTTATACTGATAACAAGTTTAAACAGGTGCCATTACTACAGGTAATGAGTGGAGGAAAGAGGAGACTCTTAAAGAAGAAGTTACAGGTCCGTGAGAGCCAGAAATCTTGATTGTTTGTTTCTGACCAAATACTTATTTTCCACCATAATATGCAAAAAAATGATAAAAAAACAGACAATGTGATTTTCTGGATTTTTTTTTCTCAGTTTGTCTCCCATAGTTGAGGTCTACCTATGATGTAAATTACAGACGCCTCTCATCTTTTTAAGTGGTGGAACTTGCACTATTGCTAACTGACTAAATACTTTTTTGCCCCACTGTATGTGGGATATCACAAAGCAAACAAATTACTTCTCCTCAAATGATTAATTGTATTTTTATACTTGTGAAAAGAGGAAGTCAGACTTCTAGGTTAGTTCTCTTCATATATGGACTACTAGAATGTATAAAGGGGAATTTGGGCTGTAAGAAGTTATCAACTATCCAAAGATCAACTGAACCCTCTCCCAATTACCAGAAGAGAGATGACTTGTATCCCCCTTTTTGGAATGGAGACATTCAAGCCTGCTGCCACCCCATTGAAAATGCATGGGACTTACGGAAGGACCTTATTTCTTACAGTCCTATAGAGATTGATGGAAGTGGCAGCGCACATCACATGCGCGACCACATCACATGCGCGACCACATCACATGCGCGACCACATCACATGCGCGACCATATCACATGCGTAACCACATCACATGCGCGACCACCTCTCTGCTCAAATATGGGGCACTAGTCCTTCATTTTTTTATAGGAATACCCGTTTAAATACATGCAAATAGAAAACTGTTAATTGCCTGCATCTATTTCGGATCTTTAGGCCTCAAAACCAAAAATAAGATTGTATTTACCAGTAAAACTTTATTTTTTTTGTATAATTAGTAACAACTTATCTTGGACTTTTTTTCTGAGTTACAGTCTGTATCATACTTCATAGCTGTATTAACTCTAGAGTTGAAATCTCCCAGCATTCCCTGCTGGTTCAGTGATTGCAGAGCGCCTGTTCTGGTGATTTGCATTCAGTAATCTACCGTATCACACAAACCGGCGCCTGGAAATCAGCGGTACAGTTCTCGCTGTTCCCTGGGCCTGGTGCTGAAGACAACTCATATCACTGTCCCCTGCTTGCCCTGCGATCAGTACTATCATGGGAAAATGTTGAGCATTGTATTCAACTGTTAACAGTGAGAGCAGACGGCGACTGATGGGACTGCTACTCCCATCAACCTACACCTGCTGCTGCTAATAATAGCGAGAGCAGGAGGCGACTGATGGGACTACTACTCCCATCAGCCTACACCTGATGCCGCTAATAACAGCAAGAGCAGGAGACGACTGATGGGAGTATTCATCTGCCTGTACTATAAATAAATAATAAAAATGATGTGGGTTCCTCTGTATTTTTGATAACGAGACAGGCAAAACTGACAGCTGTGAGCTGCAACCCTCAGCTGTCAGCATTAGCAAGGCTGGTTATCAAAAGTAGAGTGGTCCCCACACTGTATTTCTTAATTATTTAAATAAGTAATTTAAAAAAAACGGCATGGTATTCTCAGTGGTAAGGGGCCATGGATATAGACCCACAGCCTGAAAAGAGCAGCCTGCAGCCTCCCTAGAAAAGGCACATCTATTAGATAGCGGTGGCAAGTGGGGTTCATATTTGTGGGGTTGGTGTAACCTTTGTATTGTCTATCTTTTTTTAATTTATTTATAGCTCATGCGGCGTCTGATGAATACTCCCATCAGCTGCCTCCTGCTCTTGCTGTTATCAGTTGAATACAACTCTCAACATTCTCCCCTGCTACTGCTGATCACAGCGCCAGCACCCGTGCCAGGGATCAGCGCTAACAATACCGCTGTTCCCAGGCACCGGAACATGTCACACTAATGACACACGGATGTCATCAGTGTGCATGTATGCAGGATGTGTTGCAGCTCGTGCCTCTGTTAAAAAACGGACATGTCATCGTGTTTTGCCCATGGACACACGGTCCATGGAAACACACTGACATGTGCACAGAACCATTCATTTGAATGGGTCTATGTGTGTCAGTGTCTCCAGTACGTGTGAAAACTGTCACCGCACATACTGAACACACTGACGTGTGAAATAGGCCTAAAGAAGGAAGCAAAAATTATCTGATCCCGAGCATGAAAATGACGACTTTAGCAATTTCAGCTTTTTGGTGTTATTGTTTATTTGAAAGAGTTTTTCATGGTAAAAGCATTAACCATGAGAACAGTGCCACTGCCATGGGCTATGAAATTGACCACCACAGTGCGCTCATAACAGTGCCAGCCATGACATGCCCATAACTCTGCCGGTCACACCATTACAATAACTGTGACAACAGACAAAACTCGCTTGTGCTGCCCCTGACAAACTCATCTGGGCTACATCTACACTGCTCAAAAAAATAAAGGGAACACTAAAATCCCACATCCTAGATATCACTGAATAAATATCCCAGTTGTAAATCTTTGTTCATTACATAGTGGAATGTTGAGAACAATAAAACCTAAAAATTATCAACGTTAATCACAACTAATATCCCACTGAGGTCTGGAGTTGGAATGATGCTCAAAATCAAAAAAGTGGAAAATGAAGTTACAGGCTGATCCAACTTCAGTGGAAATGCCTCAAGACAAGGAAATGATGCTCAGTAGTGTGTGTGGCCTCTGCGTGCCTGTATGATCTCCCTACAATGCCTGGGCATGCTACTGATGAGGCGGCGGATGGTCTCATGAGGGAACTCCTCCCAGACCTGGACTAAAGCATCCACCAACTCCTGGACAGTCTGTGGTGCAACATGACGTTGGTGGATGGTGCGAGACATGATTTCCCAGATGTGTTCAATCGGATTTAGGTCTGAGGAATGGGTGGGCCAGTCCATAGCTTCAATGCCTTCATCTTGCAGGAACTGCTGACACACTCCAGCCACATGAGGTCTGGCATTGTCCTGCATTAGGAGGATCCCAGGGCCAACCGCACCAGCATATGGTCTCACAAGGGGTCTGAGGATCTCATCTCGGTACCTAATGGCAGTCAGGCTACCTCTGGCGAGCACATGGAGGGCTGTGCGACCCTCCAAAGAAATGCCACCCCACACCATTACTGACCCACTGCTAAACTAGTAATGCTGAAGGATGTTGCAGGCAGCAGATCACTCTCCACGGCGTCTCCAGTCATGTCTGTCACATGTGTTCAGTGTGAACCTGCTTTCATCTGTGAAGAGCACAGGGCGCCAGTGGCAAATTTGCCAATCCTGGTGTTCTGTGGCAAAGGCCAAGCGTCCTGCACGGTGTTGGGCTGTGAGCACAACCCCCATCTGTGGACATCGGGTACTCAGACCATCCTCATGGAGTCGGTTTTTAACCGATTGTGCAGACACATGCACATTTGTGGCCTGCTGGAGATCATTTTGCAGGGCTCTGGCAGTGATCCTCCTGTTCCTCCTTGCACAAAGGCTGAGGTAGCAGTCCTGCTGCTGGGTTGTTGCCCTCCTACGACCCCCTCCACGTCTCCTGGTGTACTGGCCTGTCTCCTGGTAGCGCCTCCAGCCTCTGGACACTACACTGACAGACACAGCAAACCTTCTTGCCACAGCTCGCATTGATGTGTCATCCTGGATGAGCTGCACTACCTGAGCCACTTGTGTGGGTTGTAGAGTCCGTCTCATGCTACCACGAGTGTGAAAGCACAACCAACATTCAAAAGTGACCAAAACATCAGCCAGAAAGCATTGGTACTGAGATGTGGTCTGTGGTCCCCACCTGCAGAACCACTCCTTTATTGAGGGTGTCTTGATAATTGCCAATAATTTCCATCTGTTGTCTATTCCATTTGCACACCAGCATGTGAAATTGATTGTCAAACAGTGTTGCTTCCTAAGTGGACAGTTTGATTTCACAGACGTTTGATTTACTTGGAGTTATGTTCTGTTGTTTAAGTGTTCCCTTTATTTGTTTGAGCAGTGTATATACACCGTGCCTGTTTCACCAATGAACAGAAGTGCAATCATTTTATTTTGCTTTCAGGAAAGTGCTGGTGGTGAATCTGTCAGCAGGCTGTTACCATCTAATCTGAGAACAGCATAATGTAAAGACGGAGACCCTGATTCCAGCGATGTGCCACTTATTGGGATGCTTTTTTTGTAGTTTTTACAAAATCACAGTTTTAGTGACAGGAGATTATCACTAGAAGGCTAGTATTCCTGCTGCCAGGCAGTCCAACCACTGATTGGCAGCTTTCTGCATATGCACAGTGTATATAGAAAGGAGTCAATCAGAGGTGTGGTGTGGTTGCAGGAGCTCCGGTGTTGGTGAGGCGGTAGCTTCGGTAGTGATGAGGAGGCAGCGGGGTCAGTGCAGGCTGTAGGCTTTCCTGAAGAGATGGGTTTTCAGGTTACGTCTGAAGGATCCGAATGTGGTTGACAGATTCCCTTTAAGTTATCTTGAAAACTGATGGGCGGTAATGTTCTTGGGTGGAGTTGTCCTTTCGTTACACTTTAGTTATGGGTGTTCCCGTGAGGCTGTAGTTTTCTTGTCTTCTGGTGACATAATATCAGTACAGTTTGGACCTATATCGCACTATGTTATATTCTTGCTTTTTTGTTTATGTATGACCTGAATCTTTATCTTCTTAATAAATAGCGCCATACAAGGCAAAGATAAAATACCATACTGTACCTAAGTAACAATGCCATACATTGTCTTATACAGCACCACAGTCCAGAGATAATATACCATACTGTGCCTAAACAGCAGTGTCATATATTGCCTAAATAGCACCATACAGTGCAAGGATAAAATGCCGTACTGTGTCTACGTAACAGTCATACATTGCCTAAATAATTAGCACCATACAATGCAAAGATAATATACCGTAGTGTATTTAAGTAAAAGTGCCGAACATTGCCTTATATAGCACCATACAGTGCAGAGATAATATACAGTAGTGTACATTGCCTTAAATAGCTCCATACAGTGCCTAAATAGCAGTGTCATACATTACCTAAATAATACCATACAGTGCAAGGATAAAATACCGTACTGTGCCTACATAGCAGTGTCATACATTACCTAAATAATATCATACAGTGCAAGGATAAAATACCGTACTGTGCCTAAATAGCAGTGACATACATTGCCTAAATAAATAATACCATACAATGCAAAGATTATATACCGTACCGTGCCTAAGTCTCAGTGTCACATAATGTCCAAATAAATTGTACCATACAGTGCAAAGAAAATATACTGTATTGTACCTAAGGAGCAGTGTAACGTAATATCCAAATAAACAGCACCATACGAGGATAGTTTACCGTACTGTGCCTAAGTAACAGTGTCATACATTGCCTAAATAGTACCATACAGTGCAGATGTAATATACCGTACTGTGCCTAAATAGCAGTGCCATACATTGCCTTAGATAGCACCATACTGTGCACAGATAATATCATGTACTGTGCCTAAGTAACAGTGTCATAGATTGCCTAAATAAATAATACCATGCAATGCAAAGATAATATACCGTACGCTGCTTTAGATAGCACCATACAGTGCAGATAATATACCGTACTGCGCCTCAGTACCACTGCCATACGTTGCCTAAATAGAGGTGCACATACCGATGATTTGTGCAGATTTCCCTCAATCCAGCTATTATCTCGGTGAAACATGACTTCTCTTCTCGCTGACAGGCCATGAAGACGTACCAGCTGTACCACAACGACTGTCTAAACTCGGAGCACAAACTGCGGGAGGCAGAGAAGCAGGACGAGAAGCGCACGGGCAAAGTGAGCGAGCAGACGCTGAGCTCACCGGTGGCTGAAAGAGGGCCGAGACGAAGCTCGCTGAAAAAGAGCGAGAGGCTTGTTGAGAAGGTAAGGAGGGTCTTGGTGCAAAAATATGTATCGCGGCTTCGGCCACTGACTTATAGAAGTGCTGTCCTGTTATGTTGCGGTGGGACCAGTGGTCTTGTACTGCTGGCCATTTACATGAGTTAGCTAGCCAATATGCTACAATATATCTATTGGTTTTTTTTTAGAGGTTGAAGAAATACCTGGAGAATAGTCAAAAATGCACCAAGGCCCGAAATGAATATCTCATCAACTTGAACACGGTGAACTCCAACCTGAACAACTACTATATCAATGATGTCAGCGACCTGATCGATGTAGGTGGCTCCTGCGGTTCTCTCCTTCATTCTGGATCATCAGTCATGCCCCCCTAGTAATGTTCCCACTTTTTCCCCGGCAGTGTTGTGATCTTGGCTTTCACCTTTCCCTTGGGAAGACTATGCGAGTATTCTTGCAGGCTGAGGAACGAGTTCAAGCCTCCCGACACCAAGGTCTTCAGGCCATTGAAGGGGCCGTTGACAACTTGGATGCACAGGCTGACAAACACAAGATGATGGAGATGCGGGGTGACGCCTTCTGTCCTCCAGCACGATTTGAATTCCAGCCCCATGAGGGCGATGAGGTATGGAACCTGCTCGTCTTTTGGGGGCGTCCAAAATAAATATGTAGGTTTTTTTGTAAATACATATGTCATGTTCTTCTTCTCCAGGTGTTGGAGGTCCGATCTGAGCCACTTTTTCACCAAGAGCTGATCACCAGATTTCAACATATTCAATCGAGACTGGAAAGCGAGCATCTAGAGACTGAAGAGGTACGTTACACCTTAAAGGGATTATTACAAGTTGAGAATTGGACTCTGAAATGCCCCGACGTACTGAAGTGGTGGCTGTAAATTTAGCATCTACTGTATAGGACTACGCTATTCAGTTATCTCCATCAGTCCTATGGACTTTCGGACTGCTGGGGAGGAAAAACATGTGCTCTTTTTGGGGCAGATTTGTTCATGCATTATGGTTGTACCTATACTCCTTTCTAGACTTTGTTCGTATTGCTTTGCAGGACCCTGTCCTTCAGCCTTGTTAGTAATCTGTTGACACAGGGCGGGAGCCTTGAGAACCGCCTCCTACCTGATGGCATTCTTGGCCCTCCTTATGATTAGCAGGCCTGACACGGTGTGATATGTTCATCATGCCACAACGTTGACCTTGTGCCAGATCAGCTAATCAAAAGAGGAGCCGGTGGTGGCGAGAGGTAAGAGATGGTTCTCCTCCCGTGTGGCGGCCATAGATTACTGATGTGGCTGATGGACTGAGCCCGTGAATCGATTCACACCAACATTCCCATTATCCTTTCGCATGCCTCGGTTGAACCTGAGGGACATCTCAACAGAACCCTCACCAATTCCATTCTAAGTCACTGGTGTCCTTTGGACATTGGTCAATTCTGGTGGGGCCTATTATATAATAGATCCAGAATTGCATTGTTGTTGTTTCTATGTAATGGAAGTCAGAAAGAAAATGTGAGCAGAGCCTTATGCAGAATATTCAGTGTTACTGAGCAAGATTGACCAGGTTATGGGACATACGTATGGGTCCTCAACTTTATTCCATGCTTATTCATATATGTGATTCGTGGAGCTTAGCTGGATGAAATGAGGTGGGTCTGGGCATGGCAAATTACTGAAAATAATATGGAGGACCCTTTCACCACCAAACGTTGTAGAAAGCTAATTGAAATTGGGAGCAATCAACATTTGCATTCTGAGCCTGTTTTCTTTTCAGGTGAACAAGACACTTAAGGCTACTCTCCAGTCTCTACTAGACCTCATTGGAGCAGATGACTTTGACTTGTCCGATGCATTTCAGTCCAGCCAGTCCACAGAATCCTTAAAATCCACGGGATCAGACACCAGCAGTAAGACAAGCACGGCAAAAAGACGGGCCAACCAGCAGGACACAGAGACCTTCTATGTTACGGTGAGAAGGAAATAGGTAGGAGAACAATATGGGGCTTGACCTTTTGAGGTCGGGGGCCATAAATGTGAGGACCACACAGAAAAAAATGCAGTTATGACGGCCCTCAATGGAAGTTTGGGAAGAATTATATAAATGACCATTCAAAGATACCCAACAATGCCACCATTCAAGATCTACTCATTCTCCTGGTGTCTCACTACGGTTCCATTCACCAGGCTAATTGCCCATGTTGTACTTTAGCACAATAAGCTGTCACTCAACATCACTAGTAATTACACGTCTTCATCCCATAGCAGCAAGTGAATGGGCCATTAGTCTGGTATGGAATGACTGGTTGTTAACCTAGATTCTTCAGGAGGGGCTGTCTGCTTTATAAAACCCCCTTTTAAAGGCCCTCTTACGGAATTCAGTGTTAATAGAGGAGGATCCCGTATTCAAGACACTCAACAAAGGGCAACTCTTTCTCTGTGAAGGACTTGGCGCATCCATGATCTACATGGACAAGGAATTAAAAGTATCTAGGACTTCAACATCAACCATCCTCATGATGAGAAATAGGTGGAGGTCCAAGCTCAGTTCAGTCTAATTTTTCTTAAATATCTGCTAAAGAAAACCCTTTTAATGATCTAATGTATCAATTTTGGCATCATCATGTGGAGATACTGTGCCGGTTGCAGAATTAGTAGGTGTAGAGTAACGTCCCGTGGATGGTCCCTGCTGTTCTGATGCTTCCATGTTTGGTGTAGCTGATATCTGCTTACTTGTATTTTTCTTTTCTGTTTTAGAAATTGCAGAAGTATCTTGCAGGGAGAAGCACTATATGTAAATTACAGTCAAAGCGAGACCGGCTGAAGGAAGCCATAGATAAAGGCAAGTGGATTGTGCTCAGTAGAACTTGGAGTTGTCCAGTTTCTGGTCAAATGTCTTCCAGTTTTTTGCCAAGAATCTCTAAATGATCCCGTAAACCTCAAAAGCAACGCTCTTCTCTTTCATAGGTTTGCATTGTCATTTACTTATGTGTCCGCCTCCCCAGCCATCCTCTAGCTCTGTTCACACTTGTGCAGAAGTGGGCAAAGCAAGAGAGCAGCTGGGCAAGCGGTATTGACCTCTGCCGCCATCTTCATTACTATGGATGGGGAGAGTGCTCGGTTCAATGCTAATGAAGACAATGATCATGGGGGGCCTGACTTCTGACATGTGAAAATTTAGGAACCCTTTAAGGCTATTAGTGGCTGCCATCAAGATTGGTTATTTTGATCATATTGACACAAGATTCCCTTCTATAAGTCTCCGCCATACCAGTAGAAGTTCTGGCAACCTGGTCAATACTGCTGCCTTCAAGATTGGGTATTTTGATCATATTGACACAAGGTTCCCTTCTATAAGTCTCCGCTATACCAGTAGAAGTTCTGGCAACCTGGTCAACACTGCTGCCATCAAGATTGGGTATTTTGATCATATTGACACAAGGTTCCCTTCTATAAGTCTCCGCTATACCAGTAGAAGTTCTGGCAACCTGGTCAACACTGCTGCCATCAAGATTGGGTATTTTGATCATATTGACACAAGGTTCCCTTCTATAAGTCTCCGCTATAACAGTAGAAGTTCTGGCAACCTGGTCAACACTTGGAGGAGGCCCTCCAGTTTTCACTGTCTCCTTTATATACAAGCTTGCTTGCACAGAACAGCGCCACTCTTGCCTTTATGTAGTTCCTGGTATTGCAGCTTACATCTAATGACTTAAAGTGTAACCATCTTTTTAATTTTTAGTTCATAAATCAATAGTACACATGAAAATAAGAAACTTTGTAATATCTCTTATGAGATAACTCCTCTTCTTTCTCCTCCTGGACTGAACTTTCTATGTCAAAATTCTCAATTTACAGTTAAAATTTGCATTCATTGAAGACAAGTTTTCCCAGTACTGAGATAGGAGATGACAGTTGGTGCTCATAGTATTCTATGGAGGAGGCGGAGGCAGGCACAGACATTCTACTGCAAGTTCTCCTGAAACGACTGTTTACATTTTAAACATATAGTAAAAAAAAAGTTAAATTGTAACTATTTCAGGAGAACTTGCAGTAGAATGTCTGTGTTGGCCTCTAGCTTCTCCTCTCTCCATAGAATTTTATAAGCACCAACTGTCACCTCCTATCTCAGTAGTGGAAAAATTTGTCTTTGCTGAACACAGATTTTTTTCCCCCGTTAATTGAGAGTGAAAGATTAGTAGTCCAGGAGGGGAAATAAGCAGATTTCTCTGATAAGATATATTACAAAGTGTCTTATTCTCATAGATAATATTCATTTATGAAATGAGAATTGAAACCACTATTACTTTTTAAATGATTTTGAGCTGCAATACCAGACACAGCCTGTGGACCAGAGTGGCGCTGTTTCCCCAAAAAATCTTATGTAACCTTTTAAAGATAAAAATGTATTTTGTGTCCACTTATCTGTCCTTCTTTCCATTAAATGATATTATAATAGCATATTATATAGCAAAGTACATCGAGATCTGCTAAGCAATGGTTATTTCCTAAGCTGCTCTAATAAGTAGATGTATTCAAATGATATATGAGAACAGCTGAGGAAGTTGCCGTATTTCTGTGTGTTCTGCAATTTCTCACTGTTTCCATTTTCCTCTGCAGCTGCTGAGTCACACAGTCACATCTCTGGGTATGTACGCTGTATGTTCTCTGTATTGGGGGGTACAGAGGAGGAACGGGAAGTAGAATCTTTAGCCGATATGGATTTATTTAGTATCCGTTAAAAAAACATAAACCTCACACCACAAGGCAATGATTGACCCTGGTTCCTGCTTTCCCCACTGATTTCCTTTTCTTCTTATTACAAGGCTGCAAGTTAAATAAAAAATGTTTTCTGTAGCCACCACTAGAGGGAGCCATAGAGCTCACAGCATACTGTTTTATCATGTAGACTGCTGAACTACTCAGCTCCCTCTAGTGGTGACTACAGGTAGCTGACATTTTTAACTGTGCTTCTCAGCTCCCTATAGTGGTGACCACAGGCACACATAATTAGGTTATATCATTCAGTTCTATATATTCAGGGGATTTGAAGCATTATATAAAAAACGTGTAATGTTGCTAAAATGTACAAAATGTTTTAGATCATAATAACAAAATATGGACATTTAACATTAAATTTTGTCCTTTGCTTTGGAGCTTTTGTATGGGTGACCAGTTGTTCCATTTGACAATATCTTGAGACCAGGGGAGAACCAGTCCCCTCCCATTATGGCAATCGGTGGGATTAACCATTATGACCTATCCAATGGATAGTTAAGTAAATAAGGCAGCACACTGCAGCGCTAGAACATACAAACTTGAAAAACAAAATTTGAACTGCATTACTGCACTAGAAATATGAAAAATGAGAGCTTATAGCGCATAAAAATGGCCAATTTTATGTGTACCTGGTAGCCCCTTTACGGCATCTCTCTTATACCAGGTCCTACACTTGCCTTACCTCGCTGAGAATAAACGTCTCCATCTGAATGGGTACATGTGAAACATCTTCTTAGACTAGAATTCTCTCTCTCTGTGGAGGGGTATTAGACCTGCTGTAATTAAAACACCTGAAGCTAGGAGGTGGAGTGCACGATCAGAAGGCTAGAGAATACATTTCAAAAACCTGACCTGCACATCCAAACATAGACTCAGTGTGAACAGGTGCTGAACCTAGAGTCACCAACTCGTATACAGTTAAGTAAATAAGGCAGCACACTGCAGCGCTAGAACATACAAACTTGAAAAACAAAATTTGAACTGCATTACTGCACTAGAAATATGAAAAATGAGAGCTTTTAGCGCATAAAAATGGCCAATTTTATGTGTACTTGATAGCCCCTTTACTGCATCTCTCTTATACCAGGTCTACCAGGTACACATAAAATTGGCCATTTTTATGCGCTAAAAGCTCTCATTTTTCATATTTCTAGTGCAGTAATGCAGTTCAAATTTTGTTTTTCAAGTTTGTACGTTCTAGCGCTGCAGTGTGCTGCCTTATTTACTTAACTGTATACGAGTTGGCGACTCTAGGTTCAGCACCTGTTCACACTGAGTCTATGTTTGGATGTGCAGGTCAGGTTTTTGAAATCTATCCAATGGATAGTTGACGATTTATGTAGACTGGAATACCCCGATTGTTGCCCTTTTTGAATTTTGCTGCCCCTTAGTCCAGGATTAGAGAAAAAGTTATGTGTTTTTTTTCCCACCAAAACAGCGCCACTACTGGGCACAGGTTGTATCTGGTATTGCAGTGCATTCTTATTCATGTTTCGGGCTGAGCTGCAGTAAGGCATACAAAACTTAGACAAGACTGGCATTGTCTATAGGTGCAAAGCCAGCCGCTTTAATAAACAAAGCCTTTATTAAGCGGCGTGTATATAAAAGTAACCCTTGGAATTTTTTCCTTTTTTATTTGATCCTGTCTATTGGATACCATCCTGTTTAATGATAAATGACTCTAATAAAGTTTGTGTCTTTATGTAATGGAGGCCAGAATATCTTCTATGTTTATTGCCTCTGTTATATTATAAGGTAGGGGATACCGGCAAATTTGGCCGCAACACGGGTCCAGCATGACCAAAAATTGCAGTAGCAAAATGCAGGTCAATGGGGTTGCATTGCGACCCATGGGCTGCAATAAGTCATAAAAAATCACAACCAATTGGATTTTTTGTGGTTTGGTTGTTGCGGTCACGGTACCCTACGGGTACCAACATGACCCCATTCACCTACATTATGCTGCAGCATAGAGCAATCTTTTTGCTGCTTTATCTGTGTTGCAACTTCAGTTGCCGCGTAGCCCCAGCCTTTATGTGAAGCGAGGATTTGCATGTGGGTGAATTGTATGTCCCACGGTTGGTTTCAGGCAGGAGTCCAGCACCAGTAAGTCTCAAAGGGCGAGAAGGCAGAGACCGTCCTCCCAGTATAACCACAAACTGTTTAACGGGGACTTGGAGGAGTTTGTGCAGGTACCCGCCATATCTGCTGCCCTTTTCTTTGCTTCCTGATCTGGCTCATATTCCCTTTTGGGGAATTTACTGCAGTGTTGCTCGCTCCAGAAGCCTTCGCTGCATAGGACTCTCCCTGCCGGTGCAAATATCTATCACCTCGCTGCTGAATGATCTCACGGTCTGAGCTTCTGCTGCTGATAGGACCCTTATTTTAGGTTTCTCTTTTCCCTCTCTTATTCCACATGACCTTTTTTATTTCTGTATTTCAATTTTTATACCTAACACTGCCAGCCACTCTTCCCCATGCCCCCATAGTGCCCGATATTGTACTTCCATATAAGTGCCAGCCTTAAAGGGGACCTGTCACTAATTCTGTCTTCTCTTGTTTTTCCCAAGAAATAACAATTCTCATGTATCTTTTTTTTCAATTCTGCGTTGTCCCATTCCTCTGATATTCCGCCTGGACATTTAGGAATAAATTGACAATAAGGTGTTACCTTTCACTTATGAAAGAAGTGTGTCCCCGCACAGTCCGACACTTTCAATGTTAGTGGACAGTAGCAGATTCGGTAGGCACACACTCCCTCAACAGGTAACCCATGTGAGTGGACCCTACTGTCTTAGCGTTTGTAACACATGACACAATGAAGCCTGATGCCTATTAAACTGTAAGTGATTGACTGCTGCCTTCATGCATGGCACTTGCAACAGGATCATAAGTGGGTGCTGTTGTGCCTAATAGCTCAGCATTGATAAACCAACATATAGATGCTCAAATCTCTACTTTGGTGACATGCACCTTTTATTATGCCTCTATTTCATAGTTACCAACAGTCTGTGAGTATGCCGGGACTGTCTCTATTTTTTGGCAGTCTAGAAAAGCAGTGGAGCTTGCTTAATAAGGACCTGTCACTTGCTCTAAAAACTGAGTTAAATACCTTGGCAAAAATCTTCGCGTTCCCCTGATTATACCGCTCTTTTCCATTTTGCACTGCGTCGCTCCATTGCTGAGATATTAACATTTGTTGCTTTCAGATTGTAGTACGTGAAATCTCTGCTTGTAGCGCAACTGGGCGTTTCTTCAGAGTCTTCTCTGGGGCGTGTGCCTTCGCTCATCCCTCCCACACGCTGCCAATCACAGCTCGGCATCCAATTCTGCAGTCTGTCAGACTCAAAGGCTGCCTAGCTATGATTTGCAGTGTCTGGGAGTGAAGGATGATAGCACGTGACCCAAACCACATTGAAAACTCTGAAGAATCGCTCAGTTGGTCTACAAGAAGAGATTTCACATACTGCGATCCAGAAGAAACAAATATGAATTTATCGGAAATGGAGCAACACAGCGCAAAATAGCGAAGTGGCACAAAATCCCCGTCACTCATTTTTTTAAAAAAGGTATTGAGCTCAATCTCTTGGATCAAGTGACACGTCAGCTTTAAACCACACCACAGAGTTGAAGGTTGCATCCAGTTTAGCTTTCACTGAGCTGAGCTGGACTAAATCAGCAAAGTTAGTATATATACAGTCTGTATTTTGCCCTCTTTTTGCTCACACAAGGAACTTTATCTTTAAAACCTCTTATCACCTATCACTCGTCATTATCTCTCTTCCTCTGCGTAATCTCTACTTCTTCCCTTTTGCCCACCCATATTTACTTCCCTTCTCATGTTGCACCATTCTACAGTATGTGCTCTGCTTTCTATGTCTTGTGTGACCCTATCTGTATTGAAAACGTGTTATACAGCATATTACTGCGGGTATAATGGGATAAACCTACAAATATCCATACATAAATGATTGTAATGGGGTGATGATGAAGAAAAGGGACCTAAACTTTTAAGGGCACCTACTTATTCCTTTATAAAGGTATGCTCTTGAGTTAGCGCTACAGATTTTTAAAGGGTGATTCCATTTACCATTTATAATATTTATAATGAATATCAATAGTACAAAAACGACCCTACATTAAATCCCATAGTTATTTTATGACATTGGTCATTCTTATTTCCAAGTCTCCCGTTACATCTGAGGACAGTGCACAGATTTGGCGATGCTTCACCCTGTGTTCATTAAAGTTTCTTCTGTAATATAGATGATAATTCAGCAGGAGTATGGATGTTGCGTTATCCAAAATTTGAGGTAGTCTTAAAAAAAAAACAAAAGATTCCTATGAAGCCAAGCCTAGATTTGGATTGATCACAAGATCCTCCATGAGACCTTCCTGAAAATGTTCCCGGCCTCCTCCATCTAGAGCATGACACCTTCCTGAAGATTCCCCTGACCACCTACATGTGTAGCATAACACCTTCCTGACAGT
Source organism: Ranitomeya imitator (assembly GCF_032444005.1). Classification (NCBI taxonomy): domain Eukaryota; kingdom Metazoa; phylum Chordata; class Amphibia; order Anura; family Dendrobatidae; genus Ranitomeya; species Ranitomeya imitator. The sequence continues at coordinate 191,728,025 of NC_091283.1, forward strand.
TCTGACCCCCTTCATTTGTAACATGACATCTTCCTAAAGGTACCCTTGACCTCCTCCACATGTAGCATGACACCTTCTTGAAAGTTCTTCTGACCTCCTTCACCTGAAGCATGACACCTTCTTGAAGGTTCTCCTGGTCTCCTCCATGTGGAGCATGACACCTTTCTGAAGGTTTCCCAGACCTCCTTCACATGTAGCATAACACCTTCTTGAAAGTTCTTCTGACCTCTTTCACCTGAAGCATGACACCTTCTTGAAGGTTCTCCTGGTCTCCTCCATGTGGAGCATGACACCTTTCTGAAGGTTTCCCAGACCTCCTTCACATGTTGCATGACAGCTTCTTGAAAGTTCTTCTGACCTCCTTCACCTGAAGCACGACACCTTCTTGAAGGTTCTTCTGGTCTCCTCCATGTGGAGCATAACACCTTTCTGAAGGTTTCCCAGACCTTCACATGTAGAATGACACCTTCTTGAAAGTTTTTCTGGTCTCCTTCATCTGTAGCATGACACCTTCCTGAAGTTTCCCCTGTCCTCCTCCACCTGTAACATGACACCGTATAGAAGGCTCTCCTGGCCTCCTCCACCTGTAGCTTAATACCTCCTTGAAAGTTCCCCTGACCTCCTTCACATGTAGCATGACAACTTCTTTAAAGTTCTTCTGACCTCCATCATCTCTAGCATGTCACTTTTCTGAAGATTCCCTTGACCTCCTCCACGTTCAGCATGACACCTGCTTGAATTTCTTGTGGCCTCCACCATGTGTAGCATAATACCTCCCTGAAGGTTCCCCTGTCCTCCTCCACCTGTAGCATGCTTCCTTCCTGAAAGTTCCCCTGACCCCCTGTATTTGTAGCACCAGAGCTTCTTAAAGGTTTGTTCTGTAGTATGACATCTTCTTGTAGGTTCTCCTGGCCTCCTCAATCTGGAGCATGACACCTTCATGTCCTGGATGGTTGCATCATGATCCACCTTGTCCCCCTCGCTGTTGCTGTGTATTTGATCTTATAGAGGGGGAGATTTATTTATACGGAAGCAGACCAGGACAAATCTTGATACCTACAGACACTGAGGGCATCATAATCCAAAGAAGCGACCACTTTGGACTTCACAGATCGGGAATTAGAAATTGACTTATAGTTTTGCTAGGCTCTTAACTTTCTCATCTACAAAAATGTACTTTTTTGATTTTTTTTTTTTGTATTCTGCACTTGAATTTGCTAAATCTGAAGCCTACCTCTGCTTTCTATAAGTGTCATATTGACTCTGCACTATTTACTATGAGTGATTTCCCTTCCGATATCCCTTGCGCGATCACAGGAGCCTCATTCTGCTTGTGCTTCCAATTAACCCTTTACAGACCGATCCTCTCTTTGTCCTTCCCCCCCCCCTCAACTCTGCTTGCAGGAGACGGCGGTACCTGTCCCGAGCCAAGGTACATTTCAGTAATTCTTCTCTTCATGCATGGCTTTCAGCGCTGTTGTGTCTGCTTGTAGTCTTCATTGTTGCTTTATTTTCCAGTTGGTTATTTCATATGTCATCTTATTGTTTTCTGTATGGTTAGAGGTTGTGGGATTAAATAGTAATGGCCAGAAGTAGAACATTCACCAGGACTCTGCCCCTGCATAGCTCCCATCCAGCCAATGATCTCTATGATCAGCCCAGGAGGTCTGGCCAGATAGGAGCCACTTGGTCTTTAATTAAGGAGCATTTTGTGGGTCTGTGTCTCAAGTTTTTGTTTGCCCCTGTTTTCCAAAAACCTACAATATCAGAAGTTTTAATCGGTGGTGGTCAGAGCGTTGAGACCCCCGATCGCTGAAACAAAGAGAAGAAGGACACTCTAAACGAGTGTTGAGTCCTATTGAGACTACTCAATAGAAAGTCAATGAACTTGTCGTTAGCAAACGCTGCCTCTCCTAGTTTCAGCCTCTTCCTCTTTCAGGACGACACTGATCATAACTTCTGTCATTTATGCCAAAAGTTTTTTTTTTAATTACTTTTATTTTTTTTCCGAAGAGGTGCTTTGCAGAATACAAATTATTATCTAAAGTGTTCAGATGGGTTACAAATAATAAAATAATTTAATATTTATCCTCACTAATCCACTGTAATTCCCGTTCTGCACTTTCGCAGTCCGTGATAGTCTGCGCTGCCTGGTCCCGTTCTCGACACACTGGAAGGACGGGACCAAAAAGAACAGATGAGCAAGGACTGGGTTAGGGACTGAACTGGAGCTGCCGGGGTTCTAAGAGCACAAATTATTGATAATTTTAATATTTTTAGCAGTCTGAACACTTTAAAATCATCTTTTTCCCCAGAATGCCCCTTTAAACTGAACGCAGAAAAGATGCTAGCTACTTCCTTTTTCACCGATGTAACCATTAAGCCACACTTCTGAGCAATCCCTGTTTTTAAGTTATTAAAAAAATATTTTCAACCAGTCTGAACACTTAAATGTTTTTATTTTCCCCCAGAAAATGCCCCTTTAAACAAAATTAGAGTAGGAGGAGAAGCTAGCTACTTCCTTCTTCATGGATGTAACCACTGAGCTACACTTCCAAGCAATCCTTCTTTTTAAAATCGATAAAAAAATATTTTTAACCAGTCTGAACACTTGAAAAAATGGTTTTATTTTCCCCAGAATTCCCCTTCAAACCAAATTAGGAGGAGAAGCTAGCTACTTCCTTCCTCCCCGATTTAACCATTGAGCCACACTTCCAAGCAATCCCTGTTTCAGTTCATAAAAAATATTTTTAACCAGTCTGAATGCTTAATTTAAAAAAAAAAATGTTCCTCAGAGATGTCGCTTTAAATAAAACTAGGAGGAGAAGCTAGCTACTTCCTTCTTCACCGATGTAACCACTGAGCCACACTTCTAAGCAATCCATGTTTTCCAACGTGATAAAAATGATCGCTCTATAGGCTCCAACCTAGATTGAAGTCATTGTCACATCTTATCTAATGAATAGTTAAAGGGATTGTCCAGGCTTAGAAAAACATGGCTGCCCTCTTTCAGAAATCTAGCTAACACGGCTGTGATGGCAGATGTCCATGTCTTGCCGGAGTGACACTTTATATACTCCTCGTGATAGCAGCCGAGGAAGTATTTTCTTGTAAAAAAACAAACAGGATGTGGCGAGAGGTGGCATCACGTTCTTCTATTCTGGAGGAAGTCGGCCAAACACATCACTGTATTGAATGGCTTCTCGGAAGGCTTAGTTGTCCCATGGTTCAATGGTCTCCAAGACTGCGTGAAGACTTCCCAAGACTTCCCCGTGTTGCAGGCAGCTGAATAGTTGTGTATGTAGGGTGGACTCTGGTAGAATACTGATTGGTAGCCCCCTTCCGTTGTATTTAGTTTATCATGGGCTTCATTGGCTTTCCCCATCCTTTCCCCCCACCGTGTATTTCTGCCCGGTCAGCAGTTATAGCCGCTAATCTCAACGTAGTGACAATGATACCAAAGACTAAGACGTCTTCCGGCCTGCTCATGCCATTTTCTTGTCTTTTCTCTTGGTGTCTCGACCACCCAGAGTTCAGGAGAAGCCATTCCACGGGTCGTATCGAGCTGTATCCGCTTCATAAACCTGCACGGTGGGTAAACTCGTCAGAGGCAACTGATATGGCATCAATAACTAAGGGTGAAGAATTTGCTAAATCTGCGATCAATAATCAAGGTTTTTTGGGGGGAAACTCCTTATTTTCATCTTAAAGATAACCTATCACTTGCCGTAAATACATCATTATTTTTACCTGGTGTAAATGCCGCCGTTCTCCTGAATCCGGCGATGTTTTTCTTTTGTTCCTGCGCCTCTCCGTTCCTGAGCTACGGCCTCTTCTTCCCTATATAGAAATCTAGTCTTGATAGCCAAGGGGGTGTGATTCTTAAAACGACTCGCAGAGAAAAAGTTTAGGATCGCGCCCACTTCTATAACAAATCGTTGTTGTACTCCTCTTCTTCGTCCATTCTGGAGATGTTGCCTCCTGTTCCTTGTATATAAATCTAGTCTTGTTAGCCAAGGAGGCTTGGTCCTCTGGTCTCCTCCTCCTGTGGGCGTTTTCTCGATGACCACACCCACTTGCCCAACAATTCTAAATTTGTATATGTAGAAATGGGGCCATATCTCAGGAATGGAGAGGCGCAGGAACAAAAGAAAAACATCGCCGGATTCAGGAGAACAGCGGCATTTACTCAGGATAAAAATATTTCACATTTATGGGAAGTGACAGGTTCCAATTTAAAGATCTGTCTTGTGCTTTGCTGCTGTATGTAATGACATGTGACGAGTATTTGTGACATTTTTGGCGTATACTTTTCTATAGGTCTACAGCACGAGGGTATATTCCGTGTCCCAGGGTCACAGGCCCAGGTGAATGAGATTCGCAGTGCCTTTGAAAGAGGTTCGTATAACATAAGGGTGACACTGACGGAAAAATGGGGATAGATTACCTTCTGGGCCACAATCTCGGAATGTAGGACTTTTAACAACACTGCTGTTTTATTTTTTTTTATGCCACTTTTGCTATTTATGTCACTTATGCATTTACATTCATGGTAACTACATATAGAACACAGTTTATCAGGATTCTTTTCCCTTGTGCTATATTTGCTATGGAGTGGCGCCATCTACTGGTGACATGTTGAATGGCATGATATTGTTAGCGTTTTATATTATTTATTTTCCATAAATCAATAATAATAGGAAACTAATTAGAAAAAAAATATGTTTCTTTCTCCTGTTCTCCTGATCTTTCACTATTCAATTTACTGGTAAAATCTTTATTCAGTGAAGGCGATAACAATAACAGTTGCTGCTCGTAAAACTCTATGGAGGAAGAAGGAGGAGTTAGAGGAGTGACAGCAGAATGTCTGTCTGGCTCCTCCCCCTCCATAGAACTTTATAAGCACCAACTGCCATTTCCTGCTTGAGTAATGGAAAGGTCTGTCTTCACTGAAGACATAGGTTACAGATTTTATTGTAACCATGAATTGAGAATAAATGATCAGTCCTGAAGGAGAAAATAGCTGATTTCTCTGATGAGATATATTATAAAAATGATTATGTTAACTCGTAAAATAGAAAATTCAAACCGTAGTTACTTTATAACATTTTTTTTTAGGTATGTATTAAAGGTCTGTTCTCTTATATATAATACCACTTATCAAGCTGATAAAAACGGGTTCATTTCCCTTCAATTAAAGCAACCTTTAATAGCTGCATACATAGTGATACCTAGTGCACCGCCCCTTTAAGCCCTGCCTTCTCACTGTCTACTTGTTACTGGCTCTGGGGACATAGTAAACCTTCCTGAAATGACACCTTTTTGGGTCTTTTGGGATTTTTCCAACAGGCGGACTAATCTGTGCTCCTTTCCAGGTGAGGACCGGTTGGACTCCAGCTACACAGGGAATGATGTGGACTCGGTGGCGGGGGTCCTGAAGCTGTACTTCCGGGGACTGGAGAAGCCGTTATTTCCAAAAGACATGTTCAACGAATTACTGTCCTCTCTCCGTGAGTGTATTCTATCTACAGTGGACATGTTGGGAGTGGCTGGATGTGTCACCAGATCACACATATAAGCTGCATACATGATCAAATACAGCTCTTACACCTGATTACACTGGTATATTTACTATGAAAATTCATGTCAGAATGGCTGACACTCTTTTGAAAGTTTTCCTGACTAATATTAAAATGAGCATTTTACAACTCCAGCTGGAGCAGTACAGCCCCCATTGGGTTGCCCATAGTTTTGCGCCCCCTAACCCGTATGCCGTTATCACTGCCATCAACCAGGCTAGCATTGCTCACCTTATACCCCAAGCACATGAATTGTTTTTTAAGAAAATACTGCTATATTTATATTTTGTCTTTTGGCCCTCTATATTTTTTCTGCTTTTTATTTTTACTTACATACAACGCAAAATGTAAAATGTAAAAACTTAGTTATAATTTTTTTTATCTTATTTACACCTACATTTTTATGTAACTATTTCATTACCTTATCCCTAACCCTGGCCCTGATCCTAGCCCTTACCCTAGCCACATCATAGCCACCACTCTAGCACTAACCCTAGCCCCTACTATAGCCCTAACCCCAATCCTAGCCCTAACTCTACCTCCATTATAGCCCCCACTACAGCACTAACTCTAGTCCTCACCGTTCCCCAAATTCTAGCCCCCACCCTAGCACTAATCCTAACCCCAATCCTAGCACTAACCCTAGCCCCATCTTATCCACCACTCTGGCCCCAACCCTAGCCCCAATCCTAGCCCCCACTCTAGCCCCAACCATAGCCCCAATCCTAGCCCCCACTCAAGAACTTACCCTAGCCCTCACACTTGCCCTGATCCATCCCCGATCCTAGCCCCTACCCTAGCCCTAACCCTAGCTCTCCTAGCCCCCACTCTGGCACTAACCCTAGCCCCGATCCTAGCCCCCACTCTAGCCCTAACCTAACCTGTTGTGAATTCTGTTATCGAACTCCCTCCTGTGGTCATGAATGGTACTTCGGCGAGTTCTGTCCATGGACTCCCTCTGGTGGCTGTGAGTTGTGCTGCTGCTTCTGAGGTACCTTCCTCAGGTGACGGAGTTTATTCGTTGGCTGGCTGCTCTATTTAACTCCACTCAGATCGTTACTCCATGCCAACTGTCAATGTTCTTGTACTGGTTCAATTCGCTCTTGGATCTTTCTGGTGACCTGTCTACTCCAGCAGAAGCTAAGTCCCTGCTAGTTATTATTTGTTCATTGTTTTCTCGTCCAGCTTGCTGTCATGATATTGTTTTGCTAGCTGGAAGCTCTGGGATGCAGAGTGGCACCTCCGCACCGTGAGTCGGTGCGGAGGTCTTTTTGCACACTCTGCGTGGTCTTTTTGTAGTTTTTTGTGCTGACCGCAAAGATACCTTTCCTATCCTCAGTCTGTTTAGTAAGTCGGGCCTCTCTTTGCTGAAACCTGTTTCATTTCTGTGTTTGTGACTTTCATCTTTACTCACAGTCAATGTGTGTGGGGGGCTGCCTTTTCCTTTGGGGAATTTCTCTGAGGCAAGGTGGGCTTTATTTTCTATTTCTAGGGCTAGTTAGCTCTTAGGCTGTGAAGAGGCGTCTAGGCCGTGTTAGGTACGCTCCACGGCTATTTCTAGTTGTGTGATAGGATTAGGGGTTGCGGTCAGCAGAGTTCCCACTTCCCAGAGCTTGTCTTGTGTGAGTTTAACCATCAGGTCGTTCCTGGTGCTCCTAACCACCAGGTCCATAACAGTACAGCTGGCCCAAAGTATTAATGCATCTCAATAGAGGGATAAGAGAAGTTCTGAGACCATTTTTTTTTCTTTGCAGTGTGTTTTGTCTTTCTTTTCCCCTTAACCTTTGGGTGGTTTAAGACACAGGTGTAAATATGGACATTCAAGGTCTGTCCTCTTGTGTAGATCATCTCACTGCAAGGGTACAAAACATTCAAGATTTTGTGGTTCAGAATCCGATGTTAGAGCCTAGAATTCCAATTCCTGATTTGTTTTCTGGGGATAGATCTAAGTTCCTGAATTTCAAAAATAATTGTAAATTGTTTCTAGCTTTGAAACCCCGCTCCTCTGGTAACCCCGTTCAACAAGTAAAAATCATTATTTCTTTGTTGCGTGGTGACCCTCAAGACTGGGCATTTTCCCTTGCGCCAGGAGATCCTGCATTGCGTGATGTAGATGCGTTTTTTCTGGCGCTTGGATTGCTTTATGATGAACCTAATTCAGTGGATCAGGCAGAGAAAATCTTGCTGGCTTTGTGTCAGGGTCAGGATGAAGCGGAGGTGTACTGTCAGAAGTTTAGAAAGTGGTCTGTGCTTACTCAGTGGAATGAGTGTGCCCTGGCGGCAATTTTCAGAAAGGGTCTTTCTGAAGCCCTTAAGGATGTCATGGTGGGATTTCCCACGCCTGCTGGTCTGAATGAGTCTATGTTCTTGGCCATTCAGATCGATCGGCGCTTGCGTGAGCGCAAAACTGTGCACCATTTGGCGGTATTCTCTGAGCATAGGCCTGAGCCTATGCAGTGTGATAGGACTTTGACCAGAGTTGAACGGCAAGAACACAGACGTCAGAATGGGCTGTGTTTTTACTGTGGTGATTCCACTCATGCTATCTCCGATTGTCCTAAGCGCACTAAGCGGTTCGCTAGGTCTGCCACCATTGGTACGGTACAGTCTAAATTTCTTTTGCCGCTACTCTGATTTGCTCTCTGTCGTCCTATTCTGTTATGGCATTTGTGGATTCAGGCGCTGCCCTGAATTTGATGGACTTGGAGTTTGCCAGGCGCTGTGGTTTTTTCTTGGAGCCCTTGCAGCATCCTATTCCATTGAGAGGAATTGATGCTACGCCTTTGGCCAAGAATAAGCCTCAGTACTGGACTCAATTGACCATGTCAATGGCTCCTGCACATCAGGAGGATATTCGCTTTTTGGTGTTGCATAATCTGCATGATGTGGTCGTTTTGGGGTTGCCATGGCTACAGGTCCATAATCCAGTTTTGGATTGGAAATCTATGTCTGTGTCCGGCTGGGGTTGTCAGGGGGTACATGGTGATGTTCCATTGCTGTCAATTTCGTCTTCCACTCCTTCTGAAGTCCCTGAGTTTTTGTCAGATTACCGGGATGTATTTGAAGAGCCCAAATCCGGTGCACTACCTCCTCATAGGGATTGCGATTGTGCTATTAATTTGATTCCTGGTAGTAAGTTTCCTAAGGGCCGACTGTTTAATTTATCTGTGCCAGAGCACGCCGCTATGCGGAGTTATATAAAGGAATCCTTGGAGAAGGGTCATATTCGCCCGTCGTCATCACCGTTGGGAGCTGGGTTCTTTTTTGTGGCCAAGAAGGATGGCTCTTTGAGACCTTGTATTGATTACTGCCTTCTTAATAAGATAACAGTCAAATTTCAGTACCCTTTGCCGCTGCTGTCTGATTTGTTTGCTCGGATTAAGGGGGCTAGTTGGTTCACCAAGATAGATCTTCGAGGGGCGTATAATCTTGTGCGAATTAAACAGGGCGATGAATGGAAAACAGCATTTAATACGCCCGAGGGCCATTTTGAGTACCTGGTTATGCCATTCGGGCTTTCTAATGCTCCATCTGTGTTTCAGTCCTTTATGCATGACATCTTCCGAGAGTACCTGGATAGATTCATGATGGTATATTTGGATGATATTTTGGTCTTTTCGGATGATTGGGAGTCTCATGTGAAGCAGGTCAGAATGGTGTTCCAGGTCCTTCGTGCGAATTCCTTGTTTGTGAAGGGGTCGAAATGTCTCTTTGGAGTTCCGAAGGTTTCATTTTTGGGTTTCATTTTTTCACCTTCTACTATCGAGATGGACCCTGTTAAAGTTCAGGCCATTTATGATTGGACTCAGCCTACATCTGGGAAGAGCCTGCAGAAGTTCCTGGGCTTTGCTGATTTTTACCGTCGCTTCATCGCTAATTTTTCTAGTGTTGCTAAACCGTTGACTGATTTGACCAAGAAAGGTGCTGATGTGGTCAATTGGTCCTCTGCGGCTGTAGAGGCTTTTCAGGAGTTGAAGCGTCATTTTTCTTCTGCCCCTGTGTTGTGCCAGCCAGATGTTTCACTTCCGTTTCAGGTCGAGGTTGATGCTTCTGAGATTGGAGCAGGGGCTGTTTTGTCGCAAAGAAGTTCTGATTGCTCGGTGATGAAACCATGTGCCTTCTTTTCTAGAAAATTTTCGCCTGCTGAGCGCAATTATGATGTTGGCAATCGAGAGTTGTTGGCCATGAAGTGGGCATTCGAGGAGTGGCGACATTGGCTTGAAGGAGCCAAGCATCGCGTGGTGGTCTTGACAGATCACAAGAATTTGACTTATCTCGAGTCTGCCAAACGGTTGAATCCTAGACAGGCTCGATGGTCGCTGTTTTTCTCCCGTTTCGATTTTGTGGTTTCGTACTTTCCGGGCTCTAAGAATGTGAAGGCTGATGCCCTGTCAAGGAGTTTTGTGCCTGACTCTCCGGATGTTCCTGAGCCGGCGGGTATTCTCAAAGAGGGGGTAATTTTGTCTGCCATCTCCCCTGATTTGCGGCGTGTGCTGCAGAAATTTCAGGCTGATAGACCTGACCGTTGCCCAGCGGAGAAACTGTTTGTCCCTGATAGATGGACTAGTAGAGTTATCTCTGAGGTTCATTGTTCGGTGTTAGCGGCTCATCCGGGAATCTTTGGTACCAGAGATTTGGTGGCTAGATCCTTTTGGTGGCCTTCTTTGTCACGGGATGTACGTTCTTTTGTGCAGTCCTGTGGTACTTGTGCTCGGGCTAAGCCCTGCTGTTCTCGTGCCAGTGGGTTGTTTTTGCCCTTGCCGGTCCCGAAGAGGCCCTGGACGCATATTTCCATGGATTTTATTTCAGATCTCCCTGTCTCTCAAAGGATGTCGGTCATTTGGGTGGTTTGTGATCGCTTCTCTAAGATGGTCCATTTGGTACCCTTGTCTAAATTGCCTTCTTCCTCTGATTTGGTGCCATTGTTTTTCCAGCATGTGGTTAGTTTGCATGGCATTCCGGAGAACATCGTCTCGGACAGAGGTTCCCAGTTCGTTTCGAGGTTTTGGCGGTCCTTTTGTGCTAAGATGGGCATTGATTTGTCTTTTTCTTCGGCTTTCCATCCTCAGACAAATGGCCAAACCGAACGAACTAATCAGACTTTGGAAACATATCTGAGATGCTTTGTTTCTGCTGATCAGGATGATTGGGTGTCCTTCTTGCCTTTGGCTGAGTTCGCCCTTAATAATCGGGCCAGCTCGGCTACTTTGGTTTCGCCTTTTTTCTGTAATTCTGGTTTCCATCCTCGTTTCTATTCAGGGCAGGTTGAGTCTTCGGACTGTCCTGGTGTGGATACTGTGGTGGACAGGTTGCAGCAGATTTGGACTCATGTGGTGGACAATTTGACATTGTCCCAGGAGAAGGCTCAACGTTTCGCTAACCGCCGGCGCTGTGTGGGTCCCCGACTTCGTGTTGGGGATTTGGTTTGGTTGTCGTCTCGTCATGTTCCTATGAAGGTTTCCTCTCCTAAGTTTAAGCCTCGTTTCATTGGTCCGTATAAGATTTCTGAAGTTCTCAATCCTGTGTCATTTCGTTTGGCCCTTCCAGCTTCTTTTGCCATCCATAATGTGTTCCATAGGTCGTTATTGCGGAGATACGTGGCGCCTATGGTTCCCTCCGTTGATCCTCCTGCCCCGGTGTTGGTCGAGGGGGAGTTGGAGTATGTGGTGGAGAAGATTTTGGATTCTCGTATTTCGAGACAGAAGCTCCAGTACCTGGTCAAGTGGAAGGGTTATGGTCAGGAAGATAATTCCTGGGTTTTTGCCTCTGATGTTCATGCTGCCGTTCTAGTTCATGCCTTTCATTTGGCTCGTCCTGATCGGCCTGGGGGCTCTGGTGAGGGTTCGGTGACCCCTCCTCAAGGGGGGGGGGGTACTGTTGTGAATTCTGTTATCGATCTCCCTCCTGTGGTCATGAATGGTACTTCGGCGAGTTCTGTCCATGGGCTCCCTCTGGTGGCTGTGAGTTGTGCTGCTGCTTCTGAGGTTCCTTCCACAGGTGACGGAGTTTATTCGTTGGCTGGCTGCTCTATTTAACTCCACTCAGATCGTTACTCCATGCCAGCTGTCAATGTTCTTGTACTGGTTCAATTCGCTCTTGGATCTTTCTGGTGACCTGTCTACTCCAGCAGAAGCTAAGTCCCTGCTAGTTATTATTTGTTCATTGCTTTCTCGTCCAGCTTGCTGTCATGATTTTGTTTTGCTAGCTGGAAACTCTGGGATGCAGAGTGGCACCTCCGCACCGTGAGTCGGTGCGGAGGTCTTTTTGCACACTCTGCGTGGTCTTTTTGTAGTTTTTTGTGCTGACCGCAAAGATACCTTTCCTATCCTCAGTCTGTTTAGTAAGTCGGGCCTCTCTTTGCTGAAACCTGTTTCATTTCTGTGTTTGTGACTTTCATCTTTACTCACAGTCAATGTGTGTGGGGGGCTGCCTTTTCCTTTGTGGAATTTCTCTGAGGCAAGGTGGGCTTTATTTTCTAGTTCTAGGGCTAGTTAGCTCTTAGGCTGTGAAGAGGCGTCTAGGCCGTGTTAGGTACGCTCCACGGCTATTTCTAGTTGTGTGATAGGATTAGGGGTTGCGGTCAGCAGAGTTCCCACTTCCCAGAGCTTGTCTTGTGTGAGTTTAACCATCAGGTCGTTCCTGGTGCTCCTAACCACCAGGTCCATAACACTAACCCCAATTCTAGTCCTATCTCTAGCCCCAAATCTTACCCTAGCCCCATCCTAGGTCCCACTCTAGCCCTAATCCTAGCCCCCACCCAAGCCCTAGCCCAAATCCTAGCCCTATCTGTAGCCCCCACCCTAGACCCAATCCTAGCCCAAATCCTAGCACCCACCCTAGCCCTAGCCACGATATTAGCCACAATTCTATACCTAAGGAAGGCATTTTACTCTCCCATAAAATGTGGCACCCCGGGCAATCGCCTCTGTGGTTCCTCTCCCCAGGCTACACCACTGCCACTGTCTGATAAGAGGCCCAGATGACAGCGCGGTTTATACCCCCCATATTTGACACCGCAACTTGGCTTGTTTAGATGTGCTGCTTTGTACTTCCACGTCGTTTCAAGATTTCCAAGAAATTTGAACATTAATTGGACAAATTATTCTAGATCACAAGCAGAGAAGCAATCAGTGACAAACAGTCACACATAGTGAGGCAAACCGGCCTCCAGAAGAAGGGATCATAGGGATTCATATTTCATACTCGGAATTGTGTTCTAAGTGGTCCCCAAAGTGTCTTTTGTATGTGTCATACACCATTGTAATTAGTTGTATTCCTGCATGTTTATTATAAAAAAAAATCTATTTCTTACCCATCAGAACTGGAGATCCAGGATAGAGTTGCACACTTGAAGAAGTTGGTGGCACAGCTCCCCCCAACCGTCACCCTTGTCCTAAGATACCTCTTTGCCTTCTTGAACCAGTAAGTAATTTCAAGAACCCATCCAGATAATACATTAAATTAGTGCCTATATTGCTGCCCTTGGGCTTAGAGGGGTTGTCCTTTGTAGAAAATCCATTTCCAATTACCCTAATAGGAAATTCCGAATCAATTCCCCTATTCAAAACCTCAACTATTAACCAGCAAAGGACGGCTTGGGATTTGACATAATTCTGCAGTGATTTTATTGAGCATTGTGTAATACTCCATCTCACCTGCGGGGGCACTACTGGATAATTAAAGACTTGCTGTTGGATTCTCTTGTAGCTGATCACTGTGTTCCCTACCTGCCGGATATTTTGCAATCAGCTTATTAATCCTTACAATTCTGAGTAGTTGAAATCTTGATCAGGAAAATAAAACCTTCTACATTTCTATTTCTTCTTGTTTTCTAGTTTGTCTCAGTACAGTGATGAGAACATGATGGATCCATATAACTTGGCAGTCTGTTTCGGTCCAACATTGGTTTCCATCCCTGAAGGACAGGACCCGGTATCTGTCCAGGCTCATAGTAACGAGGTTGTGAAGACCATTATCATTTACCAAGAACGGATATTTCCGGGGCCAACAGAACTGGAGGGTCCCGTGTACGAGAAGTGCATGACGATGGAGGAGGACGAAGAATACTGGTGAGTGTCAACCTGAAGGCAAATGTCCAGAAAGGATGGACCATCCCCCATCTCAGCCCACAACCATTAACGTTGGACAGATTGGGAACGTGAATCACAGAATACTAATTGTAAATGGCCAGAATTTTTCAGGAATGTATTTACAGTTGTGTGAAAAAGTGTTTGCCCCCTTTCTGATTTCCTATTCTTTTGCATGTTTTTGACACTTAAATGTTTCAGATCACCAAACAAATGTAAGTATTAGACAAAGATAAGTGTCACGCATAGTGTAGGAAAGACTAAGTGCAACACGAAGGGATGAGGGAAAGGGAGCCCAACACTAGGGAAGAGGGTAGTGGAGACCCCTAGGCAGATCTAACGTCACCCTGTCTTCTCTAAATGTCCCTATATAGGTTCTGCACCTATCGCCGAGCAGGATCCTAATCCCTGCCTGTCTCTGGCTATAAGCCCTGCTTAGGGAATAACGGGGTGTGCACTAGTGGATCCCCACTAACACTAAATACAGCTGGAGTAGACGAACAAGGGGAACACTTATCTTGAGTAGACTCAGATATGTAACACAGACATCCTCCAGCAACACCAAACAGGAAGCTAGCCGACTGCTATAGCTCCAAGCCTCAATAGGTGAAAATGGAAATATCACCGGCAAATTCCAGCAGCAGGCTGGGAGTTTATAAACACCCTGGTCCAGATGTGCCAATTTGAACCGGAGAAAGGTTGACACTGGGTCAAAGAGTCAGATGGGTTAACAAGGTGTCTGCAAGGCCAAACGCAGAGACCTTCTGCAGCTAGATGCCGTGCTGCCGTCTGCAGCCTCTGTCATACCCCTGACAATAACACAAGTAATCACAAAATTCAGTTTTTAAATGAAGGTTTTATTATTAAGGGGAAAATAAATCCAAACCTACAGGGCCTGCCCTCTGTGAAAAAGTGATTGCCCGCCCCCACCCTTAATTTATGTATTAACTGCGGCTTATCACATCTTTGAGAAGCTGAGTTCAATTTCCCTAGCCACACGCAGGCCTGTTTACTGCCACACCTGTTGTTAATCAAAAAATCACTTAAATAGGACCAGCCTGATAAAGTAAAGTAGTCCAAAAGATCCTCAAAAGCTAGACATCTTTCCGCAATCCAAAGAAATTCTGGAACAAATGAGAAACAAAGTAATTGAGATCTATCATTCTGGGAAAGGTTATAAAGCCATTTTTATAGGTTTGGGACTCCAGCGAACCACAGTGAGAGCCATTATCCGCAGATAACAAAATACATGGAACAGAGATGAACCTTCCCTGGCGAGCCAACCAAAAATTACCCTAAGTGTACAGCGATGACTCATCCAGGAGGTCACAAAAGACCCCACAACAACATCCAAAGAACTGCAGGCCTCACTTGCCTCAGCTAAGGTCACTGTTCATGACTGCACCATAAGAAAGAGACTGGGCAAAAATGGCCCGCATGGCAGAGTTAAAAGACGAAAACCACTACTGAGCAATAAGAACATAAAAGCTCGTCTCAGCTTTGCCAGAAAATATCTTGATGATCCCAAGACTTTTGGGAGAATACTCTGTGGACTGACAAGACAAAAGTTGAACTTTTTGGAAGGTGTATGTCCCACTACATCTGGCGTAAGTATAACACAGCATTTTAGAAAAGGAACATCATACCAACAGTAAATTATGGTGGTAGTAGTGTGATGGTCTGGGGCTATTTTGCTGCTTCAGGACCTGGATGACTTGCTGTGGAACCATGAATTCTGCTGTCTACCAAAAATCCTGAAGGAGAATGTTCGGCCATCTATATGTGACCGCAAGCTGAAGTGCACTTGGGTTAAGCAGCAGGACAATGATCCAAAATACACCAACACTATATAGTCTGACGGGAACAATTAAAAGTAGATTGGACCTTTCAGTGTGTTTCCGGGCCTTGTTGTAACTATACCTGACTTTTGCTGTGTGCTGTAGCTATACCGCAACCTTTCACTGCATGACCCAACCCGAGGATACGCCATTACTGTGCAGAATGTGACTATGATGGGGTATTATTTTTTATGCCTTATGAAAGTTTTATTTTTAATCACTAAAATTAATATCTATCATTTCATTTAGTGATACGCTAGCCCTGGAGGCGACCATTGAAGAAAGCGATCAAGAGATGCAGCAGGAAATGGCTGTCAGCGAGGATGGTAAGAAAATGCTATACTATTATCTATTATCTATCATTTATCTATTATCTATCTGCCTATCTATCTATTATCTTTCTATTATCTATCTATTATTTATCTATCCTATTATCTATCTATTATCAATTATTTATCTATTATCTATCTATCTATCTATCTATCTATCTATCTATCTATCTATCTATCATCGATCTGTTATCTATCTATCTATCTATCTATCATCGATGTGTTATCTGTTATCAATCCATTATCTATCTATCTATATATTATCTATCATTTATGTATCTATTATCTATTAGCTATCTATCTATGTTTTTTTCAGAGCTGGAAACAGTGGAGGCTTTGGCAAAGTTTGACTACTTGGCTCGAACTCCTCAGGAACTTTCATTCAAAAAGGGTGATTTGATTGTCTTGCACAGTAAGGCGTCTGGTGACTGGTGGAGAGGGGAGTCCGGAGGGCAGCGAGGCCTGGTCCCTCACAAGTATATCAACATTCCTGAGGGGTAAGAGATGGTCAGAAGGAATATGGAAACTCTGCAGCACTAAAAGTTTGGGGTCTTAGCTCCTGAGAACATTGTGCTTGTGATCTTGTGGAAGCCTCACACTGGGCAGCTGGTGATCATTGGTTGTAGCCACTGTCTTCATAGAGGTGATGACCACCAGCTCTCCATTGTAAGGACCCTGCAAAACATCCCATATCCCACCATAACGGCCCCTGTGCGTGTTATATTAGAATGAAAAAAAAGCAAGTTGTATTCTATATGTATATATAAAATATGGCCTGCTCACTAATTTTATAGCTCAGAGAAGAAGCTGGAGCAACGAGCTCTCAGGAAGGAAGCGGAGTCCAGCACAGCCGTCACACCAGACGATATTGTTGAACCCAGCAGGTAAGAGATCAGCTCGCTGGGTGTTGGGCATTTGCCTCCTAGCGTGCTGTGGTGTCTCCTCACCTGATGACAGATCTGGCAGGAGGGTATGCCCACACAAACCCTTCAACAAACCGTTCTATAATTAAAAAAAACGGACTTGGGGAAAAAAAAGAAGGTAAACAGGTTACCAGTAATCTGAGCAGCAGCGCTCAATACCAAGCAGCAGCTGCATAAAAAAGTACAATCTCAATTTCCTTAAAATGATATATAAAACATGTGCCTTGAATATCATTTTGTCCCTATAAATGCTATCTAAGGCTACAATCTTGAGCAAGAAGGCACTTCTGTAACAATATTGCAGGAACTGGAGCGGAAAAACATTTGGGTGTGCAGTAAGGTAGTTGTATTGTTATGTAGGAAAGGGTTCTTTACAGTATAAATAGTTAATCTTTGGAATGATGTAGTAGAGTTGACACTCTAACCAATGTTTTCTCATAATTCTCTTAGGTTACGAGTAAATTCTGATAGCGCGTGCTCCCCCAGAAAACGCAGTGAGGGAAGCCCTATCCGAAAAATCAGCCCATTCATGGACGCATCCAGGATTCCTTTTCCTATGGCTCATCCTGGTCCAAGGCTGCTAAGTCACATTGAAAGGCAAGATGGAAGACAGGAGTAAAAGACATGAATATCTATCTTACTATTATCTATCTATCTATCTATCCATTATCTATCTATTATCTAACATGTATTATTATCTATCTGTCTATTATCTATCATCTATCATCTGTTATCTATTATCTATCTACCGTATCTATCTATCTATCTATCTATCTATCTATCTATCTATCTATCTATCTATCTATCTATCTATCTATTCTCTAGCTATCTGTCTATTATCTATCTATCTATTATTTATCTGTCTATCTATCTATCTATCTATCTATCTATCTATCTATCTATCTATCTATCTATCTATTATCTGTTATCTATCTATCTATCTATCTATCTATCTATCTATCTATCTATCTATCTTTCTATCTATTATCTGTTATCTATCTATCTATCTATCTTTCTATCTATCATCTGTTATCTATTATCTATCTACCGTATCTATCTATCTATCTATCTATCTATCTATCTATCTATCTATCTATCTATCTATTATCTAGCTATCTGTCTATTATCTATCTATCTATCTATTATCTATCATCTATCTATCTATTATCTAGCTATCTGTCTATTATCTATCTATCTATCTATCTATCTATCTATCTATTATCTATCTATCTATTATCTATCATCTATCTATCTATTATCTAGCTATCTGTCTATTATCTATCTATTATCTATCTATCTATCTATCTATCTATCTATCTATCTATCTATCTATCTATTATCTATCATCTATCTATCTATTATCTAGCTATCTGTCTATTATCTATCTATCTATCTATCTATCTATTATCTATCTATCTATCTATCTATCTATCTATCTATCTATCTATTATCTATCTATCCATCTTTCTATCTATTATCTGTTATCTATCTGTCTATCTATCTGTATATCCATCACCCATCTATCTTTCTATCCATCCATCCATTCATCTATCTTTGTATCTTTCCACCCATCTTTATATCTATCTTGAGACGTTATATGTAAATTGATATTATGACCTAATAATAATTATATTATGATACTATTTTTTATTCGGTTACTTTTTTTTTTTTTACATTTGCTTTGTTTTGTCTTACCAGAACACCAGGGGAGAGGAGAAACCATATGGACGGTGTGCCTAAGGGGACATTTGCAATGAAAACCTGGCAAAGCGATCGTCAAGGCATAGAAGTAGATAAGGTCATTACTTTAATGTGGTTGTGAAAAAAAGTGAAAATAGAAAACAGAGGGGAAGCTGGCGGTCCTATGTGCTGTCATACGGATGCTGCCTTGATCACCATCTTTGTCAACATTCACACACCACTGCTGAAACGGCGGATGTTGAATTTGTGTTCATATCCAGTTAAAATACTACAGCTTAGCACTGGAAGTGTTGTCATAGGGCAAACAGACGTCTGCAGCTTTATTCAGTGCTATATTGGTAGTTTTTTTTTATCTTCTACTATGTTGTAAGTTATCATATATACTGGGGTGTAGCTAGTGTCGGACTGGGGCACAAAGGGCCTTTCAGTAACCAACTGCGGGGCACCAGTTTTTAGCTACATGCAAATGTGACAATCACAAATGTATATAACAATGATCTGGGTAGATTGCTAACTGAATAAGATGCCGCCTTTGTCTGTACATAGTGATTCAAGTATATTGTGCCCAGCACTGCTCATATAAGAGGGTGGTGGCCCACCGGAGGATTCTCCTGCTCTTGTGTGGGCCAGTCCGAGCCTGGGTGTAGCTATAGGGGGGGTTAGAGGAACCAGTCACCCAACCCTGGAGCCCAATGAGTATTGTAGGGCAGATTTTGCAGGAGATCCAGGTTCTGCATCTGCTCATAGCCTGGCGGGACCTCCATGTAGACCTTCCATGAGTAATAATCTAAAATATTGCATTTTTGTCCCCCCTCTACATGACAGGATGTGACAAAAAACATGGACAGTGTTTTCAAGGAGCTGTTGGGTAAAGCAGCGCACAGACACGGCGTCGGGGAAGAAGCAAGTGAAGTCACCAAAGCAGGGAAGCCCCGGGAGACTAAACCTCATGCACCAAGCGCATTCGAGCAAGTACGCGGGAGCCCAGCGGGCAAAAAGGGACCTCAAGGAAGAGCCGTATTTCGAAGATGAATTTGGAGACAAGAAAGGAACGTAGAATCCATTCATTTCCATGCACCTCGCTCCCCTGGGCTCAAATCAGTATTGGAGTGCTGGACAATAGAGGAAGGAAGGACGTGTGATAATATTTACATTCGTTTCAATGTATCAGTCTATGTTTCTGCCATAAAGAAAAGCACAGTCGTGTGAAGCTAATTGGAGCTTCTCCCTCCCCAAAAACCAGCGTGGGCCAATGTCCAACCATTAGGGAAGCACCAGGGGGGATAGAAAAAGCAGATATAGACTGTTGGCTGCGGATAGCGGCCGTGGCTCCTATCCAATTCAACAACGTTCATTTTTAACCCATTGGTATTTAGGTTTCCTGGCATCTAGACCAGATTCCTGCTCAGCAGAATGATACCAGCAGGTTGGCACAAGCACAGCCAATAACACCACTAACGATCCCCCATCTTTTATACTGATCATACAATCAGCCAGCATTAGATTCTCCGCGGGAATGAACTAGACATTGTTAGGACGGTGACATTTCGAGAGTATCCGTCCACTTTTTTAGTACTTGCGAAGCGGCTTTCATGTTACTGTGGGGTCCGTTCAAGTTTAAATATGAGTACACTGCGAATAGCACAGGCACCGACAACAGGCGTGCAATGTCAAGGAGATTTATATAGATGTCACTAGGTGGCGCTAGCTGCATCATTTTACATTTTATGCTTGCTATTGAGCAGTTGAGTGAAGTCTATTGAGTGGTACCTTAAAGGGGATCTGTCACCAGGTCAAAAGTGGCCAGTTCTTGGTTTTATTTGCTTCCCTGATTATTCTATTTTTTGTCTTTTTAAAATCCGACATGCAGTTCCAAAGATATGGGCCATTTTGTTTAGTGGTAGTTTGTTTTTTTTCCGGATCTTTTGAAACAGGGCGTGGCTTGCAGGATCCTCAGGGGCGTGGCCCCTCCGATAATAAAAAAAAAAGCCCATATCTCTGAAACCGTATGGCAGATTTAGAAAAAATAAAAAAACATAATTTTCAGGGGAGCAGCGTAAAAAAGATTAAAGCATAAAAATGGAGCCCATATTTGACATAGGCCTCTTTAATAGGGCTAAGTTGATCCTTAATGTAAAAATAATCATTGTTGTCAAATGGTGTTACTTTTAGTGGTATCCACCTACTTGTACTCCATGTGACCACTTTGTTTAAAAGTTCTGTTGCCGCGGGTTATGTTTGCCCACAGCCATACAGTACATTTTGGTGGTTTCGCATGTGCGGTACTGTTTTCAATCTACATTATACTCCCTATACTATGCAGCTGAAAATCTAAGAAAACTACGTGTGTGATGTGACGAGATGGGGAACTGTAGGCCATTGTGTCTCAGCGCACAATTTGGAGCACATTTTGGGAATTCTACACCGAATTTTTAATTAGGATATGAAATTTACAAAAAAAAAGTACTTTTGTGTAATAATAAATTAGCAGATTAGATTCCTTGCCACCAATTTCAAAGCCTACTTTGCGTAATGGGAAAACCCCTTTAATGACCTTCGATGGACGTTGCTTCTCTAGAATTAAAGGGTTACACAGACCAAGGAGCAAAGCCATATGGCAGCTACATGGGCTTCTGAGAGGGGTCTCAGTCATGATTCCTTCACCTTTCGGTATTGGGTAACAAAACTTATCAGGCATTTTTGTATTGTGTGGAAAAACTCAATACCATAATGGAGGCCTATATGGCTTTCTGTAATGTTAACTCAAAACAAAACTGAAAGTAAAACTATCCTTGTTGCCGATAGCAACCAATCAGAGCTGCGCATTCATTTCTTAAACTGTTCAGGTAAAATGAAAGCTGAGAGCTGATTAGTTGCTATGGGAAACAGACAGTTTTCATATAACTGCCCTACTGAGTGTGATATTGGGGTCACTTAAAGATGGCCTGTCACTTGCCATAAATATATATATTTTTCTCCTAGTGTAAATCACGCTGTTTTCCTGAGTCTGACATTGCTTTTCTTTTCTTCCTGCTCCTCTCAATTCCCTGTATATAAATCTAGCCTTTTTTGGCCAAATAGGTGTGGTCTTGAGCTCTTCTCTATTGGCATCTTTTGGAGGACCACGCCCAGTTGGCCAAAAAAGACGATTTATATACAACAGAGCCATATCTCGGGAATGGATAGGAGCAGGAACAAATGAAAAGCAAGGCTGGATTCAGGAGAATCTCAACATTTACATGAGGTAAAAAAAAGGCATATTTATAGCGAGTGACAGGTCCTCTTTTTTAATAACGATACAATACAATCTATGGATAAAGGTGGCACTGTTTCTAGAAGAAAGCGGCCATGTTTTTGTAGTATTGGACAACCCCTTTTAAACGTTGTCTAAAGACGTCTCAAGGCTCATACATGACAGATATCGCTTACTAATAAAGTGACTTGACTTTAATGTGACACTTTTGTCTTTATAAAATTTCCATATTATGTAAAATTTCAAAAGACCGGAGTCCAAATTATTCCAGATTAAAGGAATTTTACTGCTTTCCATACACTTATATCAGTAACGAGATATTCTAAATGTATTCTTCAGGCATATGCCAAATTATTGACAGTGCAGGGTGCCCTTTTTTCAAGATATATTGGTTACCCATATTCAGCCATCTATGGACCATGGTCCTATGGACCATGTTGCTCAGACTGGTCACAGGTTTTCCTGACTCGAACTTGACAGCGTCTTGTACACGTCTGAAGGAGGCTCAAAATGCAGCTCTAAAAACTTTTGTTTGGGAGGATTCGGTAAGTTCAGTCATGATGATTTCATTAGGAACTGGGTAACACTCCACTTCTCCTGTTGTGGTGGAACACAAAAACTAGACTTACTGCGGGGAAAACGTGTAATCTACCGATCAATGGGGCCACCTTCTTACAAAAAGTCACTTTTCAACCAGGCATCCCCTTTAATATGAACCGCCCCAAAAAACTCTTAAAGGCGACCTTTTCATTTTCATAAATTTTTAACTTTTTTACCTGGTATAAATACCACTGTTCTGCTGAATATGGGGTCACTTTTCTTTTCTTTCTACTCCTCTCCGTTCTGGAGATATGGCCTTCTGCTTTATGTATATAAACCCAGACTTGTTAGCCAAGGAGGCCGGAACCTCTATGTGAGCGTTTTCTCGATGATCACACCCACTTGGCTAACAAGACTAAATTTATATATAGAGAAGAAGGAGTTATATCTCAGGAATGGAGAGGCACAGGAAAAAAAAGAAAAAACAGCTCCGGATTCAGTGGCTTTTACAAAAGGTTAAATATATATATATTTATGACAAGTGAAGGGTCCTCATTAGAGAAATATGCTATCCCGTGTTGATTTTTACATGATTATTTTTGTCTCTCATCTTTTTCCATTCAATAACCTCTAATTATAAGGATGTAACAGAGCTGAGCTGTACCGATAGATGCCATATTCCGTGCTCTGCCTATAATAAGCACATAGTCATGCTGGAAAGCAAAAATAACATTTAGTAAAAGTTGCAGGAGGGTGCATAGAAGCAAATAAAATTCACAAGAGTAGGAAAATCTCTGCCTAAAGTCTGCTATTGGAGGGAACCTAAATCAGGCAGATTTTCTGCCTGATCATATCCGTATCAAGAGATAAGTGGCGCCACATTGTCCAGGTGCCACTTATTACTCCCTAAACCCACCAATGATGAGTGGTTGACCATTATTTTATAGCTATTTCTCCAGCAAAATAAACCATACAATATATACACAAAACATTTTTTTATTATCATCCAGGAATGAGATCTTCTCGTCTATGAGGCAGCTTACGGTTTCAATACATTTCCCATATTAATGGCACAAAAGACATGTGAGGGTTCTTTTTATGGACCTGGCACTTTTTTTCTTAGATCGTCTGTTCTTGTAGTTTTGCTTGTGGTTAAAGTCTTTTTGCTGTATGTGCATCATTTTCAAACCTCGCCCTACAGTTTTATCGCCCTCTGTCACTGCTTTTATCTTGGCATAACTCGGCACTCTGGCAGTTGGGTTACCGAAGCTCTAGGGTACCCATGTTCGGTGTGCCTTATCTGTTTGTAACCGTACACTATCCCATATCTTACTGTGATCTTCAAGTTATGGAGAATAGTTTGACTTCTTGAGTTCGGAGCCCATATGGAGTCTTGGAAGAACGTCTTCGCATTGATCTTCTGCGGCTATAGATGTGTGGAGTCTAGGAAGAACGTCTTCACATTGATCTTCTGCGGCTATAGGTCTGTGGAGTCTTGGAAGAACGTCTTCACATTGATCTTCCGTGGCTATAGATGCATAAGACTATATAACAGAGGCCTTTTACCCTATACTCCTGTGCCAGTTCTCACCAAAATACAGCTGTTTGTGCATACAGAGAAATGCCAATAAAACATGGTATTTATACCCACTTTTGTTTTGCGTGCTTCTTTGGGTTAGGTCAGCCTAAATTGGGTCCATTGGCATCATGATATTTTTAATTGGGCATACTTAGTTGGCAGCTTCCCCCAATGCCATTGTCTATTGGTGCCAATTTGGTTTTCACACTTCTTTTCTGAGGGCCACACGGATGCCACCAAGTGCTTTACCCACGGCCTCAAAGATTGGGTCACAGAAGGTACGGAGACAAGCGGCATAGAACTGGCCCAGGCATTGGATTTCCATTTGGTAACTCTTGACGCAAGGGACTACAGCCCAGATGTGACAGAATGAAAGGCAAGCGAAAAGGAAGCCCCACAGAAGGGCCAGCGGAATGCCAAAAACAGCAGAGATCACTCGGTAAAACCAGTATTTGGTGACGGTAAAGGTGGTGTTGCTAGCCTTCCACACGCCGTCAAAGCTGTGAATGCTATCTGGTTCAGCGATTACATCCTCGAAATCCACCTGTAAGAGATGACATGGACCAGTTAAGACCACTGCACTGTGGAACATTATACAGTTAGGGCCAGAAATATTTGGACAGTGACACAAGTTTTGTTATTTTAGCTGTTTACAAAAACATGTTCAGAAATACAATTATATATATAATATGGGCTGAAAGTGCACACTCCCAGCTGCAATATGATAGTTTCCACATCCAAATCGGAGAAAGGGTTTAGGAATCATAGTTCTGTAATGCATAGCGTCCTCTTTTTCAAGGGACCAAAAGTAATTGGACAATGGACTCTAAGGGCTGCAATTAACTCTGAAGGCGTCTCCCTCGTTAACCTGTAATCAATGAAGTAGTTAAAAGGTCAGGGGTGGATTCCAGGTGTGTGGTTTTGCATTTGGAAGCTGTTGCTGTGAGCAGACAACATGCGGTCAAAGGAACTCTCAATTGAGGTGAAGCAGAACATCCTGAGGCTGAAAAAAAAGAAAAAATCCATCAGAGAGATAGCAGACATGCTTGGAGTAGCAAAATCAACAGTTGGGTACATTCTGAGAAAAAAGGAATTGACTGGTGAGCTTGGGAACTCAAAAAGGCCTGGGCGTCCACGGATGACAACAGTGGTGGATGATCGCCGCATACTTAATTTGGTGAAGAAGAACCCGTTCACAACATCAACTGAAGTCCAGAACACTCTCAGTGAAGTAGGTGTATCTGTCTCTAAGTCAACAGTAAAGAGAAGACTCCATGACAGTAAATACAAAGGGTTCACATCTAGATGCAAACCATTCATCAATACCAAAAATAGACAGGCCAAAGTTAAATTTGCAGAAAAACACCTCAAGAAGCCAGCTCAGTTCTGGAAAAGTATTCTATGGACAGATGAGACAAAGATCAACCTGTACCAGAATGATGGGAAGAAAAAAGTTTGGAGAAGAAAGGGAACGGCACATGATCCAAGGCACACCACATCCTCTGTAAAACATGGTGGAGGCAACGTGATGGCATGGGCATGCATGGCTTTCAATGGCACTGGGTCACCTGTGTTTATTGATGACATAAGAGCAGACAAGAGTAGCCGGATGAATTCTGAAGTGTACCGGGATATACTTTCAGCCCAGATTCAGCCAAATGCTGCAAAGTTGATTGGACGGCGCTTCATAGTACAGATGGACAATGACCCCAAGCATACAGCCAAAGCTACCCAGGAGTTCATGAGTGCCAAAAAGTGGAACATTCTGCAATGGCCAAGTCAATCTCCAGATCTAAACCCAATTGAGCATGCATTTCACTTGCTCAAATCCAGACTTAAGACGGAAAGACCCACAAACAAGCAAGACCTGAAGGCTGCGGCTGTAAAGGCCTGGCAAAGCATTAAGAAGGAGGAAACCCAGCGTTTGGTGATGTCCATGGGTTCCAGACTTAAGGCAGTGATTGCCTCCAAAGGATTTGCAACAAAATATTGAAAATAAAAATATTTTGTTTGGGTTATGTTTATTTGTCCAATTACTTTTGACCTCCTAAAATGTGGAGTGTTTGTAAAGAAATGTGTACAATTCCTACATTTTCTATCAGATATTTTTGTTCAACCCTTCAAATTAAACGTTACAATCTGCACTTGAATTCTGTTGTAGAGGTTTCATTTCAAATCCAATGTGGTGGCATGCAGAGCCCAACTCGCGAAAATTGTGTCACTGTCCAAATATTTCTGGCCCTAACTGTATACTGTTAGCTGGCTAGTAGTAGCTTAGTGTGGCTTATATATACAGTATAATCTTCCAAGGTTAGGTTAGATGGTCTTAGAAAGAACCTATCACTTGTCATATATAGAAAATGTTTTATATGGTGTAAATGCCGCTGTTCTCCTGACTCCGGCAATGTTTTTGTTTTCTTCCTGCGCTTCTCCATTCCTGAGATATGGCCCTCTCTTCCCTGTGTATTAATGTAGTCTTCTTAGCCAAGTGGGTGATGTGTTAAGAAGACTTTCACAGAGAATAGTTGAGGACCATGCCCATTTGGCTTACAATACTAAATTTATATACAAGAAAGAAGGGGCCATTCTCAGTAACAGAGAGGTTTATGTTCTTAGACTAGAAGGGGGGCCAATATCACTGGCTTTTTCCCAGGCTATTAATATCAGTCCACAGCTGTCTGTTTAGCCTTTGCTGGTTAGATGTTATAGGGGGACCCTACATACTTTTTTTCTGGGGTCCCCCTGTAAACTAACCAGTAAAGATTAAGAAAACAGCTGTAAGCTATTATTAATAGCCTGTGAACCGTTTGGGTTGTTGGCCCCTTTCCCTGATTATTAACATCAGCCCCCAGCGATCAGCTTTCCCTCTGCTGGTATGAAAATTATGAGGGAGCACACCATTTTTTAAAAAATGGTTTCTGTTAAACACGATGTACACAGCGGGTGCTGAATACAACTCCCATACTTGCCGCCTGTCACGCTCATCGCACGGAGACCAAGTGACAATGATGAGAGCTCAGGACATGGTGCCCGGGAACAGCACGAACTGCATCGCTTTTTCCCAGGCGCCAATGCGTGTCACACTGATGACACATGAATGTCATCTTTGTGCACGTGTGCGGGATGTTTTCCGGCCTGTGGTCCCTGGAAACACATTGACGTATGCACAGACCCACTCAGCTAAAGGGGTCTATGTGGGCAAGTGTCTCCGGTACGCGTGAAAACCGTCACCACACCTACGTGTACATGTGAAGGAGGTCTCACAGAAAGTCCACTCAAGTCTCATCAGTCACTCAGGCTGAATCTCTGTCCTTCCTACCTTCAAGATGGATTACTTTTTTACATTTTTGTTTCTAAACTTCTTCCTAGCATTCGAACTGTTTATTTTTCCATTGACAAGGCCACACCACATAGATGCTTGCTTATCATTGTTGACACAGAGAAAGCACAGCAATTCTGACAATGGGGTTTGAATAGTGCATTATCTTTTTTTAGGCTTCCATAAACCTCCCTCAGCACTCTGGTATATACTGGCAATGAGTCTCCTAAAAGAACATGGCGTCAACCTCGAACTCCACCTCTGCAATGAGATATTGGGTGTATAGGAGCATTGCCCTTGCCCTCTATCTTGCCAGGGGGCGGTGCCCTCCTGAAGATTGACAGCTCGCACCTGTGGCATGTTAGAACTGTAAGCTCTCCCATGCCGCAAGCTTTGCAGGGGCACTGAACGAGGCCAAATCCACCCATCTGGCCAAAATCAGCAGGGGCAGGGCTGCAGTCACACAAGGACCCTGGAGCTTAGGGAGGCCCAAAAAAGTCCCACATGAGAAAACAATACTATTAAAGACCCACAATAGATGGGGGCACTGAGAGTTTGCATTTGTACCCATAAGGTTTAAAGGTACCTTAGTTATGCAACTGGCTTGCAAACCTGTGCTTCTTGTGTAGGAAACCGGCTACCGCTGATTAACTGCAGAGGTGGACGGTAAACAGCAAAATGTATACTATAGAATTAAAAATCATTTTGTTTCTGAGAACGGACAGAATTATTAATACAAATTAAATTGCAAAACTTCTTCTTTTTATACGAAATTTGATATTTTACCCATTTAACAAGATGAGACTTACAACCATGGACGATAGCTGTCATGAAGAAACAACCCCTTTAAGGCATTACAACCATAGTCACATGGGCTGACGATAGCTGTAATGATATGAGACAACCCCTTTAAGGCTACGTGACCGTAGATCCATCTGTGTAGACGTGTAAAGTCCAGGCACACGCTGACCACAGAGTCACGGAGGGCCGGTCTGAACAGAGTCTTATTCCTTTAGGCCAAGCCTTGTGGTTGATCACTGGTATACCGTATTATCAATTTCAGATTGGAGGGGGGGGGGGGATGGGAGATTGGCCCCCGTGATTATTGCTTTATCTCAGCTCTGAAAACCTCCAGAAACTTAAGTGTGCAGAGAATTAAAAGCTTTGCACTTTTACATTAATTAGCTTTTTGCGCAGTGTGAACATTGCATCGCCACCTTTTTAGTATGAAGAGTTATTGCTCCGGGGACGGTCGCTAAGTCGCTGCGGGATGCACTTATAAGGTGCATTAGTGCTGGGGTTTATGAGGATTCCATTAATTCCCTCTATATATTTGTCTCTGAGCGGAGGTGGATGTGGGCAGAGTCTCCAGCTGTCAGACCTCTTCTGCGACTTGTGACAGCAGCCCCCACCAGCAGCCACACGGTGACCAAAGCAGACCTCGTCTGCAGTGTTAAATTTACACAGATCCCGAGTGCTTAATTCACAGGCTCGCCGTACAGAGACCCTAAAACCCCACCCAATCATCTCCGTTTTACACGGCAGTGATTATTCCTGTGCCTCTTTGTTATAATAAAGCTTATTCCGCAGTTCTGAATTATTGGATGGATGACCAACGCCAGGGCTTTCTGTTCTTAAAGGGTTATTCCCATTCCCATTTTTGTAAATAGGTATTGACGGGCAGAGCTTGTAAGTACAAGCAATTTTGCAATTTACTGCTTATTAAAATTTGCAGCTGTTCTTGAGATATTAGCACTTTTCTTTTGTTTACAGCTAGTTGCCTTGGAGACCGACCACTGCTGCTAGACGGCAGAACATGCACAGAGCTTACAATCTCTTTTCTATTGAGCTCGTAAACACTGTTGTAAAACTGGCCCAGGTCGCTGTAAATTTGTAACCCCAGTCAGCTTTAGCACAGTGCTATCCAATATTTCTTATCCAATCTATTTTTTTTCTAATCTCTTACAACACACTTCAAGTATATAGCACAAGCATTTATAACCAAGTACAGGGAAAAGTGGAGACCTTCCAGAAAAGTTGTCAAATCTCTTTGGTGCCTCCAAAAACTTGTGCAAAAGTTTCTGGTTTGTGATAATGGGATGCTGTCATTAGGGAGAACCACTGGTGTCCAAACGCACATTCAGAGGTGAGTATTGGGGTGTAGAGGGGGCACGGGCTGGAAGAAGGGGGAACGTTAATGTGTGTGGGGAAGTTAGGAGAGATTGCCATCAGATGATTGACAGCTAGTGAAAGTGCTTGGTCGGCTTTACTCTAGAAAGGCTGGTATGTTCAATGCCTCCTATAGATAATTACCCAGTAAATTAGAAGAAATCTCCGAATAAGGACATCACCAGCAATTAAGGATTGCCCAGCTGAATTATTGGAAACTGCAAGATATCATACATCACATACAGCCTTAAATTTCACTATAATGTAAATTAAAGGGTATGTGTCTGGATACTTTTTTTACTGAAACTATTGGCATGGCTATATAGGTCCTATAAAAACAAGAAAAATGATACCTGTCTTGTAGTAATCCGATGTGCCAGTGCTGAGAAATCAAGCTTTAAAGCCACATGCAAATTAGCCTGGAAGAGCACTGTGAGGACACAGACACGCCCCAATGCACTTCTAGGTTAAATTTGCATGTGGTTTCAAAGCTTGATTTCTCAGCAGCGGTACATCGGATTACTACAAGACAGGTATCATTTTTATCGTTGTTCTAGGACCTATATTGTCGTACCACTAGTTTCAGTAGTTAAATTGTCCTAAAAGATCCCTTCTAAGTACCCTGGAAAAGTCATGGCACCCCCAAATGTAAAGGCATCTCCTCCATATGCCCCCCCCCCCCCCCAAAGACAAGTGTATTGTGGGGATTGGATAACTTAGAAAGTGCCCTGAATTTCTAATACAATTCTAATATGTAGCAAGGATCTTAAAGGGGTTGTCCATGACCTAGGTGATCAATAAAAAGATTAGTGAGGGTCCTGGGTGTCAGACCACCACTGATTTTATATGCAGACCAGCTCCTATTATCTTCAATAAGAGCTGACCTGCAGTACACGGTAGGGGCCACTTCACAGACTACAGAGCTGTGGGGTCCTGCTCTGTTCACTGTTTACATCCAGCCCCGAGAAGAACGGTGGAGGGAACCAAAGGGTAGAAGTAGTGGACAAGTCCTTCGTTCATGGATGATAGAGTAGCTTTATTAAGCAATGGATAGATAAGGATGGAAAGATAGAAAGATACATGATAGATGATAGATATATATATAGATAGAAGATAGATTGATAGATAGAAAATAGATAGATGATAAATAGATAATAGATAGATAGATAAATAATAGATAGATTATAGATAATAGATAGATGATAGATAATAGATAGATAATAGATAGATGATAGATAGATAGATGATAGATAATAGATAGATCATGAATAGATAATAGATAGATGATAAATAGATAATAGGTAATTAATAGATGATAGATAGATAAATGATAGATAATAGATAGATAGATGATAGATAAATAGATAATTGATAGATAATAGATAAATACATGATAGATAATATATAGATAATAGAGCTATAGATATATAGATAATAGATCTATAGATAGATGATAGATAATAGATCTATAGATAATAGATAAATAATAGATAATAGATCTGTAGATACATAATAGATAGATGATAGATAATAATGATAGATTATACATAGATAGATAATAGATGATAGATAGATAATAGATAAATAGATAATAGATAGATGATAGATAAATAGACAACAGATAGATATTATTCTTGTGTCAGTCCTCGGATAGACTTCATGTTCCTATGTAATATTACAATCTTCCATACACTTCACTTCTCTCTCACCTGCACCACGTCCTGGTTGATATTTTTAGGGTCCCTCTGTACTAAGTCGATCTCCTTGGTGAGGGTGTCAGGGAGGGTCTTGCTCTCCTTCGCAGGCTCCGGGTGCTGGATTTGGGCCATGTTCTGTTCCTTGGTGTTTCTTACTAACTTCTTACCCTGTCGGCGTCCTGCAGCTTCTGCTGGTGAGGCTCTGCCCAGAGTGCTGCCCATGTCCAGAGGAGCCGCCCTATCCCATTTACCACTGGAGAACATCCCAGCACCAGGATCTGGAGCTCGCTGACTGTGACTCTGACTCTACACACATCATTGTATAGTTTTACATTGTGATTATCCAACTACATCTACGGTACTTTTAGGAACTGTACATGGGTTGGAGAGCTAAGGGCAGGTGGCTGACTGCAGGTGTGAAGTTTTCTCATATGTACATCACTATACAGTGGCTTGAGAAAGTATTCACCCCCTTGGCTTTCTAACTATTTTGTTACATTATAACCTGTGTTTAAATATTTTTGTAATTTGATTTGTGTGTGATGCATCAGTAAAAAATAGTCTAAAGTTGGTGAAGTGAGAAAAATATAGGCATAGATTACATTTATGGGATCAAACAACTAAAAATTGGCATGTACAGTACGTATGTATTCACATCTTTTGAAGCCCCTAAAAATTTCTGGTAAAAACTATTTCCTTCATAAGTCTCATGCTTAGTGACAGGACGTCCCCCTGTGTGCAATCTAAGTGTCACATGTCTGTCAGTATATACACTTTACCTTTTCTGAAAGGCCACAGAGGCTGCAACACCATTAACAAGAGGAGCCACTAACCAAACACCATGAAGACCAAGGAGATCTCCAAACACCACCGTGAAGACCAAGGAGATCTCCAAACAACACCATGAAGACCAAGAAGATCTCCAAACAACACCATGACGACCAAGGAGATCTCCAAACAACACCAGGAAGACCAAGAAGATCTCCAAACAACACCAGGACGACCAAGAAGATCTCCAAACAACACCATGACGACCAAGGAGATCTCCAAACAACACCACGAAGACCAAGGAGATCTCCACACAACAACATGAAGACAAAAGAGATCTCCAAACACCACCTTGAAGACCAAAGAGATCTCTAAACAACACCATGACGACCAAGGAGATCTCCAAACAAGTCAGAGACAAAGTTGTTGAGAAGTACAAGACAGGGTTCAGTTATGAAAAAATATCCCAATCTCTGAGAATCCCCTGGAGCACCATCAAGTCCATTATCATCAAATGGAAGGAACATGGCACCACAAAAAACCTGCTAAGAGAGGGTCAGCCACCTAAACTCTCAGGCCGGGCAAGTAGGGCATTAATCAGAGAGCACAGATACCAAAGGTAACCCTCATGGGGCTGCAGAGTTCCCAAGCAGAGACTGTAGTATCTGTCCATACGACCACAATAAGCCGTACACTCCATAGAGGTGACCTTTATGGAAGAGTAGAAAAATGCCTTTACTTGCACACAAAAATAGTATGGCTCGTTTTGAGTTTTCCAAAAGACATGTGGGAGACTCCTCAAATGTATGAAGGTAGGTGCTGTGGTCAGAAGACACCAAAATTGAAATTTTAGGCCACCAAGGTAAACGCTATGTCTGGCGACAAATCAACACAGCTCAGCATCACAAAACATCATACCTACAGTGAAACATGGTGGTAGCAGCATCATGCTGTGAGGATGGCTTTTGGCAGCAGGGGCAGGGAAAATAGTCAGAGTCAAAAGGAAGATGGATGGTACGAAATACAGGGATCTTCTTGAGCAAAACCTGTTTCAGTCTGTCAGTGATTTGAGACTGGGACAGAGGTTCAGCTTCCAACAAGGCAATGATCCAAAGCATACAACTAAAGCAACACTCGAGTGGTTTAAGGGGAAACATGTAAAATGTTTTGGAGTGGCCTAGTCAAAGCCCAGACCTTTATTCAATTGAGAATCTGTGGTCAGACGGGAAGATTGCTGCTCGCCAAAGGAAATCATCTAACTTTAAGGAGCTGATGCAGTTTTGATTGAGGAATGGGCAAAAATCCTAGTGTCAAGATGTGGAAAGCTCATAGACACTTATCCAAAGTGACTTGCAGCTGAAATTACCGAAAAAGGAGCTCTAAAACGTACTGACTTTAGGGGGTTGATGAGTTATGCACACTAACATTTTCTGTTATTTTGTTTTATTTGTTGTTTGCTTCACAATAAAAAGAAAATCAAATGTTCACAGCTGTAGGCATGTGCTCTACATGAACTGATGCAAACCCTCAAAAAACAGTGAAATTGCAGGTTGTGAGGTAGTAAAACACAAAAAAAGCTGAAGGGAAGAGGAGGTGAATATTTTTGCACTCCACTTGTTACAGAACCCCCCAGCACCAAGAATGTTATGCAGTATATGTATGTATAATAGTTTCCATGTGAAATGCATCAGTCCACAGGCTGCGCCCCTGGACAAGATATTCTCTTTCTGACCTCCCCCCACCTTTGTAATTCCCACAGTAAATATCGGCAGGCTCCGGCCCCCTGCGGCTATTGTAATGTATGTCTGGCTTGTTGTTTTCCTATTGGCCTGCCCTGTGTATCTGTGTTATATATTTGTGCTGTAAGTAAAGGGTGTTCTTAGACTGGAAATACGTGGAGAAGCAGTCAGCTTTTATATGCTCTCATGTAATCAAGAAATTCCTGCCGGCGTCCTTCATTCAGAATCTAGCAAAAGCAGCGTGGACCTCCTGAAACCCGGGGTGGTACTGAAAGAGGTACCCCAGCTTGGTAGACCCCGTTACACCACTGTACATAGATAATATTACTTCCTGAATCATCTGAGGCTTCTACTGCTTTCTACATCTCCAATGCTTTACACTGCAGCCCTGCTTGTTTATATTGACTGCTGTGTATAAGCACATACTATCAAACTTTAGAAGGAAGCCACTACATTATGACTTTCCTATCGTATGTGGTTGGCCACGAAGTGTAAACCACCAGCCCATGATTTGACAGATGTACGAGCACCCATTGGCTTATCTCATATTTGTGCCTATTAAATGGTTTTCAATCCCTACATCATATATAAATCTGTAGTAAAATGTGGAAAATGTTAAGAAATATGAAAAATATGTGAGAAATAAAAAATATTAGAAAAAAAGTGATTTATTTTTCTGAAACAGCACCACTCTTGTCCAAATGCTCTAAAGAGCACCTGTTACTTGCCATAAATACCGTATTTTTCCGACCATAAGACGCACTTTTTTTCCTCCAAATTTGGGAGGAAAGTGTGGGTGCGTCTTATGGTACGGATGTAGCATGTGGGGAGGGGGGCAGCAGTGAGTGGGATCGCACTGTTATCCCACTTCAGGATGTCCCCGCTGCCCAGAATCAGCGCTGGAGAAACCATGTGCTCCCGATGATTAAGTGCAGTGAATATTCATTAGCGGCTCCCCGCCCACCTATCAGCTGAGCGGTGAGCCGGGAGCAGCAAATGCTTAAAGGGACTCTGTCACCTGAATTTGGCGGGACTGGTTTTGGGTCATATGGGCGGAGTTTTCTGGTGTTTGATTCACCCTTTCCTTACCCGCTGGCTGCATGCTGGGTGCAATATTGGATTGAAGTTCATTCTCTGTCCTCCATAGTACGCGCCTGCGCAAAACAATCTTGCCTTGTGCAGGCGTGTACTACGGAGGACAGAGAATGAACTTCAATCCAATATTGCAGCCAGCATGCAGCCAGTGGGTAAGGAAAGGGTGAATCAAACACCAGAAAACTCCGCCCATATGACCCAAAACCAGTCCCGCCAAATTCAGGTGACAGGTTCCCTTTAAGCAGGGACACACATGGCTTCTCCAGCGCTGATTCCTGCAGCAGCTGGGCAGGTCTGTGTGTCTGGGGGAGAGGAGGCAGCAGCAGGGGCCGGAGGAGAGAGGAGATCGCTGCATACCTGCCTGCCATGCCTGGGCTGGACACTGAGTTCTGTGCAGGAGGACCTGTGATGATGTCAGGAGTGGGCGGGCTGGAGCATCACATGGCAGCTCAGAGCCCTCCCTCTTCTTGACATCATCACAGGTCCTTCAGGCTCTCCAGTCTCCACTAGAATTTGCAGCTTCCTCATAACCTGTGCTGTGGAAAGGAAAGAGGAACTGCTCTGTGTACAGTAATGGGATGCTCCAGCTTTAACCTCACCATAGTGTGGCTGGCTGCCACATTTAAGAGGTTAGTCTTTACAAAACACAATAAAGCACTCTGCCACTCCTTTGGTGAACTATAACTCCCAGCATGTCATAGGATCTGCAGGACATGCTGGGAGTTATAGTTCTCCCATGGGATTTTAAAGCAGCACTCCAGTGTTATTTTGCAGTGCTGGAGTGGTGCTTTAAATATAAGCCCTGTGCCCCCATTCTTATACTCACCCTCCAGCATCTTCATATAGTGCTTTACAGACACCACACTGGTCCCGCAGCTTCCAACATAATAACATACTATTATATATAATAGCACCACATATAATAGTATGTCATTTATGTTATTAAATATTTTACCACATTTTTTACCTTCAAATATTTTTTTTCCCTATTTTCCACCTCTAAAACCTGGGTGCGCCTTATAGTCCGGTGCGTCTTATAATCCGAAAAATACGGTACATTTTTTTTACACTGATTGAAATCCCACTGTTCTCCTGAATCTGGCGATGTTTTTCTTTTGTTCCTGCGCCTCTTCGTTCCGGAGATATGGGCTCCTCTTTCCTGTGGGTAAATCTAGTATTTAAGCCAAGTGGGCGTGGTTCTCAGCTCTTCTCTGTGGGTGGGTTCTTAATGGCCACACTCACTTGGCTAAGAAAACTCAATTTTTAGGCAAGAAAGAAGGGACCATATCTCGGGAACGGAGAGGCGCAGAAAGACAAGAAAAACAGCGCCGGATACAGGAGAACAGCGGCTTTTACACCAGGCAAAAAAAATATACATTTATGGCAAGTGACAGATCTTCTTTAATATGTTTCCCTTTATTTAAGACCTGAATGAAGATCGGGGAGTCACATAATCCTTGTGATTAACATAAGTCTTTCTATGTATATAAAGCACAGAGGTACTTACCCTTTTTTTCTACCAGTATATTTTTAGGCTTGGAGGAAACCCCCCAACAAGCACGAGCGGGACAAACTCCATGCAACTAATGCTTAAGTTAAAGTCGTGACCCCGGTGCTGCCACCATGCTTTACTTATTTATACCAAGAGACCCTAAAGAATTTAGAAGAACAGACACAATATATCAGGACATAATTTTAGATGAAAATTTCTCGTAAAGTTGAAATTAAATCTGTACAGCGATCTGAATTTACACATTACGGGGTTTTAACAACCTTTTTAGCATTGGAGAACCCCTGAAAAATTATTATTTTTGGGAACCCCCTAACAATTTTTTTTTTTTTGAAAAGAGAAAAAAGAGCAAAAATGTAAGAAAAAAATCTAACACAACCAGTGCACAGGAATAAGAATCTCGGTAAAAGCAGAAGAAACTAAATAAACAATGAAACGGTAAGAATAACAAAAGTACAAAGTCGCAAACAATGAATTAAATAGTCAAACCCCCAAATCAATCCAGACCCCAAACATAATTTAATTAAGATCCTGATCAGTCCAACCAATTAATTCAGACCCCTAAAGAAGTGAATTCAGACCCCACACCCCTACATTTATTTAAACTCCAAGCCAGGACCCTGAATAAATTCAGACCCCACAACAGGCCCTTAATTCAGACTCCAGGCCAGACCCTTAAATAAACAAATTCAGACCCCAAACCACTGAATGAATTCAGATGCCAGATCAGACCCCTAAATTATCTCATGCCCAAACCAGACCCCTAAATGATCTCAGCCCCCAAACCAGACCTTTAAATTATATCAGACTCCAAACCAGACCCCTAAATGATCTCAAATCCCAAATTAGACCCTTAAATTATCTCCTGCCCCAAACCAAACCCCTAAATGATCTCAAACCCCAAACCAGACCCCTAAATTATATCAGACCCTAAACCAGGCCTCTGGGGGCGTGGCCTAGCGAGCGATGTGAGCGGACGTGCGACGGATCTCTCTCCCCGCACCGCTCCTAAATCCTCACCCTTGAAGGCGCCGCCGAGCGCCGAAAACCGGGCGAAGTTGCTCCGCAGGACCCCTGGGCACGGAGGAGAGGGCCGGAGGCAGCGAAAGGAGAAGAGCGGTAATGCCGCGCAAAAGACAGTCAGCGCCCGCGGCTGGCGCGAAAATCCAAGATGGCGCCGTGGCAGAGGAGGAGGCGGCCAGAGCCAGCACCGCATACCGCCGGAGGCTTGAGGTAATCGCCCGGCTGGAGCGGTTTGCTCGGACAGAGGAGGGGGGTGCCCTGCTGCTGGGCCCTGAGGGGCCAGATGAGGAGGAAGTCCCGCAGAGACAGGAGAGAGGAGGGGATGACACCCTCAGTGTGGTGGAGGAGCGGCTTTCTCCAGTGAAGAGGCAGGAGATGCAAGAGACAACTAACATGTCACCCACCGCCAGTCCAGTGCAGGCTAAGGACTCTGAGGGTGCGCAGCAATCAAACGTGGGGGAACCTACACTGCAGGACATTTTCTCAGTCGTTATACACTGCAAATCTGCCCTGGCTGCGCTGAACCTAAGGGTAGACGATTTAACAGTTGAAATGAAGTCCCTTAATTCTGCTATGCGTAAAGTGGAGAAAAGAGTGGAGGTGGTGGAGGAGCGCGTGGGCAGTGTGGAAGATCAGACAAATGAACTGTTGAAAAGAGAAAAGAGATACATTCAGCGTATTGCAGAACTGGAATTTAAAACAGATGACCTGGAAAATCGTTCCCGTAGGAACAATCTAAGAATAATTGGGGTGCCGGAGAAGGTGGAGGGGAATAATCCTACGGAATACATTGAGGCATGGCTCAAAAACTCGGTGGGAGGAGCAGACCTTACCAACCACTTTTCCGTGGAGAGGGCCCATAGAGTCCCCACCCGGCCCCTGCCGCCTGGATCCCCCCCTCGAGCTCTGCTGGCAAAAATTTTGGACTATCGGGACCGGGAAACCCTACTAAGGAAGGCCAGGATCAGCGACGGACTGAGCATAGACGGAAATCGGATCTCCATTTATCCGGACTACTCGGCATCGGTGCAGAAACTGAGAATGAGGTTCGGCGAGGTCAAGAGGCGGCTCCGAGACCTGGACCTAAAATATTCGATGTTATACCCGGCTAAGCTCAGGGTGGTGGCGCTGGACCGTGTTCATTTTTTCCAGAACCCGGAGGAGGCTATGCACTGGCTAGATACCAATACTAAGAAAATTGGCGTGGATCGGAGCCGATGAGACTGACGCTGAGACTTCGTCACTCATTTGTTTATACCCCCTGATGGTGATTTTTGAACTTGTCTTACAGAATGCACCCAAAAGTTTGAAATAGTGTGCTCGGCGGCGCAAAGAATATTTCATGTTGATAGCGGTGGGAGGGGGAGAGATGGACTGCAAGGGGCTCAGTTCTAGGTTGTATCAAGAGCTCTCAGTTCTCATACAGAGAAAGAAAGTTTGTACTAGTTGAATTCTATTGAGTTTTAGATGGGGAAGTTGGGAAAGGGGGATGGGAGGGGGTGGGGGGGGGGGTGTCGGGGGAGACCTGAAGGAGACTGCTCTAACTCATTGTTTTTTCTCTAGAAAATGGGAGGGGACGTTAATATTATAAGCTGGAATGTTAGGGGGTTAGCGGACGCCACTAAGCGCGCGGCAATATTTCAGTATCTTCTGAAACAGAGGCCCTCGGTGATCTGCCTGCAAGAAACCCACCTAGTGGAGGAAAAAGTTGATATATTACAGAAACGGTGGGTGCGCAAGGCGTATCATTCGACGTTCTCTAGTTACGCGAGGGGAGTGTCAGTCTTAATTCACACTAATACCCCATTTGAGGAAGTTGAGGTTAAAATTGATACGGATGGTCAATACGTTTTGCTAGTGTGTAAAATCTTTGACTGCTTAATGTGCATAGTATCATTGTATATACCTCCGCCATACTCTGGAAGGAAGATCCAGGACATATTGGAGGCTATAAGAGGTTGGGATGGGATCCCCCTTCTGGTGGTGGGTGATGTAAACAATATAGCAAATGACCACTGGGACAAGAGTAACCACGCATCACAGCGCAGGGACGGTAATGACACTCCCTTTGGTAACTATCTCAGAGAAATTGGTTGGATTGATTTATGGAGGGTCCGCAATGCCAATACATATTCCTATTCCTGTTACTCGACTACATACGGCTCGATGTCAAGAATTGATGTTGCCTTGGGTAACGATAGGATGAACGAACTGTTAAACGGGGTGGAATATAATCCCAGGATTTTATCAGACCATAGCCCAGTTCGGGTCTCTCTAAAGTTGTCAGGTCAGGTTGGTTTGAGGAGGGCGGGTTGGAAAATTCACCCAGTCTGGCTACAAATTTTGGACATGGCAAAGGTGGGAGTAGAGATAGAGGAATTTTTCAAAATTAATGAAGGGA
The DNA here is from genome assembly GCF_032444005.1 of Ranitomeya imitator. Taxonomy (NCBI): domain Eukaryota; kingdom Metazoa; phylum Chordata; class Amphibia; order Anura; family Dendrobatidae; genus Ranitomeya; species Ranitomeya imitator. The sequence continues at coordinate 191,767,575 of NC_091283.1, forward strand.
GCGCGGAATGCCATGTAGTGTGGGACACCATGAAAGCTTATTTAAGGGGAATTTTGTTTAGGGATATCTCAAGACATAAAACAAGGACCAAAGAGCGGGATCAGGGCGTTTTAGAGGAGTTGAAAGCAGCAGAGGCGGCATTGGGGGAACATCGTACCGGGGAATCTCAGAGTCGTATGAGGGCAGCTCAGCGGGAGGTCGATCAGTTATTTTTGAAAAAGGCGGAGAGGTTGAGGGCCTTCCAGAGAGAAACTTTCTACTCGGAGGGGGAGAAAGTGGGGCACTTGCTCTCGGTAGTGGCATCCGCGCAAAGAGACTCTTCACATGTTTACTCTATTAAGACGGAGGAGGGAAGGTTGGTTACTCAGGGGGAGCAGATCCTGGAAGTGTTCAGGAAATTTTATGGAAAATTATATACGTCCAGTGTGGAGAAGGGATCCGAGGATATGGAGAGCTACTTGGAAGAAATTGATATGCCCCGGTTGAGTAGAGAGGAGTGTGAATTATTGGAGGAACCGATTGGGGAGGAGGAATTGGGGGTGGCCTTGGCAGGTGTTGCGGGGGGTAAGGCCCCGGGAGCGGACGGCATTCCAGCTGAGGTTTATAAGACCTTGAAAGAAACTCTGTTGGCCAGGCTGGTGGGGGTGTACAATAGCTCGCTGGAAAGAGGGGAGTTGCCTTTGTCGATGAGAGAGGCTATAGTGGTGGTTATCCCTAAGGCTGATAAAGATCCACTGATGCCAGAATCCTATAGACCAATTTCACTATTGACTGCCGATATTAAGATTTTGGCAAAAGCCTTGGCAAATAGGTTGAGTAGGGTGATAGACAAATTGGTGCACCCTGACCAGTCAGGCTTCATGCCTAACAAGTCAACGGCAATCAACCTGAGAAGGTTGTTCTTAAATTTACAAATCCCTTCAGATAATGCTGGCAAACGGGTTGTGGCATCTTTGGACGCCCACAAAGCCTTTGACTGTGTGGAGTGGAGTTATCTGTGGACAGTGTTGGAACGTTTGGGGTTTGGACCTAGGTTCATCTCATGGGTGCGGCTGCTGTATTCTTCCCCGGTGGCAAAGGTAAGGGTGAATGGCATCCTCTCTGAGACTTTCTCTTTGTCTAGGGGGACTAGACAGGGCTGTCCTTTGTCCCCACTGCTTTTTGCCCTGGCGGTGGAACCCCTTGCTGCAAAAATTAGAGGTTCCCGGGAGGTGAGGGGATTTATGTACGGGGATTCGGAAGAGAAGGTAGCGTTATACGCAGATGATATTTTGCTCTTCTTGGAGGATTCGGGGGAGTCCCTGACAGGGGCGGAGGCCATTATTGAAGAATTTGGGAGCTACTCTGGCCTGAGAATCAATTGGGAAAAGTCCAATATGATGTTAGTGGATGGGGATTATGAGAATAGTGCTATGAGGGAATCTCATGCAAAGTTGAGGTTGGTGGATAAATTTAAATATTTGGGGATTCAGATTGCGTTGCCTCTGACGAGTTTTGAGGAACTAAATTTGGCGCCACTATTGCGGAAGATACGTATTAAGGTTCAGGCGTGGAAAAAGTTACACTTATCGGTCATTGGTAGAATAAATCTAATAAAGATGATTGTGATGCCGCAACTTCTCTACGTGCTGCACAACTCCCCTATATGGATATCGCAGAATAGATTTCGGAGGATTAGATCTCTATTTGGCGAGCTGATTTGGGGAGGGAAAAGTCCTAGATTTAAACAGGAAATCCTACAAAGACCAAAGACGGAGGGGGGAGTGGCACTGCCCAACCCATGGTTATATTTTTTGGCTTCACAATGTCAGCATTTTAGGGGATGGGGTGTGGAATCGGGTTGGGAGCGGACACCCTGCAGTCTGAGGAAACTGATTGGGTCAAGGGTACTAGTTGAGGGTTTGGAGGGTGGGCATTTCCGAGAGAAGGGGACTAAATTTTGCACTGTTAGGCTCATCCATAAGGTTTGGGACAAAGTTAAAGGAATTAGGGGTGTGAGGGCACTTACTAGGTTTTCGCCCATATGGAATAATTGTCTCTTGCAGGAGTTTAGACAGATGGAGGGATTCCATGTTTGGAAGGGAGCGGGAATTTCTCGGATAAGCCAAGTTTTGCACCAAGGTAGAATTAAGAATTTTGAAACACTACAGGAGGAATTTCAGCTGCCAAGCTCTGAATTGTACCAATACAACCGCATCTCTCATGCATATCGGGCACAATGTAAGAAGGGGCCTATGGAGATCCAGGTGGATCTAATGCTAGATTTTATCCTCATAGGGGAAGGCACGAAGGGGGTGATCTCAGGAATATATGAATTTCTTCTATTTTCCTTCTTAGAGGGGCACCCTATCAGAGCTAGAGCAAAGTGGGAGGCAGACCTGGGGGTGATTGACGGCGATCAGTGGGACTCAATATTGGAATACGTGCCCAGGATCTCGATGAGTGAGCCTGGGAGGCTGTCACAGCTGTTGGTCATTCATAGGGCTTATAGAACTCCGGACATGTTGTATAAAGCTGGTCTAAGACCTAACTCCGAATGCCCTAGGTGCTCGCAGTCCGAGGCGGGTATCCTCCATATGATGTGGCAGTGCCCCAGGCTGTCCTCGTTTTGGATCGTGGTGCTAAATAAAGTGGGACTAACATACAAATGTTCGATACCACGGGATCCTTTGGTATGCATATTGGGTTACGTAGAGGAGATTGTAACTGATAACTCGTACAAAACAGTCATTGCAAGATTGCTGTTTATTGCTCGAAAGTTGATCGCTAAGTTTTGGATAAGGGTAGAGCCACCAACGAGAAGAGATTTCATGACACAAGTGGACTATATCGTGGCATTGGAGAAGAGCATTTATTCTAAAAGAAACAAGATGGACCTTTTCAACAAGTTGTGGAACCCTTGGCTCAAGTCGGCGTGATCTGGAGATTGTTTTCTAGTTTTTTGGGTACTCTGCCCCCGTGGGAGCAGTATTGACATGACACCTTCTTGTTCTTGGTTAAGGATAGACGTTTGGGAGGATCGGAGTGGTTCTTTTTGGGTCTCCGGGGATGGGGGGGAGGGGAGGGGAGGGAAGCTGGTTTGGGATTAAAAAGTTTATTGAAAATGCAGAACATATGTATGTACTGTTTACAGTAATGTAATCTACTTATATTTTTCTTACTGTTTAATAAAAATATTTGATTAAAAAAAAAAAAAAAAACCAGGCCCCTAAATTATCTCAGATATCAAACCAGACTCCCAAATTAACTCGGAACCCAATCCAAACCCCAAAATTATCTTAGACCACAAACCAGACATGGAAATGATCTCAGACCCCCAAACCAGACCCCATGATTAACTCGGACCCCAAATTAGACACCTAAATTGTCTCAGACCCCAAACCAGACTCCTAAATAGTCTGAGACCCCTAAATTAACTCGGACCCCCAAACCAGACGCCTAAATTATCTAAAACCCCCAAACCAGCTAAACCATGCCCCTAAATTGACTGAGGCCCCAATCCAGAATCCTAAATTATCTCAGACCTCAAACCAGACCCCTAAACCGATTTAGATTTAGACAAGATCCTTGAATTATTTCTTACCACAGACCAGCCCCCAATTTTATTTCAGAGCACAGATGTCCTGATTATTTCAGGACCACTACATACATGCCCCCCATGTGAATGGAGGGGCACTGCGCATGCTTGACCACCGCTCCATTCATTTTGTGACTGGCACATAAAGCCTGCAGCAATCCTCATGTGTTGGGAAGCGCCATTTTAGCAATTGTCTAGTACAGACTCCAGAGTTGGTGTAAGGTCTCCGCGTCACTAGGTCTGGCTCAGGCTGCGGCGCCCCCTCCATTGCATGGCCAGCTTTAGTTCAGCAGCGTCTGCTTTATTTAGCCCCCTTCTGCCCACATGAAATGTGACCCCGTCCCCTCCGCAGCCTCCTGTGAAGTGGTTTGAATTCTTCTCTCGCATGCGACATTGCTGGCTCGGGATGGGTCTGTAGTGATGGAAATAGCTGCGGCGGGACCCCACAAAGTAGGATTCCAGCACGCTGCAAATGGAGGCGCATCTCCTTAGGGGGCAAAGGACACTGCTAATATTTGGGGATTTGTCCCCCGTATAAACCGAAGACTTAAAGGGGCTGCAATGTCGGAGAATTTACAAAAATAGATTTAATATAATCATTAGTTATTTAATTATCGACCGCTCTGGTGGTCCCCGGCGTCCCTGCAGGAAATGCTGCAGTGCACAACAACATGACCCCTGAGGCCAGTGATTGACTACGGAGGTGACGAAAATTATGCACTTGACATTATTGTTGCAGGACCCCTGCGGTGGCATTACTGGTGCAGTAGGGGATAAAAGAAGCAAATAATTATTACGTTATTTTATTATTTTGACACAGCTATTATGTAATGGTTTTTAGTAATTTTTGGACAACTCCTTTAAGTAGTTAAATAGTAGCTGCCAGTAGCCACCATTAGGGGGAGCTATTTAGACTCTGAGTTCATCAAACAGTGAACAGTTTAGCGCCCTCTAGTGGTGTTTTGAAGCGCTCCTGATCTAAATATGTATAACTTACTAATGGGCTTGTGTTAGCAAAGATCCGCCAGTGCCCCAGTTTCATTGTCAGTCCCGGGTACAGGCAGCTTCAGGTATGGCCTGTAGAGAATTTCTTATGTTACAGGATGTCACCAGAGCAGTGTATGAAGAGGGGTAACTTGTCCACTCATTTCAATACCTAAGCCAGCCCCCTTCTCTATCAATTGACTGGGAGAGAGAAGGAGGCTGGCTTAGCTATTAGAAATGCTGAAAAATAAAGAACCCTTCCTGATTGCTTCTCTGTTCTTAGCCAGAGGGGAGGGTCAGAGGCGTAGCTAGGGTTTTGGTTCAGGGCGAAACTTCTGAGTGGGCCCCTAACCAGGTAACCTTCATTACAACTTGGTGACGCGGCCTAATAGTGGAGGAGAACCTCAGCAGATGACCGCGCTGTTACTGAAGATAATCTCTATATAACGACCAACATGGATATTACCGCCATATGGTCAGTGGTAGATACCAGCCCTACAGAACATAAAAGAGATCACAGCACAGTTACAGATAATGTCTTACCGTTGACGTCCTTTCTGATGGAATCGTTCATTTTTCCCGTTTTTTCCATCTCGCCCAGCCCGACATGACAACTTCTTTCAACGACTCACCTGCAGGGAATACAACAAAGACACATTTCACTTCTCACATTCCAGCCCCATCACCATCAATTCCCAACCTGCACAAACTCCTCATCCTGCTGATACCCCAATACTGAGCCATTGCTGCCATATATGTCCCTATTACTGCCCCGATACCCCAATACTGAGCCGCTGCTGCCGTATGTGACCCTATTACTCCACCTGATACCTCAATACTGAGCCGGTGCTGCCGTAGGTGTCCCTATTACTACACCTGATACCCCAATATTGAGCCGCTGCTGCCGTATGTGTCCCTATTACTGCACCTGATACCCCAATACTGAGCTGCTGCTGCCCTATATGTCCCTATTACTGCACCTGATACCCCAATACTGAGCCACTGCTGCTATATGTGTCCCTATTACTGTACCTGATACCCCAATACTGAGCCGCTGCTGCCATATGTGTCCCTATTACTGCACCTGAAACCCCAATACTGAGCCTCTGCTGCCATATGTGTCCCTATTACTGTACCTGATACCCCAATACTGAGCCTCTGCTGCCATATGTGTCCCTATTACTATACCTGATACCCCAATATTGAGCCGCTGCTGCCGTATGTGTCCCTATTACTGCACCTGACACCCCAATACTGAGCCGCTGCTGCCGTATGTGTCCCTATTACTGCACCTGATACCCCAATACTGAGGCACTGCTGCTATATGTGTCCCTATTACTGTACCTGATACCCCAATACTGAGCCGCTGCTGCCATATGTGTCCCTATTACTGCACCTGATACCCCAATACTGAGCCTCTGCTGCCATATGTGTCCCTATTACTGTACCTGATACCCCAATACTGAGCCGCCGCTGCTGCTGTATGTGTCCCTATTACTCCACCTGATACCCCAATACTGAGCCGCTGCTGCCGTATGTGACCCTATAACTGCACCTGATACCCCAATACTGAGCCGCTGCTGCCATATGTGTCCCTATTACTGCACCTGATACCCCAATACTGAGCCGCTGCTGACGTATGTGACCCTATAACTGCACCTGATACCCCAATACTGAGCCGCTGCTGCCATATGTGTCCCTATTACTGCACCTGATACCCCAATACTGAGCCGCTGCTGCCGTATGTATCCATATTACTGCCCCTGATACCCCAATACTGAGCCGCTGCTGCCGTATGTGTCCCTATTACTGTACCTGATACTCCAATACTGAGCCGCTGCTGCCATATGTGTCCCTATTACTGTACCTGATACCCCAATACTGAACCGCTGCTGCTGTATGTGTCCGTAATACTGCACCTGATACCCCAATACTGAGCCGCTGCTGCCGTATGTGACCCTATTACTGTACCTGATACTCCAATACTGAGCCGCTGCTGCCATATGTGTCCCTATTACTGTACCTGATACCCCAATACTGAGCCGCTGCTGCTGTATGTGTCCCTATTACTGCACCTGATACCCCAATACTGAGCTGCTGCTGCCATATGTGTCCTTATTACTGCACCTGATACCCCAATACTGAGCTGCTGCTGCCGTATGTGTCCCTATTACTGCACCTGATACCCCAATACTGAGCCACTGCTGCCGTATGTGACCCTATAACTGCACCTGATAACCCAATACTGAGCCGCTGCTGCCGTATGTGTCCTTATTACAGCACCTGATACCCCAATACTGAGCCGCTGCTGCCCTATGTGTACCTATTACTGCACCTGACACCCCAATACTGAGCCGCTGCTGCTGTATGTGTCCCTATTACTGCACCTGATACCCCAATACTGAGCCACTGCTGCCGTATGTGTCCCTATTACTGCACCTGATATCCCAATACTGAGCCGCTGCTGCCGTATGTGTCCCTATTACTGCCCCTGATACCCCAATACTGAGCTGCTGCTGCCGTATGTGTCCCTATTACTGCACCTGATACCCCAATACTGAGCCACTGCTGCCGTATGTGTCCCTATTACTGCACCTGATATCCCAATACTGAGCCGCTGCTGCCGTATGTGTCCCTATTACTGCCCCTGATACCCCAATACTGAGCTGCTGCTGCCGTATGTGTCCCTATTACTGCACCTGATACCCCAATACTGAGCCGCTGCTGCCATATGTGTCCCTACTACTGTACCTGATACCCCAATACTGAGCCGCCGCTGCTGCTGTATGTGTCCGTATTACTCCACCTGATACCCCAATACTGAGCCGCTGCTGCCGTATGTGACCCTATAACTGCACCTGATACCCCAATACTGAGCCGCTGCTGCCGTATGTGTCCATATTACTGCACCTGATACCCCAATACTGAGCCGCTGCTGCCGTATGTGACCCTATAACTGTACCTGATACCCCAATACTGAGCCGCTGCTGCCGTATGTGTCCCTATTACTGTACCTGATACCCCAATACTGAGCCGCTGCTGCTGTATGTGTCCCTAATACTGCACCTGATACCCCAATACTGAGCCACTGCTGCCGTATGTGTCCCTATTACTGCACCTGATACCCCAATACTGAACCGCTGCTGCCGTATGTGACCCTATAACTGCACCTGATACCCCAATACTGAGCTGCTGCTGCCACATGTGTCCCTATTACTGCACCTGATACCCGAATACTGAGACGCTGCTGCCGTATGTGTCCCTATTACTGCACCTGATACCCCAATACTCAGCGCCGTATGTGACCCTATAACTGCACCTGATACCCCAATACTGAGCTGCTGCTGCCATATGTGTCCTTATTACTGCACCTGATACCCCAATACTGAGCCGCTGCTGCCGTATGTGTCCCTATTACTGCACCTGATACCCCAATACTGAGCCACTGCTGCCGTATGTAACCCTATAACTGCACCTGATAACCCAATACTGAGCCGCTGCTGCCGTATTTGACCCTATTACTGCACCTGATACCCCAATACTGAGCCGCTGCTGCCGTATGTGACCCTATTACAGCCCCTGAAACCCCAATACTGAGCCGATGCTGCTGTATGTGTCCTTATTACTGCACCTGATTCCCCAATACTGAGCCACTGCTGCCGCATGTGTACCTATTACTGCACCTGATACCCCAATACTGAGCAACTGCTGTCGTATGTGTCCCTATTACTGCACCTGATACCGCAATACTGAGCCGCTGCTGCCGTATGTGTCCCTATTACTGCACCTGATACCCCAATACTGAGCCGCTGCTGCCGTATGTGTCCCTATTACTGCACCCAATACCCCAATACTGAGCCGCTGCTGCCGTTTGTGTCCCTATTACTGCACCTGATACCCCAATACTGAGCCGCTGCTGCCGTACATCTTTATTACTGCACCTGATACCCCAATACTGAGCCGCTGCTGCTGTATGTGTCCCTATTACTGCATTTGATACCCCGATACTGAGCCGCTGCTGCCGTATGTCTTTATTACTGCACCTGATACCCCAATACTGAGCCGCTGCTGCCGTATGTCTTTATTACTGCACCTGATACCCCAATACTGAGCCGCTGCTGCTGTATTTGTCCCTATTACTGCACCTGATATCCCAATACTGAGCTGCTGCTGCTGTATGTGTCCCTATTACTGCCCCTGATACCCCGATACTGAGCCGCTGCTGCCGTATGAGTCCCTATTACTGCACCTGATGCCCCAATACTGAGCCGCTGCTGCCGTATGTGTCCCTATTACTCCACCTGCTACCCCAATACTGATCCCCTGCTGCCGTATGTGTCCCGATTACTGCACCTGATATCCCAATACTGAGCCGCTGCTGCTGTATGTGTCCCTATTACTCCACCTGCTACCCCAATACTGATCCCCTGCTGCTGTATGTGTTCCTAATACTGCCCCTGATACCCCAATACTGAGCCTCTGCTGCCGTATGTGTCCCTATTACTGCCCCTGATACCCCAATACTGAGCCTCTGCTGCCGTATGTGTTCTTATTACTGCCCCTGATACAGCAATACGGAGCCTCTGCTGCCGTATGTGTCCCTATTACTGCAACTGATACCCCAATACTGAGCCGCTGCTGCTGTATGTGTCCATATTACTGCACCTAATACCCCAATACTGAGCCTCTGCTGCCATATGTGACCCTATTACTGCACCTGATACCCCAATACTGAGCCGCTGCTGCTGTATGTGTCCCTATTACTGCACCTAATACCCCAATACTGAGCCTCTGCTGCCATATGTGACCCTATTACTGCACCTGATACCCCAATACTGAGCCGCTGCTGCCGTATGAGTCCCTATTAATGCACCTAATACCCCAATACTGAGCCACTGCTGCTGTATGTGTCCCTATTACTGCACCTGATACCCCAATACTGAGCCGCTGCTGCCAAATGTGTCCCTATTACTGCACCTAATACCCCAATACTGAGCCTCTGCTGCCATATGTGACCCTATTACTGCACCTGATACCCCAATACTGAGCCGCTGCTGCCGTATGTGACCCTATTACTGCACCTGATACCCCAATACTGAGCCGCTGCTGCCATATGTGTCCCTATTACTGCACCTAATACCCAAATACTGAGCCTCTGCTGCCATATGTGACCCTATTACTGCACCTGATACCCCAATACTGAGCCGCTGCTGCCGTATGTGACCCTATTACTGCACCTGATACCCCAATACTGAGCCTCTGCTGCCGTATGTGTCCCTATTACTGCATCTGATACCCCAATACTGAGCCACTGCTGCCGTATGTGTCCTTATTACTGCACCTGATACCCCAATACAGAGCCTCTGCTGCCGTATGTGTCCCTATTACTGCACCTGATACCCCAATACTGAGCCACTGCTGCCGTATGTGTCCTTATTACTGCACCTGATACCCCAATACTGAGCCTCTGCTGCCGTATGTGTCCCTATTACTGCACCTGATACCCCAATACTGAGCCGCTGCTGCCGTATTTGTCCCTATTACTGCATCTGATACCCCAATATTGAGCCACTGCTGCCGTATGTGTCCCGATTACTGCACCTGATACCCCAATACTGAGCCACTGCTGCCGTATGTGTCCTTATTACTGCACCTGACACCCCAATACTGAGCCTCTGCTGCCGTATGTGTGCCTATTACTGCACCTGATACCCCAATACTGAGCCTCTGCTGCCGTATGTGTCCCTATTACTGCACCTGATACCCCGATACTGAGCCGCTGCTGCCATATTTGTCCCTATTACTGCACCTGATACCCCAATACTGAGCCACTGCTGCCGTATGTGTCCTTATTACTGAACCTGATACCCCAATATTGAGCCTCTGCTGCCGTATGTGTCCCTATTACTGCACCTGATACCCCAATACTGAGCCACTGCTGCCGTATGTGTCCTTATTACTGAACCTGATACCCCAATACTGAGCCTCTGCTGCCGTATGTGTCCCTATTACAGCACCTGATACCCCAATACTGAGCCGCTGCTGCCGTATGTGTCCCTATTACTGCACCTGATACTCCAATACTGAGCTCTGCTGCCGTATGTGACCCTATTATTGCACCTGATACCCCAATACTGAGCCGCTGCTGCCGTATTTGTCCTTATTACTGCACCTGATACCCCAATACTGAGCCGCTGCTGCCGTATTTGTCCTTATTACTGCACCTGATACCCCAATACTGAGCCGCTGCTGCCGTATGTGTCCCTATTACTGCACCTGATACCCCAATACTGAGCTCTGCTGCCGTATGTGACCCTATTATTGCACCTGATACCCCAATACTGAGCCGCTGCTGCCGTATTTGTCCTTATTACTGCACCTGATACCCCAATACTGAGCCGCTGCTGCCGTATTTGTCCTTATTACTGCACCTCATACCCCAATACTGAGCCGCTGCTGCCGTATGTGTCCTTATTACTGCATCTGATACCACAATACTGAGCCGCTGCTGCCGTATGTGTCCCTATTACTGCACCTGATACCCCAATACTGAGCCGCTGCTGCCATATGTGTCCCTATTACAGCAACTAATACCCCAATACTGAGCCTCTGCTGCCATATGTGACCCTATTACTGCACCTGATACCCCAATACTGAGCCGCTGCTGCCGTATGTGACCCTATTACTGCACCTGATAACCCAATACTGAGCCGCTGCTGCCGTATTTGTCCATATTACTGCACCTGATACCCCAATACTGAGCCGCTGCTGCCGTATGTGACCCTATAACTGCACCTGATACCCCAATACTGAGCCGCTGCTGCCGTATGTGTCCATATTACTGCACCTGATACCCCAATACTGAGCCGCTGCTGCCGTATGTGACCCTATTACTGTACCTGATACCCGAATACTGAGCCGCTGCTGCCATATGTGTCCCTATTACTGTACCTGATACCCCAATACTGAGCCGCTGCTGCTGTATGTGTCCCTAATACTGCACCTGATACCCCAATACTGAGCCACTGCTGCCGTATGTGTCCCTATTACTGCACCTGATACCCCAATACTGAGCCGCTGCTGCTGTATGTGACCCTATTACTCCATCTGATACCCCAATACTGAGCCACTGCTGCCGTATGTGACCCTATAACTGCACCTGATACCCCAATACTGAGCTGCTGCTGCCATATGTGTCCCTATTACTGCACCTGATACCCCAATACTGAGCCGCTGCTGCCGTATGTGTCCCTATTACTGCACCTGATACCCCAATACTCAGCCGCTGCTGCCGTATGTGCCCCTATTACTGCAACTGATACCTCAATACTGAGCCGCTGCTGCCGTATGTGTCCCTATTACTGCACCTGACACCCCAATACTGAGCTGCTGCTGCCATATGTGTCCCTATTACTGCACCTGATACCCCAATACTGAGCCACTGCTGCCGTATGTGACCCTATAACTGCACCTGATAACCCAATACTGAGCCGCTGCTGCCGTATGTGACCCTATTACAGCCCCTGAAACCCCAATACTGAGCCGCTGCTGCTGTATGTGTCCTTATTACTGCACCTGATACCCCAATACTGAGCCACTGCTGCCGCATGTGTCCCTATTACTGCACCTGATACCCCAATACTGAGCAGCTGCTGTCGTATGTGTCCCTATTACTGCACCTGATACCGCAATACTGAGCCGCTGCTGCCGTATGTGTCCCTATTACTGCACCCAATACCCCAATACTGAGCCGCTGCTGCCGTTTGTGTCCCTATTACTGCACCTGATACCCCAATACTGAGCCACTGCTGCCGTATGTGACCCTATGACTGCACCTGATACCCCAATACTGAGCCGCTGCTGCCGTATGTCTTTATTACTGCACCTGATACCCCAATACTGAGCCGCTGCTGCTGTATGTGTCCCTATTACTGCACTTGATACCCCGATACTGAGCCGCTGCTGCCGTATGTCTTTATTACTGCACCTGATACCCCAATACTGAGCCGCTGCTGCTGTATGTGTCCCTATTACTGCACTTGATACCCCGATACTGAGCCGCTGCTGCCGTATGTCTTTATTACTGCACCTGATACCCCAATACTGAGCCGCTGCTGCCGTATGTCTTTATTACTGCACCTGATACCCCAATACTGAGCCGCTGCTGCTGTATGTGTCCCTATTACTGCACCTGATACCCCAATACTGAGCTGCTGCTGCTGTATGTGTCCCTATTACTGCACCTGATACCCCGATACTGAGCCGCTGCTGCCGTATGTGTCCCTATAACTGCACCTGATATCCCAATACTGAGCCGCTGCTGCTGTATGTGTCCCTATTACTCCACCTGATACCCCAATACTGATCCCCTGCTGCTGTATGTGTTCCTAATACTGCCCCTGATACCCCAATACTGAGCCTCTGCTGCCGTATGTGTCCCTATTACTGCCCCTGATACCCCAATACTGAGCCTCTGCTGCCGTATGTGTCCCTATTACTGCAACTGATACCCCAATACTGAGCCGCTGCTGCTGTATGTGTCCCTATTACTGCACCTAATACCCCAATACTGAGCCTCTGCTGCCATATGTGACCCTATTACTGCACCTGATACCCCAATACTGAGCCGCTGCTGCTGTATGTGTCCCTATTACTGCACCTGATACCCCAATACTGAGCCGCTGCTGCCATATGTGTCCCTATTACTGCACCTAATACCCCAATACTGAGCCTCTGCTGCCATATGTGACCCTATTACTGCACCTGATACCCCAATACTGAGCCGCTGCTGCCATATGTGTCCCTATTACTGCACCTAATACCCAAATACTGAGCCTCTGCTGCCATATGTGACCCTATTACTGCACCTGATACCCCAATACTGAGCCGCTGCTGCCGTATGTGACCCTATGACTGCACCTGATACCCCAATACTGAGCCTCTGCTGCCGTATGTGTCCCTATTACTGCATCTGATACCCCAATACTGAGCCACTGCTGCCGTATGTGTCCTTATTACTGCACCTGATACCCCAATACAGAGCCTCTGCTGCCGTATGTGTCCCTATTACTGCACCTGATACCCCAATACTGAGCCACTGCTGCCGTATGTGTCCTTATTACTGCACCTGATACCCCAATACTAAGCCTCTGCTGCCGTATGTGTCCCTATTACTGCACCTGATACCCCAATACTGAGCCGCTGCTGCCGTATGTGTCCCTATTACTGCACCTGATACCCCAATACTGAGCCACTGCTGCCGTATGTGTCCTTATTACTGCACCTGATACCCCAATACTGAGCCTCTGCTGCCGTATGTGTCCCTATTACTGCACCTGATACCCCAATACTGAGCCACTGCTGCCGTATGTGTCCTTATTAGTGCACCTGACACCCCAATACTGAGCCTCTGCTGCCGTATGTGTGCCTATTACTGCACCTGATACCCCAATACTGAGCCTCTGCTGCCGTATGTGTCCCTATTACTGCACCTGATACCCCAATACTGAGCCACTGCTGCCGTATGTGTCCTTATTACTGCACCTGACACCCCAATACTGAGCCTCTGCTGCCGTATGTGTGCCTATTACTGCACCTGATACCCCAATACTGAGCCTCTGCTGCCGTATGTGTCCCTATTACTGCACCTGAAACTCCTATACTGAGCCGCTGCTGCCATATTTGTCCCTATTACTGCACCTGATACCCCAATACTGAGCCACTGCTGCCGTATTTGTCCTTATTACTGAACCTGATACCCCAATACTGAGCCTCTGCTGCCATATGTGTCCCTATTACTGCACCTGATACCCCAATACTGAGCCACTGCTGCCGTATTTGTCCTTATTACTGAACCTGATACCCCAATACTGAGCCTCTGCTGCCATATTTGTCCCTATTACTGCACCTGATACCCCAATACTGAGCCACTGCTGCCGTATTTGTCCTTATTACTGAACCTGATACCCCAATACTGAGCCTCTGCTGCCATATGTGTCCCTATTACTGCACCTGATACCCCATTACTGAGCTCTGCTGCCGTATGTGACCCTATTGCTGCACCTGATACCCCAATACTGAGCCGCTGCTGCCGTATTTGTCCTTATTACTGCACCTGATACCCCAATACTGAGCCGCTGCTGCCATATTTGTCCTTATTACTGCACCTGATACCCCAATACTGAGCCGCTGCTGCAGTATGTGTCCCTATTACTGCACCTGATACCACAATACTGAGCCACTGCTGCCGTATTTGTCCTTATTACTGCACCTGATACCCCAATACTGAGCCGCTGCTGCAGTATGTGTCTCTATTACTGCACCTGATACCACAATACTGAGCCACTGCTGCCGTATTTGTCCTTATTACTGCATCTGATACCACAATACTGAGCCGCTGCTGCCGTATGTGTCCCTATTACTGCACCTGATACCCCAATACTGAGCCGCTGCTGCCATATGTGACCCTATTACTGCACCTGATACCCCAATACTGAGCCGCTGCTGCCGTATGTGTCCTTATTACTGCACCTGATACCCCAATACTGAGCCGCTGCTGCCATATGTGTCCCTATTACTGCACCTAATACCCCAATACTGAGCCTCTGCTGCCGTATGTGTCCCTATTACTGCATCTGATACCCCAATACTGAGCCGCTGCTGCCGTATGTGTCCTTATTACTGCACCTGATACCCCAATACTGAGCCGCTGCTGCCATATGTGTCCCTATTACTGCACCTAATACCCCAATACTGAGCCTCTGCTGCCGTATGTGTCCCTATTACTGCACCTGATACCCCAATACTGAGCCGCTGCTGCCGTATGTGTCCTTATTACTGCACCTGATACCCCAATACTGAGCCGCTGCTGCCATATGTGTCCCTATTACTGCACCTAATACCCCAATACTGAGCCTCTGCTGCCGTATGTGTCCCTATTACTGCACCTGATACCCCAATACTGAGCCGCTGCTGCCATATGTGACCCTATTACTGCACCTGATACCCCAATACTGAGCCGCTGCTGCCGTATGTGTCCTTATTACTGCACCTGATACCCCAATACTGAGCCGCTGCTGCCATATGTGTCCCTATTACTGCACCTAATACCCCAATACTGAGCCTCTGCTGCCATATGTGACCCTATTACTGCACCTGATATCCGAATACTGAGCCGCTGCTGCCGTATTTGACCCTATTACTGCACCTGATACCCCAATACTGAGCCTCTGCTGCCGTATGTGTCCCTATTACTGCATCTGATACCCCAATACTGAGCCACTGCTGCCGTATGTGTCCTTATTACTGCACCTGATACCCCAATACAGAGCCTCTGCTGCCGTATGTGTCCCTATTACTGCACCTGATACCCCAATACTGAGCCACTGCTGCCGTATGTGTCCTTATTACTGCACCTGATACCCCAATACTGAGCCTCTGCTGCCGTATGTGTCCCTATTACTGCACCTGATACCCCAATACTGAGCCACTGCTGCCGTATGTGTCCTTATTACTGCACCTGACACCCCAATACTGAGCCTCTGCTGCCGTATTTGTCCCTATTACTGCACCTGATACCCCAATACTGAGCCTCTGCTGCCGTATATGTGTCCCTATTAGTGCACCTGAAACTCCTATACTGAGCCGCTGCTGCCATATTTGTCCCTATTACTGCACCTGATACCCCAATACTGAGCCACTGCTGCCGTATGTGTCCTTATTACTGCACCTGATACCCCAATACTGAGCCTCTGCTGCCGTATGTGTCCCTATTACTGCACCTGATACCCCAATACTGAGCCGCTGCTGCCGTATGTGTCCCTATTACTGCACCTGATACCCCAATACTGAGCCGCTGCTGCCGTATGTGACCCTATTACTGCACCTGATACCCCAATACTGAGCTGCTGCTGCCGTATGTGTCCTTATTACTGCATCTGATACCCCAATACTGAGCCGCTGCTGCCGTATTTGTCCTTATTACTGCACCTGATACCCCAATACTGAGCCGCTGCGGCCGTATGTGTCCCTATTAATGCACCTGATACCCCAATACTGAGCCTCTGCTGCCGTATGTGTTCTTATTACTGCCCCTGATACAGCAATACGGAGCCTCTGCTGCCGTATGTGTCCCTATTACTGCAACTGATACCCCAATACTGAGCCGCTGCTGCTGTATGTGTCCCTATTACTGCACCTAATACCCCAACACTGAGCCTCTGCTGCCATATGTGACCCTATTACTGCACCTGATACCCCAATACTGAGCCGCTGCTGCTGTATGTGTCCCTATTACTGCACCTAATACCCCAATACTGAGCCTCTGCTGCCATATGTGACCCTATTACTGCACCTGATACCCCAATACTGAGCCGCTGCTGCTGTATGTGTCCCTATTACTGCACCTAATACCCCAATACTGAGCCACTGCTGCTGTATGTGTCCCTATTACTGCACCTGATACCCCAATACTGAGCCGCTGCTGCCATAAGTGTCCCTATTACTGCACCTAATACCCCAATACTGAGCCGATGCTGCCGTTTGTGTCCCTATTACTGCACCTGATACCCCAATACTGAGCCACTGCTGCCGTATGTGACCCTATGACTGCACCTGATACCCCAATACTGAGCCGCTGCTGCCGTATGTCTTTATTACTGCACCTGATACCCCAATACTGAGCCGCTGCTGCTGTATGTGTCCCTATTACTGCACTTGATACCCCGATACTGAGCCGCTGCTGCCGTATGTCTTTATTACTGCACCTGATACCCCAATACTGAGCCGCTGCTGCCGTATGTCTTTATTACTGCACCTGATACCCCAATACTGAGCCGCTGCTGCTGTATGTGTCCCTATTACTGCACCTGATACCCCAATACTGAGCTGCTGCTGCTGTATGTGTCCCTATTACTGCACCTGATACCCCGATACTGAGCCGCTGCTGCCGTATGAGTCCCTATTACTGCACCTGATGCTCCAATACTGAGCCGCTGCTGCTGTATGTGTCCCTATTACTGCACCTGATATCCCAATACTGAGCCGCTGCTGCTGTATGTGTCCCTATTACTCCACCTGATACTCCAATACTGATTGTCACGATTCCCCTGACCGCTGTCACCACTGGGTCAGGATTCACACCGTGACCGTCACCCCTACGTCACGGATCAGGGTGACTTTAGGCCAACAGACGGCTATCACATGTGCAGGGGGGCTTATCTTAGTTATCCCTCCACTGCTAACAATGTGATGAAAAACCACACACAAGGCTATTGACCTCTTAGTTTACAGCAGGGGCTTATTCTAGGTATCCCACTGCTTTTCTATATACCACGAACTGCAGGGATTTATGTATATCCCGCTTACAGTTCCACTTAACACTTGCAGCTCTCTGGCGCCCCCCTTACTCTCAGGTCAGATTAGGTACTGCACCCTGGGTAATTAGTCGCCAGAAAGGCTGCCTGCTATGTACTGGCTATTGGGCACGCTGCAGCGACGCGATAACTACTCCCACACAGGCAGGAACAATAATTATCAAACCCGCAGTTGCTTCAGCATAATCCAACCGTCAGCACACTTTCGCTGCCACCAGCTTCGATTAAACGGGTCCGAAGCTAACCCAACACAACAGTAACAGTAGCGTATTTTCCCTTCAAGAGACTTAGGGTACGGTTTAGAGCGGGAGAACGAACTAATATATAATAGTATATCCCATTCAAAATAACTAGGCAGTGCGTTATCAAAAATAGTTTATAAAGATGTTATACATGAGACAATTGCAAATATGTACATGGGTAATTATAACATAAAGGGAATAAATGAGAAAAGCAACACTTACATGTTTAAAGCATGACAAGCAACCAGGCTAGTGGAGTTTTTCCATACGTCCCAGCTCATTGGGACGTGAGCAGGGCTCTTCCAGGACAGGACAAGAAATCCAGCAGCAAGCGACTCCTCAGAGCCTGCCAGACACTTAAAACATTAAGGCTGTGACATCACAGAAAGGCTGGCTTATCCAGACCCTCCTCTCTCTACATTCTGCCTAAACTTTAAACTATTCTCTCTAATTTCTATAACTTCACTACAAAACATGACAGAGTCATACCAAACCCATAATTCATCTCGGATTAACGTGAGCATTCTAATGAGATCAAATATGTCCTATCTGGGATACATATTTACAGAGAAAACCCTACTTCTTTACCAGATGGAGTTAGAAACCCGAGTGTCATGAGATGTGTAGCTACACCGAGTGAGACTACGAATATATATTTTCGTATTTCTAGCTTAAATCGTTTGCCTAATATCTAACAAAAACTAAACAAAGAATCTTTCATGAATTTTTGGAGCCATTTTTCCTGTTCTAGCTGGACAAGAGCTTACACAGGAAATGCTAGTCGTAAATTCCGTTCGGCAATAAAACGTCTCTTCCCCCATACTCTCAGAGAAGGAAAGCCAGGAATTTGCAGCTACAAACTGTTCTCCAAGAAGGGGGCTTAGCCCACTCAGGCTAGCAAGAGACCTACTTATGATATTTCATACCATATCGTGACACCTCCCCCTTTTGGTGTGCGCTAGGGAGGCAGGACCTGATGGTTCTCCTCCATGCGCACCTCAGCAGGTTCACCCTGGTGGGCCAACCCATCACCATTGCCATGATCTGGTTCCATGGTGCCTTCGCCTACCCGGTTTCCCAGGTAGTGAACCTCCCTCATGCCCATCTGACACTTTCCCGGCTTGATAGTCAGTCCTGCTTGGTGAATTCGCCTGAGCACCTCCTCGAGATGCTGCAGGTGTTCCTCCCAGGAGGAACTGAAGATGGCAATGTCATCCAAGTACGCCACGGCGTACGTCTCCAGTCCCTGAAGCAGGCGGTTGACCATCCGCTGGAAAGTGGCAGGGGCATTCTTCATGCCGAAGGGCATGACCGTGGACTCGTACAGTCCAAAGGGTGTGATAAAGGCGGACTTCTCCTGCGCCTCGGGGCTCAGGGGAATCTGCCAGTATCCTCTACTCAAATCCATTATTGTCAGGTATTTTGCGCCAGCTAACTTCTCAAGCAGCTCCTCGATGCGCGGCATTGGGTGCGCATCCGAGGCTGTGATGGCGTTGAGCCCCCTGTAGTCCACGCAGAACCGTGTGGTCCGGTCCTTCTTTGGCACGAGAACTACAGGCGATGCCCACGCGCTCTTTGACCGTCGAATCACCCCCAGCTGTAACATCTCATCGATCTCTTGGCGCATAGTCTGCTGCACCTGGTCAGAGATTCGATAGGGTGTTCGCCGTAGTGGGGCGTGATTCCCGGTGTCCACCTCGTGGACTGCTAACTCAGTCCTCCCAGGTCGGTTGGAGAACACGACCCGGAAAGGTTCCAGGGTGGTTTGCAACTGCACCCGCTGGGGTTCAGTTAACGAGGCGCTTACCTCCACATCCTCGATGGACCCATTGGCCTTGGCTTGGGCCAGCAAGTCCAGGAGGGTGTCTTCCTCACCGTCTTCGGGCAAGCTGCAGACCGGTAGGACGAAAGGTTCACGTTCGTGATGAGCCTTCATCATGTTGACGTGAAAGGCCTTTCGCCTACCCCGAGCGTGGTCAAGCGTGACCACGTACGTGACCGGGTTGAGCTGTTGGTGGACGACGTACGGGCCCTCCCAGGCTGCCTGAAGCTTATCCGTTGGTACGGGGACCAGCACCCACACCTTTTGACCCACGTGGTAGGTCCGCTCCCGGGCGTTCTGGTCGTACCAGTGCTTCTGATCAGCCTGAGCCTGCGTCATGTTGTCATGCACCAACTGCGTCAAGGTCTGCATCTTGTCACGGAAGCGCATGACATACTCCACTATGGACACTTCAGAAGGGTTCGGCTCCTCTTCCCAGGATTCTCTTACCAACCCAAGGGGTCCCCGGACTCGCCTGCCGTACAGGAGCTCGAAGGGGGAGAACCCCGTCGAGGCCTGCGGAACCTCTCGGTAAGCGAACAGCAGGTGTGGGAGGTACCGCTCCCAGTCGCGCCCTTGAGTCTCAACCAGCATGCGTAGCATCTGTTTGAGGGTACCATTGAAGCGTTCACACAAGCCATTGGTCTGTGGGTGGTACGCACTCGATACCAGGTGCTTCACCTGCATTTTCTTACAGAGAGCCTCCATTAGGCGAGACATAAATTGGGTCCCTTGATCAGTAAGCATTTCCCTGGGAAATCCTACACGTGAAAAGATGGCCAACAGGGCATCCGCCACCTTATCTGCCCTAGTTGACGACAGAGCTACTGCCTCTGGGTACCGGGTAGCATAGTCTACCACAGTAAGGATGTATTGCTTTCCAGAGCTGCTGGGGACGGCCAGCGGGCCCACAATGTCCACCGCGATCCTCTGGAAAGGCTCTTCTATCACTGGCAAAGGGATCAGGGGAGCCTTAAGAGCAGGCCCCGCCTTCCCCACTCTTTGACAGGTGACACAGGAGCGGCAGTAGTTTGACACATCTGTCCCCATCTTAGGCCAATAGAAGTGTTGAGACAGCCGGGCCTTAGTTTTGCTGATCCCCAAGTGTCCAGCTAGCGGGATCTCATGGGCAATCCGCAACAACTCACCCCGGAATTGCTGCGGGACGACCAGCTGTCTTTCCCTCAACCACTCCTTTTGTGATTCTCCGGGTACTGTCTCCCGGTATAACCTTCCTTGTTCCCAGAACACCCTCTCCTTATCAGTCACGGAGGTGGGCGTCTCGGCGAGTTGTCTCAAACTCTCTAGGCTCGCATCTGTGTGCAGAGCGGCCTGAAACTCCTGGCTAGGGGAAGCCAAAAGCGACGTCAGGGTCCCTTCCCCACGGGAACCCTCTTGGACCTGCTCTGGGTCCACCTCTGGTTCAGTCACAGTGGGGACTGAGGAGGGTCCGGAAGGCAGACAGTTATCTGCGTTCCGGGCACTCTGACTGCGGGTGACAGCAGCTACGTAGGCTGTCTCCCCGGGGATTTCTACAGGCCCATCAGCCGGCGCTGCTATGGGCTCTACCTCCCCATCCACCCCCAACACTCCAGGGGCTGTGCTACTTATGGGCCAGTTACCTTCCTCGGTGGCACTGGTCACTTTCATGGCGTCACCTTCCTCACGGTTCCCATGCATCTCCCCATTTCCTGTAGCACCGACACTTGCCCCTGTTAGGGGTTCCTCAGCCGTCTCACTCCGCAGAGCGACGTGGCTGGGCACACCTGTACCTATGGACACATTAACCTTCACAGAAAAATCATTATCAGGTTCAGCTGGCACAGGTACAACATTTTCACCATCAATCCTAGGGAAAAAATCATTAGTAGATGCATCAACACAAGATAAAGCATGGTCAGGTAACACATGCGATTTCCCATCATCATCATCATCAGGGTTAACTTTACCCTCATTAGTAGATTGGGGAGGGGTGTCAGGGACGTAGTATGCATACATCCTCCCCAAATCAGTCCCCAACAAAACATCAGTGGGCAAATTATCAGACAGCCCCACTTCCTTCACCCCGCTCCCAGCACCCCAATCAATAAAAACCCGGGCCATCGGTAAGGGACAGCTGATGCCCCCAATCCCAGTGACAGTTAGGGTTTTCCCCGGAATGATTTCTTCAGGGGCTGCCAGTTCGGGTCGGATGAGGGTTCGTTCAGCCCCGGTGTCCTTGAGGCCTGTAGCAACATGGCCTCCCACAGTGACGGGCTGTACGTTGTCACACACCCTCCCAACCACACCACCCACAAAAAGAACTGCTGCATTAGGCCCTGGGGCCTTGGCTGGGGGGTTCTTCGGCCTGTCTGGACAGAAGGTACTGATATGCCCAGGCCGCTTGCAGTAGTAACACTGGCGAGGTTCGGTGGTAGGTCTGGTGTTGTTGGCTACAGGGACAGGACCTCTGGTGTGTTGGCTGGCAGGGGTACTGGCGTTGGTTGCAGGCTTACCCCCTCTCCAGCTGGTGGTGACTGGCTTCCGCGCTTCCGATCTACGGTTGGCCTCATAGGCATCGGCAATCTGCGCTGCTTTCGTCACGTCTTTGGGTTCTCTGTCCATCACGAACTGTCGCACCTCAGCTGGGCAAAGATGAAAAAACTGGTCTTTGATCATCAGGTCTCGCAGCTGTGCAAAGGTGGTCACTGACAGTCCTTGGGTCCACTGGTCAAAGTGGGTCCCCAGTCCATGCACCACATCACTGTAACTGTCGTGTGGGCCACATTGGAGGGTCCGGAACTTTCTACGGTACACCTCGGGTGTAAGCTGGTACTTGGCTATCAGAGCCTGCTTGATGGCCTCATAGTCTCCATCTTGTTCTTGAGGGAGGGCAGCAAACGCCTCCAGAGCTTTACCTTTCAGCCCTGGTGTCAGGTATCGGGCCCATTCATCTGTAGGCAGCCGGTACTGTCTGCAGGCTTTCTCAAAGGCCCGCAGAAAAGTGTCCAAGTCCCCGTCCTTCTCCATAACAGGAAAGTGATCGGGTCGGGGCTTAGGTATCTGAGCGCTGCTGTGCTCACGGTTGGACTGGGACGACCCCTGCATTTGCAGCCGGGCCATCTGCAGCTGGTACTCCCGCTCAGCTTGCCGCTCGGCTCGGGCCTCTTGCCGGTATTGCTGAATCAGCTGCCGACGTCCCTCATGGTCGTCAGTGGGGAATTCTTTCAAGGCCGCCTGCAGGTGGGGGTCCAATTCGCCCGGATTGCTAACAGGGCCAGCATTCAGTGGTTGGACCTCTGCTGCAGCACCATGTTCGCTGGTGCTGGCTTCTGCGGCCTCTGAGCTCTGAGATTGGTCTCGAGCGGCTTCCCATTGCACCAGATCTGCGACCAGTTGGGCTTTGTTTTTGCTTGCAAAGTCAATGTGCTGTGTCTTGCATAAGGCAACAAGGGTGTCTCTGGTCTGCTGCTCATAAAAGGTTTCTCCCAGCCCAACCATGGTTGCCAAATAAAAGATAGGATAGAAAAACGAAGAGAAAGGGAGGGGATAATTACCAGTACGCAATTGTCTCACAACTAAAAAGCACTGAGTTCGTTCTCCAAACTTATTTGCGCAGAGTCCTCGCAAGAACTTTCTGCAAGTTTTTAGTGAGAGGAATGATTACTCAAACCAAATCACTAATGCTCTAAGATATCCCACCGCCTTGCCACCAATTGTCACGATTCCCCTGACCGCTGTCACCACTGGGTCAGGATTCACACCGTGACCGTCACCCCTACGTCACGGATCAGGGTGACTTTAGGCCAACAGACGGCTATCACATGTGCAGGGGGGCTTATCTTAGTTATCCCTCCACTGCTAACAATGTGATGAAAAACCACACACAAGGCTATTGACCTCTTAGTTTACAGCAGGGGCTTATTCTAGGTATCCCACTGCTTTTCTATATACCACGAACTGCAGGGATTTATGTATATCCCGCTTACAGTTCCACTTAACACTTGCAGCTCTCTGGCGCCCCCCTTACTCTCAGGTCAGATTAGGTACTGCACCCTGGGTAATTAGTCGCCAGAAAGGCTGCCTGCTATGTACTGGCTATTGGGCACGCTGCAGCGACGCGATAACTACTCCCACACAGGCAGGAACAATAATTATCAAACCCGCAGTTGCTTCAGCATAATCCAACCGTCAGCACACTTTCGCTGCCACCAGCTTCGATTAAACGGGTCCGAAGCTAACCCAACACAACAGTAACAGTAGCGTATTTTCCCTTCAAGAGACTTAGGGTACGGTTTAGAGCGGGAGAACGAACTAATATATAATAGTATATCCCATTCAAAATAACTAGGCAGTGCGTTATCAAAAATAGTTTATAAAGATGTTATACATGAGACAATTGCAAATATGTACATGGGTAATTATAACATAAAGGGAATAAATGAGAAAAGCAACACTTACATGTTTAAAGCATGACAAGCAACCAGGCTAGTGGAGTTTTTCCATACGTCCCAGCTCATTGGGACGTGAGCAGGGCTCTTCCAGGACAGGACAAGAAATCCAGCAGCAAGCGACTCCTCAGAGCCTGCCAGACACTTAAAACATTAAGGCTGTGACATCACAGAAAGGCTGGCTTATCCAGACCCTCCTCTCTCTACATTCTGCCTAAACTTTAAACTATTCTCTCTAATTTCTATAACTTCACTACAAAACATGACAGAGTCATACCAAACCCATAATTCATCTCGGATTAACGTGAGCATTCTAATGAGATCAAATATGTCCTATCTGGGATACATATTTACAGAGAAAACCCTACTTCTTTACCAGATGGAGTTAGAAACCCGAGTGTCATGAGATGTGTAGCTACACCGAGTGAGACTACGAATATATATTTTCGTATTTCTAGCTTAAATCGTTTGCCTAATATCTAACAAAAACTAAACAAAGAATCTTTCATGAATTTTTGGAGCCATTTTTCCTGTTCTAGCTGGACAAGAGCTTACACAGGAAATGCTAGTCGTAAATTCCGTTCGGCAATAAAACCTCTCTTCCCCCATACTCTCAGAGAAGGAAAGCCAGGAATTTGCAGCTACAAACTGTTCTCCAAGAAGGGGGCTTAGCCCACTCAGGCTAGCAAGAGACCTACTTATGATATTTCATACCATATCGTGACACTGATCCCCTGCTGCTGTATGTGTTCCTAATACTGCCCCTGATACCCCAATACTGAGCCTCTGCTGCCGTATGTGTCCCTATTACTGCCTCTGATACCCCAATACTGAGCCTCTGCTGCCGTATGTGTTCTTATTACTGCCCCTGATACAGCAATACGGAGCCTCTGCTGCCGTATGTGTCCCTATTACTGCAACTGATACCCCAATACTGAGCCGCTGCTGCTGTATGTGTCCCTATTACTGCACCTAATACCCCAATACTGAGCCTCTGCTGCCATATGTGACCCTATTACTGCACCTGATACCCCAATACTGAGCCGCTGCTGCTGTATGTGTCCCTATTACTGCACCTAATACCCCAATACTGAGCCTCTGCTGCCATATGTGACCCTATTACTGCACCTGATACCCCAATACTGAGCCGCTGCTGCTGTATGTGTCCCTATTACTGCACCTAATACCCCAATACTGAGCCACTGCTGCTGTATGTGTCCCTATTACTGCACCTGATACCCCAATACTGAGCCGCTGCTGCCATATGTGTCCCTATTACTGCACCTAATACCCCAATACTGAGCCTCTGCTGCCATATGTGACCCTATTACTGCACCTGATACCCCAATACTGAGCCGCTGCTGCCATATGTGTCCCTATTACTGCACCTAATACCCAAATACTGAGCCTCTGCTGCCATATGTGACCATATTACTGCACCTGATACCCCAATACTGAACCGCTGCTGCCGTATGTGACCCTATTACTGCACCTGATACCCCAATACTGAGCCTCTGCTGCCGTATGTGTCCCTATTACTGCATCTGATACCCCAATACTGAGCCACTGCTGCCGTATGTGTCCGTATTACTGCACCTGATACCCCAATACAGAGCCTCTGCTGCCGTATGTGTCCCTATTACTGCACCTGATACCCCAATACTGAGCCACTGCTGCCGTATGTGTCCTTATTACTGCACCTGATACCCCAATACTGAGCCTCTGCTGCCGTATGTGTCCCTATTACTGCACCTGATACCCCAATACTGAGCCGCTGCTGCCGTATTTGTCCCTATTACTGCACCTGATACCCCAATACTGAGCCACTGCTGCCGTATGTGTCCTTATTACTGCACCTGATACCCCAATACTGAGCCTCTGCTGCCGTATGTGTCCCTATTACTGCACCTGATACCCCAATACTGAGCCACTGCTGCCGTATGTGTCCTTATTAGTGCACCTGACACCCCAATACTGAGCCTCTGCTGCCGTATGTGTGCCTATTACTGCACCTGATACCCCAATACTGAGCCTCTGCTGCCGTATGTGTCCCTATTACTGCACCTGATACCCCAATACTGAGCCACTGCTGCCGTATGTGTCCTTATTACTGCACCTGACACCCCAATACTGAGCCTCTGCTGCCGTATGTGTGCCTATTACTGCACCTGATACCCCAATACTGAGCCTCTGCTGCCGTATGTGTCCTTATTACTGCACCTGAAACTCCTATACTGAGCCGCTGCTGCCATATTTGTCCCTATTACTGCACCTGATACCCCAATACTGAGCCACTGCTGCCGTATGTGTCCTTATTACTGAACCTGATACCCCAATACTGAGCCTCTGCTGCCGTATGTGTCCCTATTACTGCACCTGATACCCCAATACTGAGCCGCTGCTGCCGTATGTGTCCCTATTACTGCACCTGATACCCCAATACAGAGCCTCTGCTGCTGTATGTGTCCCTATTACTGCGCCTGATACCCCAATACTGAGCCACTGCTGCCGTATGTGTCCTTATTACTGCACCTGATACCCCAATACTGAGCCTCTGCTGCCGTATGTGTCCCTATTACTGCACCTGATACCCCAATACTGAGCCACTGCTGCCGTATGTGTCCTTATTACTGCACCTGACACCCCAATACTGAGCCTCTGCTGCCGTATTTGTCCCTATTACTGCACCTGATACCCCAATACTGAGCCTCTGCTGCCGTATATGTGTCCCTATTAGTGCACCTGAAACTCCTATACTGAGCCGCTGCTGCCATATTTGTCCCTATTACTGCACCTGATACCCCAACACTGAGCCACTGCTGCCGTATGTGTCCTTATTACTGCACCTGATACCCCAATACTGAGCCTCTGCTGCCGTATGTGTACCTATTACTGCACCTGATACCCCAATACTGAGCCGCTGCTGCCGTATGTGTCCCTATTACTGCACCTGATACCCCAGTACTGAGCCGCTGCTGCCGTATGTGACCCTATTACTGCACCTGATACCCCAATACTGAGCTGCTGCTGCCGTATGTGTCCTTATTACTGCATCTGATACCCCAATACTGAGCCGCTGCTGCCGTATTTGTCCTTATTACTGCACCTGATACCCCAATACTGAGCCGCTGCGGCCGTATGTGTCCCTATTAATGCACCTGATACCCCAATACTGAGCCTCTGCTGCCGTATGTGTTCTTATTACTGCCCCTGATACAGCAATACGGAGCCTCTGCTGCCGTATGTGTCCCTATTACTGCAACTGATACCCCAATACTGAGCCGCTGCTGCTGTATGTGTCCCTATTACTGCACCTAATACCCCAATACTGAGCCTCTGCTGCCATATGTGACCCTATTACTGCACCTGATACCCCAATACTGAGCCGCTGCTGCTGTATGTGTCCCTATTACTGCACCTAATACCCCAATACTGAGCCTCTGCTGCCATATGTGACCCTATTACTGCACCTGATACCCCAATAGTGAGCCGCTGCTGCTGTATGTGTCCCTATTACTGCACTTAATACCCCAATACTGAGCCACTGCTGCTGTATGTGTCCCTATTACTGCACCTGATACCCCAATACTGAGCCGCTGCTGCCATATGTGTCCCTATTACTGCACCTAATACCCCAATACTGAGCCTCTGCTGCCATATGTGACCCTATTACTGCACCTGATACCCCAATACTGAGCCGCTGCTGCCATATGTGTCCCTATTACTGCACCTAATACCCAAATACTGAGCCTCTGCTGCCATATGTGACCCTATTACTGCACCTGATACCCCAATACTAAGCCGCTGCTGCCGTATGTGTCCTTATTACTGCACCTGATACCCCAATACTGAGCCTCTGCTGCCGTATGTGTCCCTATTACTGCATCTGATACCCCAATACTGAGCCACTGCTGCCGTATGTGTCCTTATTACTGCACCTGATACCCCAATACAGAGCCTCTGCTGCCGTATGTGTCCCTATTACTGCACCTGATACCCCAATACTGAGCCACTGCTGCCGTATGTGTCCTTATTACTGCACCTGATACCCCAATACTGAGCCTCTGCTGCCGTATGTGTCCCTATTACTGCACCTGATACCCCAATACTGAGCCGCTGCTGCCGTATTTGTCCCTATTACTGCACCTGATACCCCAATACTGAGCCACTGCTGCCGTATATGTCCTTATTACTGCAACTGATACCCCAATACTGAGCCGCTGCTGCCGTATGTGTCCTTATTAGTGCACCTGACACCCCAATACTGAGCCGCTGCTGCCGTATGTGTCCCTATTACTGCACCTGATACCCCAATACTGAGCCACTGCTGCCGTATGTGTCCTTATTAGTGCACTTGACACCCCAATACTGAGCCTCTGCTGCCGTATGTGTGCCTATTACTGCACCTGATACCCCAATACTGAGCCACTGCTGCCGTATGTGTCCTTATTAGTGCACTTGACACCCCAATACTGAGCCTCTGCTGCCGTATGTGTCCCTATTACTGCACCTGATACCCCAATACTGAGCCACTGCTGCCGTATGTGTCCTTATTACTGCACCTGACACCCCAATACTGAGCCTCTGCTGCCGTATGTGTGCCTATTACTGCACCTGATACCCCAATACTGAGCCTCTGCTGCCGTATGTGTCCCTATTACTGCACCTGAAACTCCTATACTGAGCCGCTGCTGCCATATTTGTCCCTATTACTGCACCTGATACCCCAATACTGAGCCACTGCTGCCGTATGTGTCCTTATTACTGAACCTGATACCCCAATACTGAGCCTCTGCTGCCGTATGTGTCCCTATTACTGCACCTGATACCCCAATACTGAGCCGCTGCTGCCGTATGTGTCCCTATTACTGCACCTGATACCCCATTACTGAGCTCTGCTGCTGTATGTGACCCTATTACTGCACCTGATACCCCAATACTGAGCCGCTGCTGCCGTATTTGTCCTTATTACTGCACCTGATACCCCAATACTGAGCCGCTGCTGCAGTATGTGTCCCTATTACTGCACCTGATACCACAATACTGAGCCACTGCTGCCGTATTTGTCCTTATTACTGCACCTGATACCCCAATACTGAGCCGCTGCTGCCGTATGTGTCCCTATTACTGCACCTGATACCCCAATACTGAGCCACTGCTGCCGTATTTGTCCTTATTACTGCACCTGATACCCCAATACTGAGCCGCTGCTGCCGTATGTGTCCCTATTACTGCACCTGATACCACAATACTGAGCCGCTGCTGCCGTGTGTGTCCCTGTTACTGTACCTGATACACCAATACTGAGCCGCTGCTGCCGTGTGTCCCTATTACTGCACCTGATACCCCAATACTGAGTCGCTGCTGCCGTATGTATCCCTATTACTACACCTGATACCCCAATACTGAGCCACTGCTGCCGTATTTGTCCTTATTACTGCACCTGATACCCCAATACTGAGCCGCTGCTGCCGTATGTGTCCTTATTACTGCATCTGATACCACAATACTGAGCCGCTGCTGCCGTATTTGTCCTTATTACTGCACCTGATACCCCAATACTGAGCCGCTGCTGCCGTATGTGTCCTTATTACTGCATCTGATACCACAATACTGAGCCACTGCTGCCGTATTTGTCCTTATTACTGCACCTGATACCCCAATACTGAGCCGCTGCTGCCGTATGTGTCCTTATTACTGCATCTTATACCACAATACTGAGCCGCTGCTGCCGTATGTGTCCCTATTACTGCACCTGATACCCCAATACTGAGCCGCTGCTGCCATATGTGTCCCTATTACTGCACCTAATACCCCAATACTGAGCCTCTGCTGCCATATGTGACCCTATTACTGCACCTGATACCCCAATACTGAGCCGCTGCTGCCGTATGTGTCCTTATTACTGCACCTGATACCCCAATACTGAGCCGCTGCTGCCATATGTGTCCCTATTACTGCACCTAATACCCCAATACTGAGCCTCTGCTCCCATATGTGACCCTATTACTGCACCTGATACCCGAATACTGAGCCGCTGCTGCCGTATTTGACCCTATTACTGCACCTGATACCCCAATACTGAGCCACTGCTGCCGTATGTGTCCTTATTACTGCACCTGATACCCCAATACAGAGCCTCTGCTGCCATATGTGTCCCTATTACTGCACCTGACACCCCAATACTGAGCCACTGCTGCCGTATGTGTCCTTATTACTGCACCTGATACCCCAATACTGAGCCTCTGCTGCCGTATGTGTCCCTATTACTGCACCTGATACCCCAATACTGAGCCACTGCTGCCGTATGTGTCCCTATTACTGCACCTAATACCCCAATACTGAGCCTCTGCTGCCATATGTGACCCTATTACTGCACCTGATACCCGAATACTGAGCCTCTGCTGCCGTATGTGTCCCTATTACTGCAACTGATACCCCAATACTGAGCCGCTGCTGCTGTATGTGTCCCTATTACTGCACCTAATACCCCAATACTGAGCCTCTGCTGCCATATGTGACCCTATTACTGCACCTGATACCCCAATACTGAGCCGCTGCTGCTGTATGTGTCCCTATTACTGCACCTAATACCCCAATACTGAGCCTCTGCTGCCATATGTGACCCTATTACTGCACCTGATACCCCAATAGTGAGCCGCTGCTGCTGTATGTGTCCCTATTACTGCACTTAATACCCCAATACTGAGCCACTGCTGCTGTATGTGTCCCTATTACTGCACCTGATACCCCAATACTGAGCCGCTGCTGCCATATGTGTCCCTATTACTGCACCTAATACCCCAATACTGAGCCTCTGCTGCCATATGTGACCCTATTACTGCACCTGATACCCCAATACTGAGCCGCTGCTGCCATATGTGTCCCTATTACTGCACCTAATACCCAAATACTGAGCCTCTGCTGCCATATGTGACCCTATTACTGCACCTGATACCCCAATACTAAGCCGCTGCTGCCGTATGTGTCCTTATTACTGCACCTGATACCCCAATACTGAGCCTCTGCTGCCGTATGTGTCCCTATTACTGCATCTGATACCCCAATACTGAGCCACTGCTGCCGTATGTGTCCTTATTACTGCACCTGATACCCCAATACAGAGCCTCTGCTGCCGTATGTGTCCCTATTACTGCACCTGATACCCCAATACTGAGCCACTGCTGCCGTATGTGTCCTTATTACTGCACCTGATACCCCAATACTGAGCCTCTGCTGCCGTATGTGTCCCTATTACTGCACCTGATACCCCAATACTGAGCCGCTGCTGCCGTATTTGTCCCTATTACTGCACCTGATACCCCAATACTGAGCCACTGCTGCCGTATATGTCCTTATTACTGCAACTGATACCCCAATACTGAGCCGCTGCTGCCGTATGTGTCCTTATTAGTGCACCTGACACCCCAATACTGAGCCGCTGCTGCCGTATGTGTCCCTATTACTGCACCTGATACCCCAATACTGAGCCACTGCTGCCGTATGTGTCCTTATTAGTGCACCTGACACCCCAATACTGAGCCTCTGCTGCCGTATGTGTGCCTATTACTGCACCTGATACCCCAATACTGAGCCTCTGCTGCCGTATGTGTCCCTATTACTGCACCTGATACCCCAATACTGAGCCACTGCTGCCGTATGTGTCCTTATTACTGCACCTGACACCCCAATACTGAGCCTCTGCTGCCGTATGTGTGCCTATTACTGCACCTGATACCCCAATACTGAGCCTCTGCTGCCGTATGTGTCCCTATTACTGCACCTGAAACTCCTATACTGAGCCGCTGCTGCCATATTTGTCCCTATTACTGCACCTGATACCCCAATACTGAGCCACTGCTGCCGTATGTGTCCTTATTACTGAACCTGATACCCCAATACTGAGCCTCTGCTGCCGTATGTGTCCCTATTACTGCACCTGATACCCCAATACTGAGCCGCTGCTGCCGTATGTGTCCCTATTACTGCACCTGATACCCCATTACTGAGCTCTGCTGCTGTATGTGACCCTATTACTGCACCTGATACCCCAATACTGAGCCGCTGCTGCCGTATTTGTCCTTATTACTGCACCTGATACCCCAATACTGAGCCGCTGCTGCAGTATGTGTCCCTATTACTGCACCTGATACCACAATACTGAGCCACTGCTGCCGTATTTGTCCTTATTACTGCACCTGATACCCCAATACTGAGCCGCTGCTGCCGTATGTGTCCCTATTACTGCACCTGATACCCCAATACTGAGCCACTGCTGCCGTATTTGTCCTTATTACTGCACCTGATACCCCAATACTGAGCCGCTGCTGCCGTATGTGTCCCTATTACTGCACCTGATACCACAATACTGAGCCGCTGCTGCCGTGTGTGTCCCTGTTACTGTACCTGATACACCAATACTGAGCCGCTGCTGCCGTGTGTCCCTATTACTGCACCTGATACCCCAATACTGAGTCGCTGCTGCCGTATGTATCCCTATTACTACACCTGATACCCCAATACTGAGCCACTGCTGCCGTATTTGTCCTTATTACTGCACCTGATACCCCAATACTGAGCCGCTGCTGCCGTATGTGTCCTTATTACTGCATCTGATACCACAATACTGAGCCGCTGCTGCCGTATTTGTCCTTATTACTGCACCTGATACCCCAATACTGAGCCGCTGCTGCCGTATGTGTCCTTATTACTGCATCTGATACCACAATACTGAGCCACTGCTGCCGTATTTGTCCTTATTACTGCACCTGATACCCCAATACTGAGCCGCTGCTGCCGTATGTGTCCTTATTACTGCATCTTATACCACAATACTGAGCCGCTGCTGCCGTATGTGTCCCTATTACTGCACCTGATACCCCAATACTGAGCCGCTGCTGCCATATGTGTCCCTATTACTGCACCTAATACCCCAATACTGAGCCTCTGCTGCCATATGTGACCCTATTACTGCACCTGATACCCCAATACTGAGCCGCTGCTGCCGTATGTGTCCTTATTACTGCACCTGATACCCCAATACTGAGCCGCTGCTGCCATATGTGTCCCTATTACTGCACCTAATACCCCAATACTGAGCCTCTGCTCCCATATGTGACCCTATTACTGCACCTGATACCCGAATACTGAGCCGCTGCTGCCGTATTTGACCCTATTACTGCACCTGATACCCCAATACTGAGCCACTGCTGCCGTATGTGTCCTTATTACTGCACCTGATACC
Organism: Ranitomeya imitator; assembly: GCF_032444005.1. NCBI lineage: Eukaryota > Metazoa > Chordata > Amphibia > Anura > Dendrobatidae > Ranitomeya > Ranitomeya imitator. The sequence goes on from NC_091283.1 coordinate 191,801,247, forward strand.
CCAATACAGAGCCTCTGCTGCCATATGTGTCCCTATTACTGCACCTGACACCCCAATACTGAGCCACTGCTGCCGTATGTGTCCTTATTACTGCACCTGATACCCCAATACTGAGCCTCTGCTGCCGTATGTGTCCCTATTACTGCACCTGATACCCCAATACTGAGCCACTGCTGCCGTATGTGTCCCTATTACTGCACCTAATACCCCAATACTGAGCCTCTGCTGCCATATGTGACCCTATTACTGCACCTGATACCCGAATACTGAGCCTCTGCTGCCGTATGTGTCCCTATTACTGCATCTGATACCCCAATACTGAGCCACTGCTGCCGTATGTGTCCTTATTACTGTACCTGATACCCCAATACAGAGCCTCTGCTGCCGTATGTGTCCCTATTACTGCACCTGATACCCCAATACTGAGCCACTGCTGCCGTATGTGTCCTTATTACTGCACCTGATACCCCAATACTGAGCCTCTGCTGCCGTATGTGTCCCTATTACTGCACCTGATACCCCAATACTGAGCCACTGCTGCCGTATGTGTCCTTATTACTGCACCTGACACCCCAATACTGAGCCTCTGCTGCCGTATTTGTCCCTATTACTGCACCTGATACCCCAATACTGAGCCTCTGCTGCCGTATATGTGTCCCTATTAGTGCACCTGAAACTCCTATACTGAGCCGCTGCTGCCATATTTGTCCCTATTACTGCACCTGATACCCCAATACTGAGCCACTGCTGCCGTATGTGTCCTTATTACTGCACCTGATACCCCAATACTGAGCCTCTGCTGCCGTATGTGACCCTATTACTGCACCTGATACCCCAATACTGAGCCGCTGCTGCCGTATGTGTCCCTATTACTGCACCTGATACCCCAATACTGAGCCGCTGCTGCCGTATGTGACCCTATTACTGCACCTGATACCCCAATACTGAGCCGCTGCTGCCGTATGTGTCCTTATTACTGCATCTGATACCCCAATACTGAGCCGCTGCTGCCGTATTTGTCCTTATTACTGCACCTGATACCCCAATACTGAGCCGCTGCGGCCGTATGTGTCCCTATTAATGCACCTGATACCACAATACTGAGCCACTGCTGCCGTATTTGTCCTTATTACTGCATCTGATACCCCAATACTGAGCCCCTGCTGCCGTATTTGTCCTTATTACTGCACCTGATACCCCAATACTGAGCCGCTGCGGCCGTATGTGTCCCTATTACTGCACCTGATACCACAATACTGAGCCGCTGCTGCCGTATTTGTCCCTATTACTGCACCTCATACCCCAATAATGAGCCTCTGCTGCCATATGTGTCCCTATTACTGCACCTGATACCCCAATACTGAGCCTCTGCTGCCGTATGTGTCCCTATTACTGCACCTGATACCCCAATAATGAGCCTCTGCTGCCATATGTGTCCCTATTACTGCACCTGATACCACAATTCTGAGCTGCTGCCGTATGTGTCCCTATTACTGCACCTGATACCCCAATACTGAGCCACTGCTGCCGTATGTGTCCCTATTACTGTACCTGATACCCCAATACTGAGCCTCTGCTGCCGTATGTGTCCCTATTACTGCACCTGATACCCCAATAATGAGCCTCTGCTGCCGTATGTGTCCCTATTACTGCACCTGATACCCCAATACTGAGCTGCTGCTGCCATATGTGACCCTATTACTGCACCTGATACCCCAATACTGAGCCGCTGCTGCCGTATTTGTCCCTATTTCTGCACCTGATACCCCAATACTGAGCTGCTGCTGCCATATGTGACCCTATTACTGCACCTGATACCCCAATACTGAGCCGCTGCTGCCGTATTTGTCCCTATTACTGCACCTGATACCACAAAACTGAGCCTCTGCTGCCGTATGTGTCTCTATTACTGGACCTGATACCCCAATACTGAGCCGCTGCGGCCGTATGTGTCCCTATTACTGCACCTGATTCCCCAATACTGAGCCACTGCTGCCGTATGTGTCCCTATTACTGCACCTGATACCCCAATACTGAGCCACTGCTGCCGTATGTGTCCCTATTACTGCACCTGATACCCCAATACTGAGCCGCTGCTGCTGTATGTGTCCCTATTACTCCACCTGATACCCCAATACTGAGCCTCTGCTGCCGTATGTGTCCCTATTACTGCACCTGATACCCCAATACTGAGCCGCTGCTGCTGTATGTGTCCCTATTACTCCACCTGATACCCCAATACAGAGCCGCTGCTGCCGTATGTGTCCCTATTACTGCACCTGATACCCCAATACTGAGCCGCTGCTGCCGTATTTGTCCCTATTACTGCACCTGATACCCCAATATTGAGCCTCTGCTGCCGTATGTGTCCCTATTACTGCACCTGATACCCCAAAACTGAGCCTCTGCTGCCGTATGTGTCTCTATTACTGGACCTGATACCCCAATACTGAGCCGCTGCTGCCGTATTTGTCCCTATTACTGCACCTGATACCCCAATCATGAGCCTCTGCTGCCGTATGTGTGCCTATTACTGCACCTTATACCCCAATACTGAGCCTCTGCTGCCGTATGTGTCCCTATTACTGCACCTGATACCCCAATACTGAGCCTCTGCTGCCGTATGTGTCCCTATTACTGCACCTGATACCTCAATACTGAGCCGCTGCTGCCATATGTGAGCCTATTACTGCACCTGATTCCCCAATACTGAGCCACTGCTGCCGTATGTGTCCCTATTACTGCACGTGATACCCCAATACTGAGCCGCTGCGGCCGTATGTGTCCCTATTACTGCACCTGATTCCCCAATACTGAGCCACTGCTGCCGTATGTGTCCCTATTACTGCACCTGATACCCCACTACTGAGCCGCTGCTGCTGTATGTGTCCCTATTACTCCACCTGATACCCCAATACTGAGCCTCTGCTGCCGTATGTGTCCCTATTACTGCACCTGATACCCCAATACAGAGCCGCTGCTGCCGTATGTGTCCCTATTACTGCACCTGATGCCCCAATACTGAGCCGCTGCTGCCGTATGTGTCCCTATTACTGCACCTGATACCCCAATACTGAGCCTCTGCTGCCGTATGTGTCCCGGTTACTCCACCTGATACCCCAATACTGAGCCTCTGCTGCCGTATCTGTCCCTATTACTGCACCTGATACCCCAATACTGAGCCTCTGCTGCCGTATGTGTCCCTATTACTGCACCTGATACCCCAATACTGAGCCGCTGCTGCCGTATTTGTCCCTATTACTGCACCTGATACCCCAATAATGAGCCTCTGCTGCCGTATGTGTCCCTATTACTGCACCTGATACCCCAATACTGAGCCTCTGCTGCCGTATGTGTCCCTATTACTGCACCTGATACCCCAATACTGAGCCTCTGCTTCCGTATGTGTCCCTATTACTGCACCTGATACCCCAATACTGAGCCGCTGCTGCGGTATGTGACCCTATAACTGCACCTGATACCCCAATACTGAGCTGCTGCTGCCATATGTGTCCCTATTACTGCACCTGATACCCCAATACTGAGCCGCTGCTGCCATATGTGTCCCTATTACTGCACCTGATACCCCAATACTCAGCCGCTGCTGCCGTATGTGACCCTATAACTGCACCTGATACCCCAATACTGAGCTGCTGCTGCCATATGTGTCCCTATTACTGCACCTGATACCCCAATACTGAGCCGCTGCTGCCGTATGTGTCCCTATTACTGCACCTGATACCCGAATACTGAGCCACTGCTGCCGTATGTGACCCTATAACTGCACCTGATAACCCAATACTGAGCCGCTGCTGCCGTATGTGACCCTATTACTGCACCTGATACCCCAATACTGAGCCGCTGCTGCCGTATGTGACCCTATTACAGCCCCTGAAACCCCAATACTGAGCCGCTGCTGCTGTATGTGTCCTTATTACTGCACCTGATACCCCAATACTGAGCTGCTGCTACCGTATGTGTCCCTATTACTGCCCCTGATACCCCAATACTGAGCCACTGCTGCTGTATGTGTCCTTATTACTGCACCTGATACCCCAATACTGAGCTGCTGCTGCCGTATGTGACCCTATTACAGCCCCTGAAACCCCAATACTGAGCCGCTGCTGCTGTATGTGTCCTTATTACTGCACCTGATACCCCAATACTGAGCTGCTGCTGCCGCATGTGTACCTATTACTGCACCTGATACCCCAATACTGAGCAGCTGCTGTCGTATGTGTCCCTATTACTGCACCTGATACCGCAATACTGAGCCGCTGCTGCCGTATGTGTCCCTATTACTGCACCCAATACCCCAATACTGAGCCGCTGCTGCCGTTTGTGTCCCTATTACTGCACCTGATACCCCAATACTGAGCCACTGCTGCCGTATGTGACCCTATGACTGCACCTGATACCCCAATACTGAGCCGCTGCTGCCGTATGTCTTTATTACTGCACCTGATACCCCAATACTGAGCCGCTGCTGTTGTATGTGTCCCTATTACTGCACTTGATACCCCGATACTGAGCCGCTGCTGCCGTATGTCTTTATTACTGCACCTGATACCCCAATACTGAGCCGCTGCTGCTGTATGTGTCCCTACTACTGCACCTGATACCCCAATACTGAGCTGCTGCTGTTGTATGTGTCCCTATTACTGCACCTGATACCCCAATACTGAGCCGCTGCTGCCGTATATGTCCCTATTACTGCCACTGATACCCCGATACTGAGCCGCTGCTGCCGTATGAGTCCCTATTACTGCACCTGATGCCCCAATACTGAGCCGCTGCTGCTGTATGTGTCCCTATTACTGCACCTGATATCCCAATACTGAGCCGCTGCTGCTGTATGTGTCCCTATTACTCCACCTGATACCCCAATACTGATCCCCTGCTGCTGTATGTGTTCCTAATACTGCCCCTGATACCCCAATACTGAGCCTCTGCTGCCGTATGTGTCCCTATTACTGCCCCTGATACCCCAATACTGAGCCTCTGCTGCCGTATGTGTTCTTATTACTGCCCCTGATACAGCAATACGGAGCCTCTGCTGCCGTATGTGTCCCTATTACTGCAACTGATACCCCAATACTGAGCCGCTGCTGCTGTATGTGTCCCTATTACTGCACCTAATACCCCAATACTGAGCCTCTGCTGCCATATGTGACCCTATTACTGCACCTGATACCCCAATACTGAGCCGCTGCTGCTGTATGTGTCCCTATTACTGCACCTAATACCCCAATACTGAGCCTCTGCTGCCATATGTGACCCTATTACTGCACATGATACACCAATACTGAGCCGCTGCTGCCGTATGTGTCCCTATTACTGCACCTAATACCCCAATACTGAGCCACTGCTGCTGTATGTGTCCCTATTACTGCACCTGGTACCCCAATACTGAGCCGCTGCTGCCATATGTGTCCCTATTACTGCACCTAATACCCCAATACTGAGCCTCTGCTGCCATATGTGACCCTATTACTGCACCTGATACCCCAATACTGAGCCGCTGCTGCCATATGTGTCCCTATTACTGCACCTAATTCCCAAATACTGAGCCTCTGCTGCCATATGTGACCCTATTACTGCACCTGATACCCCAATACTGAGCCGCTGCTGCCGTATGTGACCCTATTACTGCACCTGATACCCCAATACTGAGCCTCTGCTGCCGTATGTGTCCCTATTACTGCATCTGATACCCCAATACTGAGCCACTGCTGCCGTATGTGTCTTTATTACTGCACCTGATACCCCAATACAGAGCCTCTGCTGCCGTATGTGTCCCTATTACTGCACCTTATACCCCAATACTGAGCCACTGCTGCCGTATGTGTCCTTATTACTGCACCTGATACCCCAATACTGAGCCTCTGCTGCCGTATGTGTCCCCATTACTGCACCTGATACCCCAATACTGAGCCGCTGCTGCCGTATTTGTCCCTATTACTGCACCTGATACCCCAATACTGAGCCACTGCTGCCGTATGTGTCCTTATTACTGCACCTGATACCCCAATACTGAGCCTCTGCTGCCGTATGTGTCCCTATTACTGCACCTGATACCCCAATACTGAGCCACTGCTGCCGTATGTGTCCTTATTAGTGCACCTGACACCCCAATACTGAGCCTCTGCTGCCGTATGTGTGCCTATTACTGCACCTGATACCCCAATAATGAGCCTCTGCTGCCGTATGTGTCCCTATTACTGCACCTGATACCCCAATACTGAGCCACTGCTGCCGCATGTGTCCTTATTACTGCACCTGACACCCCAATACTGAGCCTCTGCTGCCGTATGTGTGCCTATTACTGCACCTGATACCCCAATACTGAGCCTCTGCTGCCGTATGTGTCCCTATTACTGCACCTGAAACTCCTATACTGAGCCACTGCTGCCATATTTGTCCCTATTACTGCACCTGATACCCCAATACTGAGCCACTGCTGCCGTATGTGTCCTTATTACTGAACCTGATACCCCAATACTGAGCCTCTGCTGCCGTATGTGTCCCTATTACTGCACCTGATACCCCAATACTGAGCCGCTGCTGCCGTATGTGTCCCTATTACTGCACCTCATACCCCAATACTGAGCTCTGCTGCCGTATGTGACCCTATTACTGCACCTGATACCCCAATACTGAGCCGCTGCTGCCGTATTTGTCCTTATTACTGCACCTGATACCCCAATACTGAGCCGCTGCTGCCGTATTTGTCCTTATTACTGCACCTGATACCCCAATACTGAGCCGCTGCTGCCGTATGTGTCCCTATTACTGCACCTGATACCACAATACTGAGCCACTGCTGCCGTATTTGTCCTTATTACTGCACCTGATACCCCAATACTGAGCCGCTGCTGCCGTATGTGTCCTTATTACTGCATCTGATACCACAATACTGAGCCGCTGCTGCCGTATGTGTCCCTATTACTGCACCTGATACCCCAATACTGAGCCGCTGCTGCCATATGTGTCCCTATTACTGCACCTAATACCCCAATACTGAGCCTCTGCTGCCATATGTGACCCTATTACTGCACCTGATACCCCAATACTGAGCCGCTGCTGCCGTATGTGTCCTTATTACTGCACCTGATACCCCAATACTGAGCCGCTGCTGCCATATGTGTCCCTATTACTGCACCTAATACCCCAATACTGAGCCTCTGCTGCCATATGTGACCCTGTTACTGCACCTGATACCCCAATACTGAGCCGCTGCTGCCGTATTTGACCCTATTACTGCACCTGATACCCCAATACTGAGCCTCTGCTGCCGTATGTGTCCCTATTACTGCATCTGATACCCCAATACTGAGCCACTGCTGCCGTATGTGTCCTTATTACTGCACCTGATACCCCAATACAGAGCCTCTGCTGCCGTATGTGTCCCTATTACTGCACCTGATACCCCAATACTGAGCCACTGCTGCCGTATGTGTCCTTATTACTGCACCTGATACCCCAATACTGAGCCTCTGCTGCCGTATGTGTCCCTATTACTGCACCTGATACCCCAATACTGAGCCGCTGCTGCCGTATGTGTCCCTATTACTGCACCTGATTCCCCAATACTGAGCCACTGCTGCCGTATGTGTCCTTATTATAGTAGTAGACATAGTGGGAATAACCGAGACATGGTTAGATGAAAGCTATGACTGGGCAGTTAACTTACAGGGTTACAGTCTGTTTAGAAAGGATCGTAAAAATCGGAGAGGAGGAGGGGTTTGTCTCTATGTAAAGTCTTGTCTAAAGTCCACTTTAAGGGAGGATATTAGCGAAGGGAATGAGGATGTCGAGTCCATATGGGTTGAAATTCATGGAGGGAAAAATGGTAACAAAATTCTCATTGGGGTCTGTTACAAACCCCCAAATATAACAGAAAGCATGGAAAGTCTATGTCACGATTCCCCTGACCGCTGTCACCACTGGGTCAGGATTCACACCGTGACCGTCACCCCTACGTCACGGATCAGGGTGACTTTAGGCCAACAGACGGCTATCACATGTGCAGGGGGGCTTATCTTAGTTATCCCTCCACTGCTAACAATGTGATGAAAAACCACACACAAGGCTATTGACCTCTTAGTTTACAGCAGGGGCTTATTCTAGGTATCCCACTGCTTTTCTATATACCACGAACTGCAGGGATTTATGTATATCCCGCTTACAGTTCCACTTAACACTTGCAGCTCTCTGGCGCCCCCCTTACTCTCAGGTCAGATTAGGTACTGCACCCTGGGTAATTAGTCGCCAGAAAGGCTGCCTGCTATGTACTGGCTATTGGGCACGCTGCAGCGACGCGATAACTACTCCCACACAGGCAGGAACAATAATTATCAAACCCGCAGTTGCTTCAGCATAATCCAACCGTCAGCACACTTTCGCTGCCACCAGCTTCGATTAAACGGGTCCGAAGCTAACCCAACACAACAGTAACAGTAGCGTATTTTCCCTTCAAGACTTAGGGTACGGTTTAGAACAGGAGAACGAACTAATATATAATAGTATATCCCATTCAAAATAACTAGGCAGTGCGTTATTAAAAATAGTTTATAAAGAGGTTATAAATGAGACAATTGCAAATATGTACATGGGTAATTATAACATAAAGGGAATAAATGAGAAAAGCAACACTTACATGTTTAAAGCATGACAAGCAACCAGGCTAGTGGAGTTTCCATACATCCCAGTCCATGGGATGTACCAGCTCTTCCAGGACAATAGGACAAAGCAGTCCAGAAGGAGAAATCAGCAAAAAGTGACTCCTCAGAGCCTGCCAGACACTTAAAACATTAAGGCTGTGACATCACAGAAAGGCTGGCTTATCCAGACCCTCCTCTCTCTACATTCTGCCTAAACTTTAAACTATTCTCTCTGATTTCTATAACTTCACTACAAAACATGTCAGCGTCCTAAAAAGCTCATCATTCATCTCAGATTAACGTGAGCATTCTAATGAGATCAAATATGTCCTATCTGGGATACATATTTACAGAGAAAACCCTACTTCTTTACCAGATGGAGTTAGAAACCCGAGTGTCATGAGATGTGTAGCTACACCGAGTGGGACTACGAATATATATTTTCGTATTTCTAGCTTAAATCGTTTGCCTAATATCTACCAAAAACTAAACAAAGAATCTTTCATGGATTTTTGGAGCCATTTTTCCTGTTCTAGCTGGACAAGAGCTTACACAGGAAATGCCAGTCGTAAATTCCGTTCGGCCATAAAACTTCTAACCCCCACACTCTCTGAGAAGGAAAGCCAGGAATTTGCAGCTACAACTGTTACTCCAAGAAGGGGGGCTTAGCCCACACAGGCTAGAGAACTACTTATGATATTTCATACCATATCGTGACACCTCCCCCTTTTGGTGTGCGCTAGGGAGGCAGGACCTGATGGTTCTCCTCCATGCGCACCTCAGCAGGTTCACCCTGGTGGGCCAACCCATCACCATTGCCATGATCTGGCTCCATGGTGCCTTCGCCTACCCGGTTTCCCAGGTAGTGAACCTCCCTCATGCCCATCTGACACTTTCCCGGCTTGATAGTCAGTCCTGCTTGGTGAATTCGCCTGAGCACCTCCTCGAGATGCTGCAGGTGTTCCTTCCAGGAGGAACTGAAGATGGCAATGTCATCCAAGTACGCCACGGCGTACGTCTCCAGTCCCTGAAGCAGGCGGTTGACCATCCGCTGGAAAGTGGCAGGGGCATTCTTCATGCCGAAGGGCATGACCGTGGACTCGTACAGTCCAAAGGGTGTGATAAAGGCGGACTTCTCCTGCGCCTCGGGGCTCAGGGGAATCTGCCAGTATCCTCTACTCAAATCCATTATTGTCAGGTATTTTGCGCCAGCTAACTTCTCAAGCAGCTCCTCGATGCGCGGCATTGGGTGCGCATCCGAGGCTGTGATGGCGTTGAGCCCCCTGTAGTCCACGCAGAACCGTGTGGTCCGGTCCTTCTTTGGCACGAGAACTACAGGCGATGCCCACGCGCTCTTTGACCGTCGAATCACCCCCAGCTGTAACATCTCATCGATCTCTTGGCGCATAGTCTGCTGCACCTGGTCAGAGATTCGATAGGGTGTCCGCCGTAGTGGGGCGTGATTCCCGGTGTCCACCTCGTGGACGGCTAACTCAGTCCTCCCAGGTCGGTTGGAGAATACGACCCGGAAGGGTTCCAGTGTGGTTTGCAACTGCACCCGCTGGGGTTCAGTTAACGAGGCGCTTACCTCCACATCCTCGATGGACCCATTGGCCTTGGCTTGGGCCAGCAAGTCCAGGAGGGTGTCTTCCTCACCGTCTTCGGGCAAGCTGCAGACCGGTAGGACGAAAGGTTCACGTTCGTGATGAGCCTTCATCATGTTGACGTGAAAGGCCTTTCGCCTACCCCGAGCGTGGTCAAGCGTGACCACGTACGTGACCGGGTTGAGCTGTTGGTGGACGACGTACGGGCCCTCCCAGGCTGCCTGAAGCTTATCCGTTGGTACGGGGACCAGCACCCACACCTTTTGACCCACGTGGTAGGTCCGCTCCCGGGCGTTCTGGTCGTACCAGTGCTTCTGATCAGCCTGAGCCTGCGTCATGTTGTCATGCACCAACTGCGTCAAGGTCTGCATCTTGTCACGGAAGCGCATGACATACTCCACTATGGACACTTCAGAAGGGTTCGGCTCCTCTTCCCAGGATTCTCTTACCAACCCAAGGGGTCCCCGGACTCGCCTGCCGTACAGGAGCTCGAAGGGGGAGAACCCCGTCGAGGCCTGTGGAACCTCTCGGTAAGCGAACAGCAGGTGTGGGAGGTACCGCTCCCAGTCGCGCCCTTGAGTCTCAACCAGCATGCGTAGCATCTGTTTGAGGGTACCATTGAAGCGTTCACACAAGCCATTGGTCTGTGGGTGGTACGCACTCGATACCAGGTGCTTCACCTGCATTTTCCTACAGAGAGCCTCCATTAAGCGAGACATAAATTGGGTCCCTTGATCAGTAAGCATTTCCCTGGGAAATCCTACACGTGAAAAGATGGCCAACAGGGCATCCGCCACCTTATCTGCCCTAGTTGACGACAGAGCTACTGCCTCTGGGTACCGGGTAGCATAGTCTACCACAGTAAGGATGTATTGCTTTCCAGAGCTGCTGGGGACGGCCAGCGGGCCCACAATGTCCACCGCGATCCTCTGGAAAGGCTCTTCTATCACTGGCAAAGGGATCAGGGGAGCCTTAAGAGCAGGCCCCGCCTTCCCCACTCTTTGACAAGTGATACAGGAGCGGCAGTAGTTTGACACATCTGTCCCCATCTTAGGCCAATAGAAGTGTTGAGACAGCCGGGCCTTAGTTTTGCTGATCCCCAAGTGTCCAGCTAGCGGGATCTCATGGGCAATCCGCAACAACTCACCCCGGAATTGCTGCGGGACGACCAGCTGTCTTTCCCTCAACCACTCCTTTTGTGATTCTCCGGGTACTGTCTCCCGGTATAACCTTCCTTGTTCCCAGAACACCCTCTCCTTATCAGTCACGGAGGTGGGCGTCTCGGCGAGTTGTCTCAAACTCTCTAGGCTCGCATCTGTGTGCAGAGCGGCCTGAAACTCCTGGCTAGGGGAAGCCAAAAGCGACGTCAGGGTCCCTTCCCCACGGGAACCCTCTTGGACCTGCTCTGGGTCCACCTCTGGTTCAGTCACAGTGATGACTGAGGAGGGTCCGGAAGGCAGACAGTTATCTGCGTTCCGGGCACTCTGACTGCGGGTGACAGCAGCTACATAGGCTGTCTCCCCGGGGATTTCTACAGGCCCATCAGCCGGCGCTGCTATGGGCTCTACCTCCCCATCCACCCCCAACACTCCAGGGGCTGTGCTACTTATGGGCCAGTTACCTTCCTCGGTGGCACTGGTCACTTTCATGGCGTCACCTTCCTCACGGTTCCCATGCATCTCCCCATGTCCTGTAGCACCGACACTTGCCCCTGTTAGGGGTTCCTCAGCCGTCTCACTCCGCAGAGCGACGTGGCTGGGCACACCTGTACCTATGGACACATTAACCTTCACAGAAAAATCATTATCAGGTTCAGCTGGCACAGGTACAACATTTTCACCATCAATCCTAGGGAAAAAATCATTAGTAGATGCATCATTACAAGATAAAGCATGGTCAGGTAACACATGCGATTTCCCATCATCATCATCATCAGGGTTAACTTTACCCTCATTAGTAGATTGGGGAGGGGTGTCAGGAACGTAGTATGCATACATCCTCCCCAAATCAGTCCCCAACAAAACATCAGTGGGCAAATTATCAGACAGCCCCACTTCCTTCACCCCGCTCCCAGCACCCCAATTAATAAAAACCCGGGCCATTGGTAAGGGACAGCTGATGCCCCCAATCCCAGTGACAGTTAGGGTTTTCCCCGGAATGATTTCTTCAGGGGCCGCCAGTTCGGGTCGGATGAGGGTTCGTTCAGCCCCGGTGTCCTTGAGGCCTGTAGCAACATGGCCTCCCACAGTGACGGGCTGTACGTTGTCACACACCCTCCCAACCACACCACCCACCAAAAGAACTGCTGCATTAGGCCCTGGGGCCTTGGCTGGGGGGTTCTTCGGCCTGTCTGGACAGAAGGTACTGATATGCCCAGGCCGCTTGCAGGTGTAACACGCGCGAGGTTCGGTGGTAGGTCTGGTGCTGTTGGCCACAGGGACAGGACCTCTGGTGTGTTGGCTGGCAGGGGTACTGGCGTTGGTTGCAGGCTTACCCCCTCTCCAGCTGGTGGTGACTGGCTTCCGCGCTTCCGATCTACGGTTGGCCTCATAGGCATCGGCAATCTGCGCTGCTTTCGTCACGTCTTTGGGTTCTCTGTCCATCACGAACTGTCGCACCTCAGCTGGGCAAAGATGAAAAAACTGGTCTTTGATCATCAGGTCTCGCAGCTGTGCAAAGGTGGTCACTGACAGTCCTTGGGTCCACTGGTCAAAGTGGGTCCCCAGTCCATGCACCACATCACTGTAACTGTCGTGTGGGCCACGTTGGAGGGTCCGGAACTTTCTACGGTACACCTCGGGTGTAAGCTGGTACTTGGCTATCAGAGCCTGCTTGATGGCCTCATAGTCTCCATCTTGTTCTTGAGGGAGGGCAGCAAACGCATCCAGAGCTTTACCTTTCAGCCCTGGTGTCAGGTATCGGGCCCATTCATCTGTAGGCAGCTGGTACTGCCTGCAGGCTTTCTCAAAGGCCCGCAGAAAAGTGTCCAAATCTCCGTCCTTCTCCATAACAGGAAAGTGATCAGGCCGGGGCTTCGGTGTCTGAGCGCTGCTGTGCTCACGGCTGGACTGGGACGACCCCTGCATTTGCAGTTGGGCTAACTGCAGCTGGTACTCCCGCTCCGCTTGCCGCTCGGCTCGCTGGGCCTCTCTCTCAGCTCGGGCCTCTCTCTCAGCTCGGGCCTCTCTCTCGGCTGCCTGGGCCTCCTGCCGGTATTGCTGAATCAGCTGCCGACGTCCCTCATGGTCGTCAATGGGGAATTCTTTCAAGGCCGCCTGCAGGTGGGGGTCCAATTCGCCCGGATTACTAACAGGGCCAGCATTCAGTGGTTGGACCTCTGCTGCAGCACCATGTTCGCTGGTGCTGGCTTCTGCGGCCTCTGAGCTCTGAGATTGGTCTCGAGCGGCTTCCCATTGCACCAGATCTGCGACCAGTTGGGCTTTGTTTTTGCTTGCAAAGTCAATGTGCTGTGTCTTGCATAAGGCAACAAGGGTGTCTCTGGTCTGCTGCTCATAAAAGGTTTCTCCCAGCCCAACCATGGTTGCCAAATAAAAGATAGGATAGAAAAACGAAGAGAAAGGGAGGGGATAATTACCAGTACGCAATTGTCTCACAACTAAAAAGCACTGAGTTCGTTCTCCAAACTTATTTGCGCAGAGTCCTCGCAAGAACTTTCTGCAAGTTTTTAGTGAGAGGAATGATTACTCAAACCAAATCACTAATGCTCTAAGATATCCCACCGCCTTGCCACCAATTGTCACGATTCCCCTGACCGCTGTCACCACTGGGTCAGGATTCACACCGTGACCGTCACCCCTATGTCACGGATCAGGGTGACTTTAGGCCAACAGACGGCTATCACATGTGCAGGGGGGCTTATCTTAGTTATCCCTCCACTGCTAACAATGTGATGAAAAACCACACACAAGGCTATTGACCTCTTAGTTTACAGCAGGGGCTTATTCTAGGTATCCCACTGCTTTTCTATATACCACGAACTGCAGGGATTTATGTATATCCCGCTTACAGTTCCACTTAACACTTGCAGCTCTCTGGCGCCCCCCTTACTCTCAGGTCAGATTAGGTACTGCACCCTGGGTAATTAGTCGCCAGAAAGGCTGCCTGCTATGTACTGGCTATTGGGCACGCTGCAGCGACGCGATAACTACTCCCACACAGGCAGGAACAATAATTATCAAACCCGCAGTTGCTTCAGCATAATCCAACCGTCAGCACACTTTCGCTGCCACCAGCTTCGATTAAACGGGTCCGAAGCTAACCCAACACAACAGTAACAGTAGCGTATTTTCCCTTCAAGACTTAGGGTACGGTTTAGAACAGGAGAACGAACTAATATATAATAGTATATCCCATTCAAAATAACTAGGCAGTGCGTTATTAAAAATAGTTTATAAAGAGGTTATAAATGAGACAATTGCAAATATGTACATGGGTAATTATAACATAAAGGGAATAAATGAGAAAAGCAACACTTACATGTTTAAAGCATGACAAGCAACCAGGCTAGTGGAGTTTCCATACATCCCAGTCCATGGGATGTACCAGCTCTTCCAGGACAATAGGACAAAGCAGTCCAGAAGGAGAAATCAGCAAAAAGTGACTCCTCAGAGCCTGCCAGACACTTAAAACATTAAGGCTGTGACATCACAGAAAGGCTGGCTTATCCAGACCCTCCTCTCTCTACATTCTGCCTAAACTTTAAACTATTCTCTCTGATTTCTATAACTTCACTACAAAACATGTCAGCGTCCTAAAAAGCTCATCATTCATCTCAGATTAACGTGAGCATTCTAATGAGATCAAATATGTCCTATCTGGGATACATATTTACAGAGAAAACCCTACTTCTTTACCAGATGGAGTTAGAAACCCGGGTGTCATGAGATGTGTAGCTACACCAAGTGGGACTACGAATAGATATTTTCGTATTTCTAGCTTAAATCGTTTGCCTAATATCTACCAAAAACTAAACAAAGAATCTTTCATGGATTTTTGGAGCCATTTTTCCTGTTCTAGCTGGACAAGAGCTTACACAGGAAATGCCAGTCGTAAATTCCGTTCGGCCATAAAACTTCTAACCCCCACACTCTCTGAGAAGGAAAGCCAGGAATTTGCAGCTACAACTGTTACTCCAAGAAGGGGGGCTTAGCCCACACAGGCTAGAGAACTACTTATGATATTTCATACCATATCGTGACAGTCTACTTCTAAAGCAGATAGATGAAGCTGCAACCCATAATGAGGTCCTGGTTATGGGGGACTTTAACTACCCGGATATTAACTGGGAAACAGAAACCTGTGAAACCCATAAAGGCAACAGGTTTCTGCTAATAACCAAGAAAAATTATCTTTCACAATTGGTGCAGAATCCAACCAGAGGAGCAGCACTTTTAGACCTAATACTATCTAATAGACCTGACAGAATAACAAATCTGCAGGTGGTTGGGCATTTAGGAAATAGCGACCACAATATTGTGCAGTTTCACCTGTCTTTCACTAGGGGGACTTGTCAGGGAGTCACAAAAACATTGAACTTTAGGAAGGCAAAGTTTGAACAGCTTAGAGATGCCCTTAATCTGGTAGACTGGGACAATATCCTCAGAAATGAGAATACAGATAATAAATGGGAAATGTTTAAGAACATCCTAAATAGGCAGTGTAAGCGGTTTATACCTTGTGGGAATAAAAGGACTAGAAATAGGAAAAACCCAATGTGGCTAAACAAAGAAGTAAGACAGGCAATTAACAGTAAAAAGAAAGCATTTGCACTACTAAAGCAGGATGGCACCATTGAAGCTCTAAAAAACTATAGGGAGAAAAATACTTTATCTAAAAAACTAATTAAAGCTGCCAAAAAGGAAACAGAGAAGCACATTGCTAAGGAGAGTAAAACTAATCCCAAACTGTTCTTCAACTATATCAATAGTAAAAGAATAAAAACTGAAAATGTAGGCCCCTTAAAAAATAGTGAGGAAAGAATGGTTGTAGATGACGAGGAAAAAGCTAACATATTAAACACCTTCTTCTCCACGGTATTCACGGTGGAAAATGAAATGCTAGGTGAAATCCCAAGAAACAATGAAAACCCTATATTAAGGGTCACCAATCTAACCCAAGAAGAGGTGCGAAACCGGCTAAATAAGATTAAAATAGATAAATCTCCGGGTCCGGATGGCATACACCCACGAGTACTAAGAGAACTAAGTAATGTAATAGATAAACCATTATTTCTTATTTTTAGTGACTCTATAGCGACAGGGTCTGTTCCGCAGGACTGGCGCATAGCAAATGTGGTGCCAATATTCAAAAAGGGCTCTAAAAGTGAACCTGGAAATTATAGGCCAGTAAGTCTAACCTCTATTGTTGGTAAAATATTTGAAGGGTTTCTGAGGGATGTTATTCTGGATTATCTCAATGAGAATAACTGTTTAACTCCATATCAGCATGGGTTTATGAGAAATCGCTCCTGTCAAACCAATCTAATCAGTTTTTATGAAGAGGTAAGCTATAGGCTGGACCACGGTGAGTCATTGGACGTGGTATATCTCGATTTTTCCAAAGCGTTTGATACCGTGCCGCACAAGAGGTTGGTACACAAAATGAGAATGCTTGGTCTGGGGGAAAATGTGTGTAAATGGGTTAGTAACTGGCTTAGTGATAGAAAGCAGAGGGTGGTTATAAATGGTATAGTCTCTAACTGGGTCGCTGTGACCAGTGGGGTACCGCAGGGGTCAGTATTGGGACCTGTTCTCTTCAACATATTCATTAATGATCTGGTAGAAGGTTTACACAGTAAAATATCGATATTTGCAGATGATACAAAACTATGTAAAGCAGTTAATACAAGAGAAGATAGTATTCTGCTACAGATGGATCTGGATAAGTTGGAAACTTGGGCTGAAAGGTGGCAGATGAGGTTTAACAATGATAAATGTAAGGTTATACACATGGGAAGAGGGAATCAATATCACCATTACACACTGAACGGGAAACCACTGGGTAAATCTGACAGGGAGAAGGACTTGGGGATCCTAGTTAATGATAAACTTACCTGGAGCAGCCAGTGCCAGGCAGCAGCTGCCAAGGCAAACAGGATCATGGGGTGCATTAAAAGAGGTCTGGATACACATGATGAGAGCATTATACTGCCTCTGTACAAATCCCTAGTTAGACCGCACATGGAGTACTGTGTCCAGTTTTGGGCACCGGTGCTCAGGAAGGATATAATGGAACTAGAGAGAGTACAAAGGAGGGCAACAAAATTAATAAAGGGGATGGGAGAACTACAATACCCAGATAGATTAGCGAAATTAGGATTATTTAGTCTAGAAAAAAGACGACTGAGGGGCGATCTAATAACCATGTATAAGTATATAAGGGGACAATACAAATATCTCGCTGAGGATCTGTTTATACCAAGGAAGATGACGGGCACAAGGGGGCATTCTTTGCGTCTGGAGGAGAGAAGGTTTTTCCACCAACATAGAAGAGGATTCTTTACTGTTAGGGCATGAGAATCTGGAATTGCTTGCCTGAGGAGGTGGTGATGGCGAACTCAGTCGAGGGGTTCAAGAGAGGCCTGGATGTCTTCCTGGAGCAGAACAATATTGTATCATACAATTATTAGGTTCTGTAGAAGGACGTAGATCTGGGTATTTATTATAATGGAATATAGGCTGAACTGGATGGACAAATGTCTTTTTTCGGCCTTACTAACTATGTTACTATGTTACTATGTTACTTATTACTGCACCTGACACCCCAATACTGAGCCTCTGCTGCCGTATTTGTCCCTATTACTGCACCTGATACCCCAATACTGAGCCTCTGCTGCCGTATATGTGTCCCTATTAGTGCACCTGAAACTCCTATACTGAGCCGCTGCTGCCATATTTGTCCCTATTACTGCACCTGATACCCCAATACTGAGCCACTGCTGCCGTATGTGTCCTTATTACTGCACCTGATACCCCAATACTGAGCGTCTGCTGCCGTATGTGTCCTTATTACTGCACCTGATACCCCAATACTGAGCCGCTGCTGCCGTATGTGTCCCTATTACTGCACCTGATACCCCAATACTGAGCCGCTGCTGCCGTATGTGACCCTATTACTGCACCTGATACCCCAATACTGAGCCGCTGCTGCCGTATGTGTCCTTATTACTGCATCTGATACCCCAATACTGAGCCGCTGCTGCCGTATTTGTCCTTATTACTGCACCTGATACCCCAATACTGAGCCGCTGCGGCCGTATGTGTCCCTATTACTGCACCTGATACCACAACACTGAGCCACTGCTGCCGTATTTGTCCTTATTACTGCACCTGATACCCCAATACTGAGCCGCTGCTGCCGTATGTGTCCTTATTACTGCATCTGATACCACAATACTGAGCCGCTGCTGCCGTATGTGTCCCTATTACTGCACCTGATACCCCAATACTGAGCCTCTGCTGCCATATGTGACCCTATTACTGCACCTGATACCCCAATACTGAGCCGCTGCTGCCGTATTTGTCCCTATTACTGCACCTCATACCCCAATAATGAGCCTCTGCTGCCATATGTGTCCCTATTACTGTACCTGATACCCCAATGCTGAGCCTCTGCTGCCGTATATGTCCCTATTACTGCACCTGATATCCCAATACTGAGCCGCTGCTGCCGTATGTGTCCCTATTACTGCACCTGATACCACAATACTGAGCTGCTGCTGCCGTATTTGTCCTTATTACTGCACCTGATACCCCAATACTGAGCCTCTGCTGCCATATGTGACCCTATTACTGCACCTGATACCCCAATACTGAGCCGCTGCTGCCGTATTTGTCCCTATTACTGCACCTCATACCCCAATAATGAGCCTCTGCTGCCATATGTGTCCCTATTACTGTACCTGATACCCCAATACTGAGCCTCTGCTGCCGTATATGTCCCTATTACTGCACCTGATATCCCAATACTGAGCCGCTGCTGCCGTATGTGTCCCTATTACTGCACCTGATATCCCAATACTGAGCCGCTGCTGCCGTATGTGTCCCTATTACTGCACCTGATACCCCAATACTGAGCCGCTGCTGCCGTATTTGTCCATATTACTGCACCTGATACCCCAATACTGAGCCGCTGCGGCCGTATGTGACCCTATTACTGTACCTGATACCCGAATACTGAGCCGCTGCTGCCATATGTGTCCCTATTACTGTACCTGATACCCCAATACTGAGCCGCTGCTGCTGTATGTGTCCCTAATACTGCACCTGATACCCCAATACTGAGCCACTGCTGCCGTATGTGTCCCTATTACTGCACCTGATACCCCAATACTGAGCCGCTGCTGCCGTATGTGACCCTATAACTGCACCTGGTACCCCAATACTGAGCTGCTGCTGCCATATGTGTCCCTATTACTGCACCTGATACCCCAATACTGAGCCGCTGCTGCCATATGTGTCCCTATTACTGCACCTGATACCCCAATACTCAGCCGCTGCTGCCGTATGTGTCCCTATTACTGCAACTGATACCCCAATACTGAGCCACTGCTTCCGTATGTGACCCTATAACTGCACCTGATAACCCAATACTGAGCCGCTGCTGCAGTATGTGACCTTATTACTGCACCTGATACCCCAATACTGAGCCGCTGCTGCCGTATGTGACCCTATTACAGCCCCTGAAACCCCAATACTGAGCCGCTGCTGCTGTATGTGTCCTTATTACTGCACCTGATACCCCAATACTGAGCCACTGCTGCCGCATGTGTCCCTATTACTGCACCTGATACCCCAATACTGAGCAGCTGCTGTCGTATGTGTCCCTATTACTGCACCTGATACCGCAATATTTAGCCGCTGCTGCCGTATGTGTCCCTATTACTGCACCTGATACCCCAATACTGAGCCGCTGCTGCCGTATGTGTCCCTATTACTGCACCCAATACCCCAATACTGAGCCGCTGCTGCCGTTTGTGTCCCTATTACTGCACCTGATACCCCAATACTGAGCCACTGCTGCCGTATGTGTCCCTATTACTGCACCTGATACCGCAATACTGAGCCGCTGCTGTCGTATGTGTCCCTATTACTGCACCTGATACCGCAATACTGAGCCGCTGCTGCCGTATGTGTCCCTATTACTGCACCTGATACCCCAATACTGAGCCGCTGCTGCCGTATGTGTCCCTATTACTGCACCTGATACCCCAATACTGAGCCACTGCTGCCGTATGTGACCCTATAACTGCACCTGATAACCCAATACTGAGCCGCTGCTGCCGTATGTGACCCTATTACTGCACCTGATACCCCAAAACTGAGCCGCTGCTGCCGTATGTGACCCTATTACAGCCCCTGAAACCCCAATACTGAGCCGCTGCTGCTGTATGTGTCCTTATTACTGCACCTGATACCCCAATACTGAGCCACTGCTGCCGCATGTGTCCCTATTACTGCACCTGATACCCCAATACTGAGCAGCTGCTGCCGTATGTGACCCTATTACTGCACCTGATACCCCAATACTGAGCCGCTGCTGCCGTATGTGACCCTATTACAGCCCCTGAAACCCCAATACTGAGCCGCTGCTGCTGTATGTGTCCTTATTACTGCACCTGATACCCCAATACTGAGCCACTGCTGCCGCATGTGTCCCTATTACTGCACCTGATACCCCAATACTGAGCAGCTGCTGTCGTATGTGTCCCTATTACTGCACCTGATACCCCAATACTGAGCCGCTGCTGCCGTTTGTGTCCCTATTACTGCACCTGATACCCCAATACTGAGCCACTGCTGCCGTATGTGTCCCTATTACTGCACCTGATACCACAATACTGAGCCGCTGCTGCCGTATGTGTCCCTATTACTGCACCTGATACCCCAATACTGAGCCGCTGCTGCCGTATGTGTCCCTATTACTGCACCCAATACCCCAATACTGAGCCGCTGCTGCCGTTTGTGTCCCTATTACTGCACCTGATACCCCAATACTGAGCCTCTGCTGCCGTATGTGACCCTATGACTGCACCTGATACCCCAATACTTAGCCGCTGCTGCCGTATGTCTTTATTACTGCACCTGATACCCCAATACTGAGCCGCTGCTGCTGTATGTGTCCCTATTAGTGCACTTGATACCCCGATACTGAGCCGCTGCTGCCGTATGTCTTTATTACTGCACCTGATACCCCAATACTGAGCCGCTGCTGCCGTATGTCTTTATTACTGCACCTGATACCCCAATACTGAGCCGCTGCTGCTGTATGTGTCCCTATTACTGCACCTGATACCCCAATACTGAGCTGCTGCTGCTGTATGTGTCCCTATTACTGCACCTGATACCCCGATACTGAGCCGCTGCTGCCGTATTTGTCCCTATTACTGCACCTGATACCCCAATACTGAGCCTCTGCTGCCATATGTGTCCCTATTACTGTACCTGATACCCCAATACTGAGCCTCTGCTGCCGTATATGTCCCTATTACTGCACCTGATATCCCAATACTGAGCCGCTGCTGCCGTATGTGTCCCTATTACTGCACCTGATACCCCAATACTGAGCCGCTGCTGCCGTATTTGTCCTTATTACTGCACCTGATACCCCAATACTGAGCCGCTGCGGCCGTATGTGTCCATATTACTGCACCTGATACCACAATACTGAGCCACTGCTGCCGTATTTGTCCTTATTACTGCACCTGATACCCCAATACTGAGCCGCTGCTGCCGTATGTGTCCTTATTACTGCATCTGATACCACAATACTGAGCCGCTGCTGCCGTATGTCTTTATTACTGCACCTGATATCCCAATACTGAGCCGCTGCTGCCGTATGTGTCCCTATTACTGCACCTGATACCACAATACTGAGCTGCTGCTGCCGTATGTGTCCCTATTACTGCACCTGATACTCCAATACTGAGCTCTGCTGCCGTATGTGACCCTATTATTGCACCTGATACCCCAATACTGAGCCGCTGCTGCCGTATTTGTCCTTATTACTGCACCTGATACCCCAATACTGAGCCGCTGCTGCCGTATTTGTCCTTATTACTGCACCTGATACCCCAATACTGAGCCGCTGCTGCCGTATGTGTCCCTATTACTGCACCTGATACCCCAATACTGAGCCGCTGCTGCCATATGTGTCCCTATTACAGCACCTAATACCCCAATACTGAGCCTCTGCTGCCATATGTGACCCTATTACTGCACCTGATACCCCAATACTGAGCCGCTGCTGCCGTATGTGACCCTATTACTGCACCTGATAACCCAATACTGAGCCGCTGCTGCCGTATGTGTCCATATTACTGCACCTGATACCCCAATACTGAGCCGCTGCTGCCGTATGTGACCCTATAACTGCACCTGATACCCCAATACTGAGCCGCTGCTGCCGTATGTGTCCATATTACTGCACCTGATACCCCAATACTGAGCCGCTGCTGCCGTATGTGACCCTATTACTGTACCTGATACCCGAATACTGAGCCGCTGCTGCCATATGTGTCCCTATTACTGTACCTGATACCCCAATACTGAGCCGCTGCTGCTGTATGTGTCCCTAATACTGCACCTGATACCCCAATACTGAGCCACTGCTGCCGTATGTGTCCCTATTACTGCACCTGATACCCCAATACTGAGCCGCTGCTGCCGTATGTGACCCTATAACTGCACCTGGTACCCCAATACTGAGCTGCTGCTGCCATATGTGTCCCTATTACTGCACCTGATACCCCAATACTGAGCCGCTGCTGCCATATGTGTCCCTATTACTGCACCTGATACCCCAATACTCAGCCGCTGCTGCCGTATGTGTCCCTATTACTGCAACTGATACCTCAATACTGAGCCGCTGCTGCCGTATGTGTCCCTATTACTGCACCTGACACCCCAATACTGAGCTGCTGCTGCCATATGTGTCCCTATTACTGCACCTGATACCCCAATACTGAGCCGCTGCTGCCGTATGTGTCCCTATTACTGCACCTGATACCCCAATACTGAGCCACTGCTTCCGTATGTGACCCTATAACTGCACCTGATAACCCAATACTGAGCCGCTGCTGCAGTATGTGACCTTATTACTGCACCTGATACCCCAATACTGAGCTGCTGCTGCCGTATGTGACCCTATTACAGCCCCTGAAACCCCAATACTGAGCCGCTGCTGCTGTATGTGTCCTTATTACTGCACCTGATACCCCAATACTGAGCCACTGCTGCCGGATGTGTCCCTATTACTGCACCTGATACCCCAATACTGAGCAGCTGCTGTCGTATGTGTCCCTATTACTGCACCTGATACCGCAATATTTAGCCGCTGCTGCCGTATGTGTCCCTATTACTGCACCTGATACCCCAATACTGAGCCGCTGCTGCCGTATGTGTCCCTATTACTGCACCCAATACCCCAATACTGAGCCGCTGCTGCCGTTTGTGTCCCTATTACTGCACCTGATACCCCAATACTGAGCCACTGCTGCCGTATGTGTCCCTATTACTGCACCTGATACCCCAATACTGAGCCGCTGCTGCCGTATGTGTCCCTATTACTGCACCTGATACCCCAATACTGAGCCACTGCTGCCGTATGTGACCCTATAACTGCACCTGATAACCCAATACTGAGCCGCTGCTGCCGTATGTGACCCTATTACTGCACCTGATACCCCAAAACTGAGCCGCTGCTGCCGTATGTGACCCTATTACAGCCCCTGAAACCCCAATACTGAGCCGCTGCTGCTGTATGTGTCCTTATTACTGCACCTGATACCCCAATACTGAGCCACTGCTGCCGCATGTGTCCCTATTACTGCACCTGATACCCCAATACTGAGCAGCTGCTGCCGTATGTGACCCTATTACTGCACCTGATACCCCAATACTGAGCCGCTGCTGCCGTATGTGACCCTATTACAGCCCCTGAAACCCCAATACTGAGCCGCTGCTGCTGTATGTGTCCTTATTACTGCACCTGATACCCCAATACTGAGCCACTGCTGCCGCATGTGTCCCTATTACTGCACCTGATACCCCAATACTGAGCAGCTGCTGTCGTATGTGTCCCTATTACTGCACCTGATACCGCAATACTGAGCCGCTGCTGTCGTATGTGTCCCTATTACTGCACCTGATACCGCAATACTGAGCCGCTGCTGCCGTATGTGTCCCTATTACTGCACCTGATACCCCAATACTGAGCCGCTGCTGCCGTATGTGTCCCTATTACTGCACCTGATACCCCAATACTGAGCCACTGCTGCCGTATGTGACCCTATAACTGCACCTGATAACCCAATACTGAGCCGCTGCTGCCGTATGTGACCCTATTACTGCACCTGATACCCCAAAACTGAGCCGCTGCTGCCGTATGTGACCCTATTACAGCCCCTGAAACCCCAATACTGAGCCGCTGCTGCTGTATGTGTCCTTATTACTGCACCTGATACCCCAATACTGAGCCACTGCTGCCGCATGTGTCCCTATTACTGCACCTGATACCCCAATACTGAGCAGCTGCTGCCGTATGTGTCCCTATTACTGCACCTGATACCGCAATACTGAGCCGCTGCTGCCGTATGTGTCCCTATTACTGCACCTGATACCCCAATACTGAGCCGCTGCTGCCGTATGTGTCCCTATTACTGCACCCAATACCCCAATACTGAGCCGCTGCTGCCGTTTGTGTCCCTATTACTGCACCTGATACCCCAATACTGAGCCACTGCTGCCGTATGTGTCCCTATTACTGCACCTGATACCACAATACTGAGCCGCTGCTGCCGTATGTGTCCCTATTACTGCACCTGATACCCCAATACTGAGCCGCTGCTGCCGTATGTGTCCCTATTACTGCACCCAATACCCCAATACTGAGCCGCTGCTGCCGTTTGTGTCCCTATTACTGCACCTGATACCCCAATACTGAGCCTCTGCTGCCGTATGTGACCCTATGACTGCACCTGATACCCCAATACTGAGCCGCTGCTGCCGTATGTCTTTATTACTGCACCTGATACCCCAATACTGAGCCGCTGCTGCTGTATGTGTCCCTATTAGTGCACTTGATACCCCGATACTGAGCCGCTGCTGCCGTATGTCTTTATTACTGCACCTGATACCCCAATACTGAGCCGCTGCTGCCGTATGTCTTTATTACTGCACCTGATACCCCAATACTGAGCCGCTGCTGCTGTATGTGTCCCTATTACTGCACCTGATACCCCAATACTGAGCTGCTGCTGCTGTATGTGTCCCTATTACTGCACCTGATACCCCGATACTGAGCCGCTGCTGCCGTATGAGTCCCTATTACTGCACCTGATGCCCCAATACTGAGCCGCTGCTGCTGTATGTGTCCCTATTACTGCACCTGATATCCCAATACTGAGCCGCTGCTGCTGTATGTGTCCCTATTACTCCACCTGATACCCCAATACTGATCCCCTGCTGCTGTATGTGTTCCTAATACTGCCCCTGATACCCCAATACTGAGCCTCTGCTGCCGTATGTGTCCCTATTACTGCCCCTGATACCCCAATACTGAGCCTCTGCTGCCGTATGTGTCCCTATTACTGCAACTGATACCCCAATACTGAGCCGCTGCTGCTGTATGTGTCCCTATTACTGCACCTAATACCCCAATACTGAGCCTCTGCTGCCATATGTGACCCTATTACTGCACCTGATACCCCAATACTGAGCCGCTGCTGCTGTATGTGTCCCTATTACTGCACCTAATACCCCAATACTGAGCCTCTGCTGCCATATGTGACCCTATTACTGCACCTGATACCCCAATACTGAGCCGCTGCTGCCGTATGTGTCCCTATTACTGCACCTAATACCCCAATACTGAGCCTCTGCTGCCATATGTGACCCTATTACTGCACCTGATACCCCAATACTGAGAGAGCAGTGGAGATAGCAGCGCGGTATGTGAGCGAATGTCATAGACTGCGAGAAAGAGAACTATGATGCCATGGACTATAGCCCCCAACCTGGACCTGCCCCATCCACCTCCCCTATGCCATGGACTATAGCCCCCACAATGGACCTGCCCATCCACCTCCCCTATGCCATGGACTATAGCCCCCAACCTGAACCTGCCCCATCCACCTCCCCTATGCCATGGACTATAGCCCCCAACCTGGATCTGCCCCATCCACCTCCCCTATGCCATGGACTATAGCCCCCAACCTGGATCTGCCCCATCCACCTCCCCCCACAGCTCCTACCCAACATCCCCTCAGTCCCTATCCCTATTGCCTCTATACACTTGCTTTGGCAAAACTGATGTGTATTTGGTCCTGCCAATAAAGCTTCTTTGAATCTTGAATCTTGAATCTGAGCCGCTGCTGCCGTATGTGACCCTATTACTGCACCTGATACCCCAATACTGAGCCTCTGCTGCCGTATGTGTCCCTATTACTGCATCTGATACCCCAATACTGAGCCTCTGCTGCCGTATGTGTCCCTATTACTGCATCTGATACCCCAATACTGAGCCACTGCTGCCGTATGTGTCCATATTACTGCACCTGATACCCCAATACAGAGCCTCTGCTGCCGTATGTGTCCCTATTACTGCACCTGATACCCCAATACTGAGCCACTGCTGCCGTATGTGTCCTTATTACTGCACCTGATACCCCAATACTGAGCCTCTGCTGCCGTATGTGTCCCTATTACTGCACCTGATACCCCAATACTGAGCCGCTGCTGCCGTATGTGACCCTATTACTGCACCTGATACCCCAATACTGAGCTGCTGCTGCCATATGTGTCCCTATTACTGCACCTGATACCCCAATACTGAGCCGCTGCTGCCGTATGTGACCCTATTACTGCACCTGATACCCCAATACTGAGCCTCTGCTGCCGTATGTGTCCCTATTAATGCACCTGATACCCCAATACTGAGCCACTGCTGCCGTATGTGTCCCTATTACTGCACCTGAAACCCCAATACTGAGCCACTGCTGCAGTATGTGTCCTTATTAATGCACGTGATACCCCAATACTGAGCCTCTGCTGCCGTATGTGTCCCTATTAATGCACCTGATACCCCAATACTGAGCCACTGCTGCCGTATGTGTCCTTATTAGTGCACCTGACACCCCAATACTGAGCCTCTGCTGCCGTATGTGTGCCTATTACTGCACCTGACCCCCAATACTGAGCCTCTGCTGCCGTATGTGTCCCTATTACTGCACCTGATACCCCAATACTGAGCCACTGCTGCCGTATGTGTCCTTATTACTGCACCTGACACCCCAATACTGAGCCTCTGCTGCCGTATGTGTCCATATTACTGCACCTGATGCCCCAATACTGAGCCGCTGCTGCCGCATGTGTCCCTATTACTGCACCTGAAACTCCTATACTGAGCCGCTGCTGCCATATTTGTCCCTATTACTGCAAATGATACCCCAATACTGAGCCACTGCTGCCGTATGTGTCCTTATTACTGAACCTGATACCCCAATACTGAGCCTCTGCTGCCGTATGTGTCCCTATTACTGCACCTGATACCCCAATACTGAGCCGCTGCTGCCGTATGTGTCCCTATTACTGCACCTGATACCCCAATACTGAGCTCTGCTGCCGTATGTGACCCTACTACTGCACCTGATACCCCAATACTGAACCGCTGCTGCCGTATTTGTCCTTATTACTGCACCTGATACCCCAATACTGAGCCGCTGCTGCCGTATTTGTCCTTATTACTGCACCTGATACCCCAATACTGAGCCGCTGCTGCAGTATGTGTCCCTATTACTGCACCTGAAACCACAATACTGAGCCACTGCTGCCGTATTTGTCCTTATTACTGCACCTGATACCCCAATACTGAGCCGCTGCTGCCGTATGTGTCCTTATTACTGCATCTGATACCACAATACTGAGCCGCTGCTGCCGTATGTGTCCCTATTACTGCACCTGATACCCCAATACTGAGCCGCTGCTGCCATATGTGTCCCTATTACTGCACCTAATACCCCAATACTGAGCCTCTGCTGCCATATGTGACCCTATTACTGCACCTGATACCCCAATACTGAGCCGCTGATGCCGTATGTGTCCTTATTACTGCACCTGATACCCCAATACTGAGCCGCTGCTGCCATATGTGTCCCTATTACTGCACTTAATACCCCAATACTGAGCCTCTGCTGCCATATGTGACCCTATTACTGCACCTGATACCCCAATACTGAGCCGCTGCTGCCGTATTTGACCCTATTACTGCACCTGATACCCCAATACTGAGCCTCTGCTGCCGTATGTGTCCCTATTACTGCATCTGATACCCCAATACTGAGCCACTGCTGCCGTATGTGTCCCTATTACTGCACCTGGTACCCCAATACTGAGCCACTGCTGCCGTATGTGTCCATATTACTGCACCTGATACCCCAATACTGAGCCTCTGCTGCCGTATGTGTCCCTATTACTGCACCTGGTACCCCAATACTGAGCCACTGCTGCCGTATGTTTCCTTATTACTGCACCTGATACCCCAATACTGAGCCTCTGCTGCCGTATGTGTCCCTATTACTGCACCTGGTACCCCAATACTGAGCCACTGCTGCCGTATGTGTCCATATTACTGCACCTGATACCCCAATACTGAGCCTCTGCTGCCGTATGTGTCCCTATTACTGCACCTGATACCCCAATACTGAGCCACTGCTGCCGCATGTGTCCTTATTACTGCACCTGACACCCCAATACTGAGCCTCTGCTGCCGTATTTGTCCCTATTACTGCACCTGATACCCCAATTCTGAGCCGCTGCTGCTGTATGTGTCCCTATTACTGCACCTGATACCCCAATACTGAGCCGCTGCTGCCGTATGTGTCCTTATTACTGCACCTGATACCCCAATACAGAGCCACTGCTGCCGTATGTGTCCCTATTACTGCACCTGATACCCCAATACTGAGCCGCTGCTGCCGTATGTGTCCTTATTACTGCCCCTGATACACCAATACAGAGCCTCTGCTGCCGTATGTGTCCCTATTACTGCACCTGATACCCCAATACTGAGCCGCTGCTGCTGTATGTGTCCCTATTACTGCACCTGATACCCCAATACTGAGCCGCTGCTGCCGTATGTGACCCTATTACTGCACCTGATACCCCAATACTGAGCCGCTGCTGCCGTATGTGTCCTTATTACTGCATCTGATACCCCAATACTGAGCCGCTGCTGCCGTATTTGTCCTTATTACTGCACCTGATACCCCAATACTGAGCCGCTGCGGCCGTATGTGTCCCTATTACTGCACCTGATACCGCAATACTGAGCCGCTGCTGCCGTATTTGTCCCTATTACTGCACCTCATACCCCAATAATGAGCCTATGCTGCCATATGTGTCCCTATTACTGCACCTGATACCCCAATACTGAGCCTCTGCTGCCGTATGTGTCCCTATTACTGCACCTGATACCACAATACTGAGCTGCTGCTGCCGTATGTGTCCCTATTACTGCACCTGATACCCCAATACTGAGCCGCTGCTGCCGTATGTGTCCCTATTACTGCACCTGATACCCCAATACTGAGCCTCTGCTGCCGTATGTGTCCCTATTTCTGCACCTGATACTCTAATACTGAGCTGCTGCTGCCGTATGTGTCCCTATTACTGCACCTGATACCCCAATAATGAGCCTCTGCTGCCGTATGTGTCCCTATTACTGCACCTGATACCCCAATACTGAGCCTCTGCTGCCGTATGTGTCCCTATTACTGCACCTGATACCCCAATAATGAGCCTCTGCTGCCGTATGTGACCCTATTACTGCACCTGATACCCCAATACTGAGCCGCTGCTGCCGTATGTGTCCCTATTACTGCACCTGATACCCCAATACTGAGCCGCTGCTGCCACATGTGTCACCATTACTGCACCTGATACCCCAATACTGAGCTGCTGCTGCCATATGTGACCCTATTACTGCACCTGATACCCCAATACTGAGCCGCTGCTGCCGTATTTGTCCCTATTTCTGCACCTGATACCCCAATATTGAGCCTCTGCTGCCGTATGTGTCACTATTACTGCACCTGATACCCCAAAACTGAGCCTCTGCTGCCGTATGTGTCTCTATTACTGGACCTGATACCCCAATACTGAGCCGCTGCTGCCGTATTTGTCCCTATTACTGCACCTGATACCCCAATACTGAGCCTCTGCTGCCGTATGTGTCCCTATTACTGCAACTGATACCTCAATACTGAGCCGCTGCTGCCGTATGTGTCCCTATTACTGCACGTGATACCCCAATACTGAGCCGCTGCGGCCGTATGTGTCCCTATTACTGCACCTGATTCCCCAATACTGAGCCACTGCTGCCGTATGTGTCCCTATTACTGCACCTGATACCCCAATACTGAGCCACTGCTGCCGTATGTGTCCCTATTACTGCACCTGATACCCCAATACTGAGCCGCTGCTGCTGTATGTGTCCCTATTACTCCACCTGATACCCCAATACTGAGCCTCTGCTGCCGTATGTGTCCCTATTACTGCACCTGATACCCCAATACAGAGCCGCTGCTGCCGTATGTGTCCCTATTACTGCACCTGATACCCCAATACTGAGCTGCTGCTGCCGTATATGTCCCTATTACTGCACCTGATACCCCAATACTAAGCCTCTGCTGCCGTATGTGTCCCTGTTACTCCACCTGATACCCCAATACTGAGCCTCTGCTGCCGTATCTGTCCCTATTACTGCACCTGATACCCCAATACTGAGCCGCTGCTGCCGTATGTGTCCCTATTACTGCACCTGATACCCCAATACTGAGCCGCTGCTGCCGTATATGTCCCTATTACTGCACCTGATACCCCAATACTGAGCTGCTGCTTCCGTATGTGACCCTATTACTGCACCTGATACCCCAATACTGAGCCGCTGCTGCCGTATTTGTCCCTATTACTGCACCTGATACCCCAAAACTAAGCCTCTGCTGCCGTATGTGTCTCTATTACTGGACCTGATACCCCAATACTGAGCCGCTGCTGCCGTATTTGTCCCTATTACTGCACCTGATACCCCAATCATGAGCCTCTGCTGCCGTATGTGTGCCTATTACTGCACCTTATACCCCAATACTGAGCCTCTGCTGCCGTATGTGTCCCTATTACTGCACCTGATACCCCAATACTGAGCCTCTGCTGCCGTATGTGTCCCTATTACTGCACCTGCTACCTCAATACTGAGCCGCTGCTGCCGTATGTGTCCCTATTACTGCACGTGATACCCCAATACTGAGCCGCTGGGGCCGTATGTGTCCCTATTACTGCACCTGATTCCCCAATACTGAGCCACTGCTGCCGTATGTGTCCCTATTACTGCGCCTGATACCCCACTACTGAGCCGCTGCTGCTGTATGTGACCCTATTACTCCATCTGATACCCCAATACTGAGCCTCTGCTGCCGTATGTGTCCCTATTACTGCACCTGATACCCCAATACAGAGCCGCTGCTGCCGTATGTGTCCCTATTACTGCACCTGATGCCCCAATACTGAGCCGCTGCTGCCGCATGTGTCCCTATTACTGCACCTGATACCCCAATACTGAGCCTCTGCTGCCGTATGTGTCCCTGTTACTCCACCTGATACCCCAATACTGAGCCTCTGCTGCCGTATCTGTCCCTATTACTGCACCTGATACCCCAATACTGAGCCTCTGCTGCTGTATGTGTCCCTATTACTGCACCTGATACCCCAATACTGAGCCGCTGCTGCCGTATTTGTCCCTATTACTGCACCTGATACCCCAATACTGAGCCGCTGCTGCCGTATATGTCCCTATTACTGCACCTGATACCCCAATACTGAGCTGCTGCTTCCGTATGTGACCCTATTACTGCACCTGATACCCCAATACTGAGCCGCTGCTGCCGTATTTGTCCCTATTACTGCACCTGATACCCCAAAACTAAGCCTCTGCTGCCGTATGTGTCTCTATTACTGGACCTGATACCCCAATACTGAGCCGCTGCTGCCGTATTTGTCCCTATTACTGCACCTGATACCCCAATCATGAGCCTCTGCTGCCGTATGTGTGCCTATTACTGCACCTTATACCCCAATACTGAGCCTCTGCTGCCGTATGTGTCCCTATTACTGCACCTGATACCCCAATACTGAGCCTCTGCTGCCGTATGTGTCCCTATTACTGCACCTGCTACCTCAATACTGAGCCGCTGCTACCGTATGTGTCCCTATTACTGCACGTGATACCCCAATACTGAGCCGCTGGGGCCGTATGTGTCCCTATTACTGCACCTGATTCCCCAATACTGAGCCACTGCTGCCGTATGTGTCCCTATTACTGCGCCTGATACCCCACTACTGAGCCGCTGCTGCTGTATGTGACCCTATTACTCCATCTGATACCCCAATACTGAGCCTCTGCTGCCGTATGTGTCCCTATTACTGCACCTGATACCCCAATACAGAGCCGCTGCTGCCGTATGTGTCCCTATTACTGCACCTGATGCCCCAATACTGAGCCGCTGCTGCCGCATGTGTCCCTATTACTGCACCTGATACCCCAATACTGAGCCTCTGCTGCCGTATGTGTCCCTGTTACTCCACCTGATACCCCAATACTGAGCCTCTGCTGCCGTATCTGTCCCTATTACTGCACCTGATACCCCAATACTGAGCCTCTGCTGCTGTATGTGTCCCTATTACTGCACCTGATACCCCAATACTGAGCCGCTGCTGCCGTATTTGTCCCTATTACTGCACCTGATACCCCAATAATGAGCCTCTGCTGCCGTATGTGTCCCTATTACTGCACCTGATACCCCAATACTGAGCCTCTGCTGCCGTATGTGTCCCTATTACTGCACCTGATACCCCAGTACTGAGCCTCTGCTTCCGTATGTGTCCCTATTACTGCACCTGATACCCCAATACTGAGCCGCTGCTGCCGTATGTGACCCTATAACTGCACCTGATACCCCAATACTGA
The DNA here is from genome assembly GCF_032444005.1 of Ranitomeya imitator. NCBI lineage: Eukaryota > Metazoa > Chordata > Amphibia > Anura > Dendrobatidae > Ranitomeya > Ranitomeya imitator. The sequence continues at coordinate 191,834,551 of NC_091283.1, forward strand.
GCTGCTCCTGCCATATGTGTCCCTATTACTGCACCTGATACCCCAATACTGAGCCGCTGCTGCCGTATGTGTCCCTATTACTGCACCTGATACCCCAATACTCAGCCGCTGCTGCCGTATGTGACCCTATAACTGCACCTGATACCCCAATACTGAGCTGCTGCTGCCATATGTGTCCCTATTACTGCACCTGATACCCCAATACTGAGCCGCTGCTGCCGTATGTGTCCCTATTACTGCACCTGACACCGCAATACTGAGCCGCTGCTGCCGTATGTGTCCCTTTTACTGCACCTGATACCCCAATACTGAGCCGCTGCTGCCGTATGTGTCCCTATTACTGCACCTGATACCCCAATACTGAGCCACTGCTGCCGTATGTGTCCCTATTACTGCACCTGATACCGCAATACTGAGCCGCTGCTGTCGTATGTGTCCCTATTACTGCACCTGATACCGCAATACTGAGCCGCTGCTGCCGTATGTGTCCCTATTACTGCACCTGATACCCCAATACTGAGCCGCTGCTGCCGTATGTGTCCCTATTACTGCACCTGATACCCCAATACTGAGCCACTGCTGCCGTATGTGACCCTATAACTGCACCTGATAACCCAATACTGAGCCACTGCTGCCGTATGTGACCCTATTACTGCACCTGATACCCCAAAACTGAGCCGCTGCTGCCGTATGTGACCCTATTACAGCCCCTGAAACCCCAATACTGAGCCGCTGCTGCTGTATGTGTCCTTATTACTGCACCTGATACCCCAATACTGAGCCACTGCTGCCGCATGTGTCCCTATTACTGCACCTGATACCCCAATACTGAGCAGCTGCTGCCGTATGTGACCCTATTACTGCACCTGATACCCCAATACTGAGCCGCTGCTGCCGTATGTGACCCTATTACAGCCCCTGAAACCCCAATACTGAGCCGCTGCTGCTGTATGTGTCCTTATTACTGCACCTGATACCCCAATACTGAGCCACTGCTGCCGCATGTGTCCCTATTACTGCACCTGATACCCCAATACTGAGCAGCTGCTGTCGTATGTGTCCCTATTACTGCACCTGATACCGCAATACTGAGCCGCTGCTGCCGTATGTGTCCTTATTACTGCACCTGATACCCCAATACTGAGCCGCTGCTGCCGTATGTGTCCCTATTACTGCACCCAATACCCCAATACTGAGCCGCTGCAGCCGTTTGTGTCCCTATTACTGCACCTGATACCCCTATACTGAGCCACTGCTGCCGTATGTGTCCCTATTACTGCACCTGATACCGCAATACTGAGCCGCTGCTGTCGTATGTGTCCCTATTACTGCACCTGATACCGCAATACTGAGCCGCTGCTGCCGTATGTGTCACTATTACTGCACCTGATACCCCAATACTGAGCCGCTGCTGCCGTATGTGTCCCTATTACTGCACCTGATACCCCAATACTGAGCCACTGCTGCCGTATGTGACCTTATAACTGCACCTGATACCCCAATACTGAGCCACTGCTGCCGTATGTGACCTTATAACTGCACCTGATAACCCAATACTGAGCCGCTGCTGCCGTATGTGTCCCTATTACTGCACCTGATACCCCAATACTGAGCCGCTGCTGCCGTATGTGTCCCTATTACTGCACCCAATACCCCAATACTGAGCCGCTGCTGCCGTTTGTGTCCCTATTACTGCACCTGATACCCCAATACTGAGCCGCTGCTGCCGTATGTGTCCCTATTACTGCACCTGATACCCCAATACTGAGCCGCTGCTGCCGTATGTGTCCCTATTACTGCACCCAATACCCCAATACTGAGCCGCTGCTGCCGTTTGTGTCCCTATTACTGCACCTGATACCCCAATACTGAGCCTCTGCTGCCGTATGTGACCCTATGACTGCACCTGATACCCCAATACTGAGCCGCTGCTGCCGTATGTCTTTATTACTGCACCTGATACCCCAATACTGAGCCGCTGCTGCTGTATGTGTCCCTATTAGTGCACTTGATACCCCGATACTGAGCCGCTGCTGCCGTATGTCTTTATTACTGCACCTGATACCCCAATACTGAGCCGCTGCTGCCGTATGTCTTTATTACTGCACCTGATACCCCAATACTGAGCCGCTGCTGCTGTATGTGTCCCTATTACTGCACCTGATACCCCAATACTGAGCTGCTGCTGCTGTATGTGTCCCTATTACTGCACCTGATACCCCGATACTGAGCCGCTGCTGCCGTATGAGTCCCTATTACTGCACCTGATGCCCCAATACTGAGCCGCTGCTGCTGTATGTGTCCCTATTACTGCACCTGATATCCCAATACTGAGCCGCTGCTGCTGTATGTGTCCCTATTACTCCACCTGATACCCCAATACTGATCCCCTGCTGCTGTATGTGTTCCTAATACTGCCCCTGATACCCCAATACTGAGCCTCTGCTGCCGTATGTGTCCCTATTACTGCCCCTGATACCCCAATACTGAGCCTCTGCTGCCGTATGTGTCCCTATTACTGCAACTGATACCCCAATACTGAGCCGCTGCTGCTGTATGTGTCCCTATTACTGCACCTAATACCCCAATACTGAGCCTCTGCTGCCATATGTGACCCTATTACTGCACCTGATACCCCAATACTGAGCCGCTGCTGCTGTATGTGTCCCTATTACTGCACCTAATACCCCAATACTGAGCCTCTGCTGCCATATGTGACCCTATTACTGCACCTGATACCCCAATACTGAGCCGCTGCTGCCGTATGTGTCCCTATTACTGCACCTAATACCCCAATACTGAGCCTCTGCTGCCATATGTGACCCTATTACTGCACCTGATACCCCAATACTGAGAGAGCAGTGGAGATAGCAGCGCGGTATGTGAGCGAATGTCATAGACTGCGAGAAAGAGAACTATGATGCCATGGACTATAGCCCCCAACCTGGACCTGCCCCATCCACCTCCCCTATGCCATGGACTATAGCCCCCACAATGGACCTGCCCATCCACCTCCCCTATGCCATGGACTATAGCCCCCAACCTGAACCTGCCCCATCCACCTCCCCTATGCCATGGACTATAGCCCCCAACCTGGATCTGCCCCATCCACCTCCCCTATGCCATGGACTATAGCCCCCAACCTGGATCTGCCCCATCCACCTCCCCCCACAGCTCCTACCCAACATCCCCTCAGTCCCTATCCCTATTGCCTCTATACACTTGCTTTGGCAAAACTGATGTGTATTTGGTTCTGCCAATAAAGCTTCTTTGAATCTTGAATCTTGAATCTGAGCCGCTGCTGCCGTATGTGACCCTATTACTGCACCTGATACCCCAATACTGAGCCTCTGCTGCCGTATGTGTCCCTATTACTGCATCTGATACCCCAATACTGAGCCACTGCTGCCGTATGTGTCCATATTACTGCACCTGATACCCCAATACAGAGCCTCTGCTGCCGTATGTGTCCCTATTACTGCACCTGATACCCCAATACTGAGCCACTGCTGCCGTATGTGTCCTTATTACTGCACCTGATACCCCAATACTGAGCCTCTGCTGCCGTATGTGTCCCTATTACTGCACCTGATACCCCAATACTGAGCCGCTGCTGCCGTATTTGTCCCTATTACTGCACCTGAAACCCCAATACTGAGCCACTGCTGCAGTATGTGTCCTTATTAATGCACCTGATACCCCAATACTGAGCCTCTGCTGCCGTATGTGTCCCTATTAATGCACCTGATACCCCAATACTGAGCCACTGCTGCCGTATGTGTCCTTATTAGTGCACCTGACACCCCAATACTGAGCCTCTGCTGCCGTATGTGTGCCTATTACTGCACCTGACCCCCAATACTGAGCCTCTGCTGCCGTATGTGTCCCTATTACTGCACCTGATACCCCAATACTGAGCCACTGCTGCCGTATGTGTCCTTATTACTGCACCTGACACCCCAATACTGAGCCTCTGCTGCCGTATGTGTGCCTATTACTGCACCTGATACCCCAATACTGAGCCTCTGCTGCCGTATGTGTCCCTATTACTGCACCTGAAACTCCTATACTGAGCCGCTGCTGCCATATTTGTCCCTATTACTGCAAATGATACCCCAATACTGAGCCACTGCTGCCGTATGTGTCCTTATTACTGAACCTGATACCCCAATACTGAGCCTCTGCTGCTGTATGTGTCCCTATTACTGCACCTGATACCCCAATACTGAGCCGCTGCTGCCGTATGTGTCCCTATTACTGCACCTGATACCCCAATACTGAGCTCTGCTGCCGTATGTGACCCTACTACTGCACCTGATACCCCAATACTGAACCGCTGCTGCCGTATTTGTCCTTATTACTGCACCTGATACCCCAATACTGAGCCGCTGCTGCCGTATTTGTCCTTATTACTGCACCTGATACCCCAATACTGAGCCACTGCTGCAGTATGTGTCCCTATTACTGCACCTGAAACCACAATACTGAGCCACTGCTGCCGTATTTGTCCTTATTACTGCACCTGATACCCCAATACTGAGCCGCTGCTGCCGTATGTGTCCTTATTACTGCATCTGATACCACAATACTGAGCCGCTGCTGCTGTATGTGTCCCTATTACTGCACCTGATACCCCAATACTGAGCCGCTGCTGCCATATGTGTCCCTATTACTGCACCTAATACCCCAATACTGAGCCTCTGCTGCCATATGTGACCCTATTACTGCACCTGATACCCCAATACTGAGCCGCTGATGCCGTATGTGTCCTTATTACTGCACCTGATACCCCAATACTGAGCCGCTGCTGCCATATGTGTCCCTATTACTGCACCTAATACCCCAATACTGAGCCTCTGCTGCCATATGTGACCCTATTACTGCACCTGATACCCCAATACTGAGCCGCTGCTGCCGTATTTGACCCTATTACTGCACCTGATACCCCAATACTGAGCCTCTGCTGCCGTATGTGTCCCTATTACTGCATCTGATACCCCAATACTGAGCCACTGCTGCCGTATGTGTCCTTATTACTGCACCTGATACCCCAATACAGAGCCTCTGCTGCCGTATGTGTCCCTATTACTGCACCTGATACCCCAATACTGAGCCACTGCTGCCGTATGTGTCCATATTACTGCACCTGATACCCCAATACTGAGCCTCTGCTGCCGTATGTGTCCCTATTACTGCACCTGATACCCCAATACTGAGCCACTGCTGCCGTATGTGTCCTTATTACTGCACCTGACACCCCAATACTGAGCCTCTGCTGCCGTATTTGTCCCTATTACTGCACCTGATACCCCAATACTGAGCCGCTGCTGCTGTATGTGTCCCTATTACTGCACCTGATACCCCAATACTGAGCCGCTGCTGCCGTATGTGTCCTTATTACTGCACCTGATACCCCAATACAGAGCCACTGCTGCCGTATGTGTCCTTATTACTGCCCCTGATACACCAATACAGAGCCTCTGCTGCCGTATGTGTCCCTATTACTGCACCTGATACCCCAATACTGAGCCGCTGCTGCCGTATGTGTCCTTATTACTGCCCCTGATACACCAATACAGAGCCTCTGCTGCCGTATGTGTCCCTATTACTGCACCTGATACCCCAATACTGAGCCGCTGCTGCTGTATGTGTCCCTATTACTGCACCTGATACCCCAATACTGAGCCGCTGCTGCCGTATGTGACCCTATTACTGCACCTGATACCCCAATACTGAGCCGCTGCTGCCGTATGTGTCCTTATTACTGCATCTGATACCCCAATACTGAGCCGCTGCTGCCGTATTTGTCCTTATTACTGCACCTGATACCCCAATACTGAGCCGCTGCGACCGTATGTGTCCCTATTACTGCACCTGATACCACAATACTGAGCCACTGCTGCCGTATTTGTCCTTATTACTGCATCTGATACCCCAATACTGAGCCCCTGCTGCCGTATTTGTCCTTATTACTGCACCTGATACCCCAATACTGAGCCGCTGCGGCCGTATGTGTCCCTATTACTGCACCTGATACCGCAATACTGAGCCGCTGCTGCCGTATTTGTCCCTATTACTGCACCTCATACCCCAATAATGAGCCTCTGCTGCCATATGTGTCCCTATTACTGCACCTGATACCCCAATACTGAGCCTCTGCTGCCGTATGTGTCCCTATTACTGCACCTGATACCACAATACTGAGCTGCTGCTGCCGTATGTGTCCCTATTACTGCACCTGATACCCCAATACTGAGCCTCTGCTGCCGTATGTGTCCCTATTACTGCACCTGATACCACAATACTGAGCTGCTGCTGCCGTATTTGTCCCTATTACTGCACCTCATACCCCAATACTGAGCCTCTGCTGCCATATGTGTCCCTATTACTGCACCTGATACCCCAATACTGAGCCTCTGCTGCCGTATGTGTCCCTATTACTGCACCTGATACCCCAATACTGAGCCGCTGCTGCCGTATGTGTCCCTATTACTGCACCTGATACCCCAATACTGAGCCTCTGCTGCCGTATGTGTCCCTATTTCTGCACCTGATACTCTAATACTGAGCTGCTGCTGCCGTATGTGTCCCTATTACTGCACCTGATACCCCAATAATGAGCCTCTGCTGCCGTATGTGTCCCTATTACTGCACCTGATACCCCAATACTGAGCCTCTGCTGCCGTATGTGTCCCTATTACTGCACCTGATACCCCAATAATGAGCCTCTGCTGCCGTATGTGTCCCTATTACTGCACCTGATACCCCAATACTGAGCTGCTGCTGCCATATGTGACCCTATTACTGCACCTGATACCCCAATACTGAGCCGCTGCTGCCGTATTTGTCCCTATTTCTGCACCTGATACCCCAATACTAAGCTGCTGCTGCCATATGTGACCCTATTACTGCACCTGATACCCCAATACTGAGCCGCTGCTGCCGTATTTGTCCCTATTTCTGCACCTGATACCCCAATATTGAGCCTCTGCTGCCGTATGTGCCACTATTACTGCACCTGATACCCCAAAACTGAGCCTCTGCTGCCGTATGTGTCTCTATTACTGGACCTGATACCCCAATACTGAGCCGCTGCTGCCGTATTTGTCCCTATTACTGCACCTGATACCCCAATACTGAGCCTCTGCTGCCGTATGTGTCCCTATTACTGCAACTGATACCTCAATACTGAGCCGCTGCTGCCGTATGTGTCCCTATTACTGCACGTGATACCCCAATACTGAGCCGCTGCGGCCGTATGTGTCCCTATTACTGCACCTGATTCCCCAATACTGAGCCACTGCTGCCGTATGTGTCCCTATTACTGCACCTGATACCCCAATACTGAGCCACTGCTGCCGTATGTGTCCCTATTACTGCACCTGATACCCCAATACTGAGCCGCTGCTGCTGTATGTGTCCCTATTACTCCACCTGATACCCCAATACTGAGCCTCTGCTGCCGTATGTGTCCCTATTACTGCACCTGATACCCCAATACAGAGCCGCTGCTGCCGTATGTGTCCCTATTACTGCACCTGATACCCCAATACTGAGCTGCTGCTGCCGTATGTGTCCCTATTACTGCACCTGATACCCCAATACTAAGCCTCTGCTGCCGTATGTGTCCCTGTTACTCCACCTGATACCCCAATACTGAGCCTCTGCTGCCGTATCTGTCCCTATTACTGCACCTGATACCCCAATACTGAGCCTCTGCTGCCGTATGTGTCCCTATTACTGCACCTGATACCCCAATACTGAGCCGCTGCTGCCGTATATGTCCCTATTACTGCACCTGATACCCCAATACTGAGCTGCTGCTTCCGTATGTGACCCTATTACTGCACCTGATACCCCAATACTGAGCCGCTGCTGCCGTATTTGTCCCTATTACTGCACCTGATACCCCAATCATGAGCCTCTGCTGCCGTATGTGTGCCTATTACTGCACCTTATACCCCAATACTGAGCCTCTGCTGCCGTATGTGTCCCTATTACTGCACCTGATACCCCAATACTGAGCCTCTGCTGCCGTATGTGTCCCTATTACTGCACCTGCTACCTCAATACTGAGCCGCTGCTGCCGTATGTGTCCCTATTACTGCACGTGATACCCCAATACTGAGCCGCTGGGGCCGTATGTGTCCCTATTACTGCACCTGATTCCCCAATACTGAGCCACTGCTGCCGTATGTGTCCCTATTACTGCACCTGATACCCCACTACTGAGCCGCTGCTGCTGTATGTGACCCTATTACTCCATCTGATACCCCAATACTGAGCCTCTGCTGCCGTATGTGTCCCTATTACTGCACCTGATACCCCAATACAGAGCCGCTGCTGCCGTATGTGTCCCTATTACTGCACCTGATACCCCAATACTGAGCCTCTGCTGCCGTATGTGTCCCTGTTACTCCACCTGATACCCCAATACTGAGCCTCTGCTGCCGTATCTGTCCCTATTACTGCACCTGATACCCCAATACTGAGCCTCTGCTGCTGTATGTGTCCCTAATACTGCACCTGATACCCCAATACTGAGCCGCTGCTGCCGTATTTGTCCCTATTACTGCACCTGATACCCCAATAATGAGCCTCTGCTGCCGTATGTGTCCCTATTACTGCACCTGATACCCCAATACTGAGCCTCTGCTGCCGTATGTGTCCCTATTACTGCACCTGATACCCCAGTACTGAGCCTCTGCTTCCGTATGTGTCCCTATTACTGCACCTGATACCCCAATACTGAGCCGCTGCTGCCGTATGTGACCCTATAACTGCACCTGATACCCCAATACTGAGCTGCTCCTGCCATATGTGTCCCTATTACTGCACCTGATACCCCAATACTGAGCCGCTGCTGCCGTATGTGTCCCTATTACTGCACCTGATACCCCAATACTCAGCCGCTGCTGCCGTATGTGACCCTATAACTGCACCTGATACCCCAATACTGAGCTGCTGCTGCCATATGTGTCCCTATTACTGCACCTGATACCCCAATACTGAGCCGCTGCTGCCGTATGTGTCCCTATTACTGCACCTGATACCCGAATACTGAGCCACTGCTGCCGTATGTGACCCTATAACTGCAACTGATAACCCAATACTGAGCTGCTGCTGCCGTATGTGTCCCTATTACTGCCCCTGATACCCCAATACTGAGCCTCTGCTGCCGTATGTGTCCCTATTTCTGCACCTGATACTCTAATACTGAGCCTCTGCTGCCGTATGTGTCCCTATTACTGCACCTGATACCCCAATACTGAGCCTCTGCTGCCGTATGTGTCCCTATTACTGCACCTGATACCCCAATAATGAGCCTCTGCTGCCGTATGTGTCCCTATTACTGCACCTGATACCCCAATACTGAGCTGCTGCTGCCATATGTGACCCTATTACTGCACCTGATACCCCAATACTGAGCCGCTGCTGCCGTATTTGTCCCTATTTCTGCACCTGATACCCCAATACTGAGCTGCTGCTGCCATATGTGACCCTATTACTGCACCTGATACCCCAATACTGAGCCGCTGCTGCCGTATTTGTCCCTATTTCTGCACCTGATACCCCAATATTGAGCCTCTGCTGCCGTATGTGTCCCTATTACTGCACCTGATACCCCAAAACTGAGCCTCTGCTGCCGTATGTGTCTCTATTACTGGACCTGATACCCCAATACTGAGCCGCTGCTGCCGTATTTGTCCCTATTACTGCACCTGATACCCCAATCATGAGCCTCTGCTGCCGTATGTGTGCCTATTACTGCACCTGATACCCCAATACTGAGCCTCTGCTGCCGTATGTGTCCCTATTACTGCACCTGATACCCCAATACTGAGCCTCTGCTGCCGTATGTGTCCCTATTACTGCACCTGATACCCCAATACTGAGCCGCTGCTGCTGTATGTGTCCCTATTACTCCACCTGATACCCCAATACTGAGCCGCTGCTGCCGTATATGTCCTTATTACTGCACCTGATACCCCAATACTGAGCTGCTGCTTCCGTATGTGACCCTATTACTGCACCTGATACCCCAATACTGAGCCGCTGCTGCCGTATTTGTCCCTATTACTGCACCTGATACCCCAATACTGAGCCTCTGCTGCCGTATGTGTCCCTATTACTGCACCTGATACCCCAATACTGAGCCGCTGCTGCTGTATGTGTCCCTATTACTGCACCTGATACCCCAATACTGAGCCGCTGCTGCCGTATGTGACCCTATTACTGCACCTGATACCCCAATACTGAGCCGCTGCTGCCGTATGTGTCCCTATTACTGCACCTAATACCCCAATACTGAGCCTCTGCTGCCGTATTTGTCCTTATTACTGCACCTGATACCCCAATACTGAGCCGCTGCTGCCGTATTTGTCCTTATTACTGCACCTGATACCCCAATACTGAGCCGCTGCGACCGTATGTGTCCCTATTACTGCACCTGATACCACAATACTGAGCCACTGCTGCCGTATTTGTCCTTATTACTGCATCTGATACCCCAATACTGAGCCCCTGCTGCCGTATTTGTCCTTATTACTGCACCTGATACCCCAATACTGAGCCGCTGCGGCCGTATGTGTCCCTATTACTGCACCTGATACCACAATACTGAGCCGCTGCTGCCGTATTTGTCCCTATTACTGCACCTCATACCCCAATAATGAGCCTCTGCTGCCATATGTGTCCCTATTACTGCACCTGATACCCCAATACTGAGCCACTGCTGCCGTATGTGTCCCTATTACTGCACCTGATACCACAATACTGAGCTGCTGCTGCCGTATGTGTCCTTATTACTGCACCTGATACCCCAATACTGAGCCGCTGCTGCCGTATGTGTCCCTATTACTGCACCTGATACCCCAATACTGAGCCTCTGCTGCCGTATGTGTCCCTATTTCTGCACCTGATACTCTAATACTGAGCTGCTGCTGCCGTATGTGTCCCTATTACTGCACCTGATACCCCAATACTGAGCCTCTGCTGCCGTATGTGTCCCTATTACTGCACCTGATACCACAATACTGAGCTGCTGCTGCCGTATGTGTCCTTATTACTGCACCTGATACCCCAATACTGAGCCGCTGCTGCCGTATGTGTCCCTATTACTGCACCTGATACCCCAATACTGAGCCTCTGCTGCCGTATGTGTCCCTATTTCTGCACCTGATACTCTAATACTGAGCTGCTGCTGCCGTATGTGTCCCTATTACTGCACCTGATACCCCAATAATGAGCCTCTGCTGCCGTATGTGTCCCTATTACTGCACCTGATACCCCAATACTGAGCCTCTGCTGCCGTATGTGTCCCTATTACTGCACCTGATACCCCAATAATGAGCCTCTGCTGCCGTATGTGTCCCTATTACTGCACCTGATACCCAAAAAATGAGCTGCTGCTGCCATATGTGACCCTATTACTGCACCTGATACCCCAATACTGAGCCGCTGCTGCCGTATTTGTCCCTATTTCTGCACCTGATACCCCAATACTGAGCTGCTGCTGCCTTATGTGACCCTATTACTGCACCTGATACCCCAATACTGAGCCGCTGCTGCCGTATTTGTCCCTATTTCTGCACCTGATACCCCAATATTGAGCCTCTGCTGCCGTATGTGTCCCTATTACTGCACCTGATACCCCAAAACTGAGCCTCTGCTGCCGTATGTGTCCCTATTACTGCACCTGATACCCCAATACTGAGCCGCTGCTGCCGTATTTGTCCCTATTTCTGCACCTGATACCCCAATATTGAGCCTCTGCTGCCGTATGTGTCCCTATTACTGCACCTGATACCCCAATACTGAGCCGCTGCTGCCGTATTTGTCCCTATTACTGCACCTGATACCCCAATCATGAGCCTCTGCTGCCGTATGTGTGCCTATTACTGCACCTGATACCCCAATACTGAGCCTCTGCTGCCGTATGTGTCCCTATTACTGCACCTGATACCCCAATACTGAGCCTCTGCTGCCGTATGTGTCCCTATTACTGCACCTGATACCTCAATACTGAGCCGCTGCTGCCGTATGTGTCCCTATTACTGCAGGTGATACCCCAATACTGAGCCGCTGCGGCCGTATGTGTCCCTATTACTGCACCTGATTCCCCAATATTGAGCCACTGCTGCCGTATGTGTCCCTATTACTGCACCTGATACCCCAATACTGAGCCACTGCTGCCGTATGTGTCCCTATTACTGCACCTGATACCCCAATACTGAGCCGCTGCTGCTGTATGTGTCCCTATTACTGCACCTGATACCCCAATACTGAGCCGCTGCTGCCGTATGTGTCCCTATTACTGCACCTGATACCCCAATACTGAGCCTCTGCTGCCGTATGTGTCCCTATTACTGCACCTGATACCCCAATACAGAGCCGCTGCTGCCGTATGTGTCCCTATTACTGCACCTGATACCCCAATACTGAGCTGCTGCTGCCGTATGTGTCCCTATTACTGCACCTGATACCCCAATACTGAGCCGCTGCTGCCGTATGTGTCCCTATTACTCCACCTGATACCCCAATACTGAGCCTCTGCTGCCGTATGTGTCCCTATTACTGCACCTGATACCCCAATACAGAGCCGCTGCTGCCGTATGTGTCCCTATTACTGCACCTGATACCCCAATACTGAGCTGCTGCTGCCGTATGTGTCCCTATTACTGCACCTGATACCCCAATACTAAGCCTCTGCTGCCGTATGTGTCCCTGTTACTCCACCTGATACCCCAATACTGAGCCTCTGCTGCCGTATCTGTCCCTATTACTGCACCTGATACCCCAATACTGAGCCTCTGCTGCCGTATGTGTCCCTATTACTGCACCTGATACCCCAATACTGAGCCGCTGCTACCGTATATGTCCCTATTACTGCACCTGATACCCCAATACTGAGCTGCTCTTTCCGTATGTGACCCTATTACTGCACCTGATACCCCAATACTGAGCCGCTGCTGCCGTATTTGTCCCTATTACTGCACCTGATACCCCAATATTGAGCCTCTGCTGCCGTATGTGTCCCTATTACTGCACCTGATACCCCAAAACTGAGCCTCTGCTGCCGTATGTGTCTCTATTACTGGACCTGATACCCCAATACTGAGCCGCTGCTGCCGTATTTGTCCCTATTACTGCACCTGATACCCCAATCATGAGCCTCTGCTGCCGTATGTGTGCCTATTACTGCACCTTATACCCCAATACTGAGCCTCTGCTGCCGTATGTGTCCCTATTACTGCACCCGATACCCCAATACTGAGCCTCTGCTGCCGTATGTGTCCCTATTACTGCACCTGATACCTCAATACTGAGCCGCTGCTGCCGTATGTGTCCCTATTACTGCACGTGATACCCCAATACTGAGCCGCTGGGGCCGTATGTGTCCCTATTACTGCACCTGATTCCCCAATACTGAGCCACTGCTGCCGTATGTGTCCCTATTACTGCACCTGATACCCCACTACTGAGCCGCTGCTGCTGTATGTGTCCCTATTACTCCATCTGATACCCCAATACTGAGCCGCTGGGGCCGTATGTGTCCCTATTACTGCACCTGATTCCCCAATACTGAGCCTCTGCTGCCGTATGTGTCCCTATTACTGCACCTGATACCCCAATACAGAGCCGCTGCTGCCGTATGTGTCCCTATTACTGCACCTGATGCCCCAATACTGAGCCGCTGCTGCCGTATGTGTCCCTATTACTGCACCTGATACCCCAATACTGAGCCTCTGCTGCCGTATGTGTCCCTGTTACTCCACCTGATACCCCAATACTGAGCCTCTGCTGCCGTATCTGTCCCTATTACTGCACCTGATACCCCAATACTGAGCCGCTGCTGCCGTATTTGTCCCTATTACTGCACCTGATACCCCAATAATGAGCCTCTGCTGCCGTATGTGTCCCTATTACTGCACCTGATACCCCAATACTGAGCCTCTGCTGCCGTATGTGTCCCTATTACTGCACCTGATACCCCAATACTGAGCCTCTGCTTCCGTATGTGTCCCTATTACTGCACCTGATACCCCAATACTGAGCCGCTGCTGCCGTATGTGACCCTATAACTGCACCTGATACCCCAATACTGAGCTGCTGCTGCCATATATGTCCCTATTACTGCACCTGATACCCGAATACTGAGCCGCTGCTGCCGTATGTGTCCCTATTACTGCACCTGATACCCCAATACTCAGCCGCTGCTGCCGTATGTGACCCTATAACTGCACCTGATACCCCAATACTGAGCTGCTGCTGCCATATGTGTCCCTATTACTGCACCTGATACCCCAATACTGAGCCGCTGCTGCCGTATGTGTCCCTATTACTGCACCTGATACCCAAATACTGAGCCACTGCTGCCGTATGTGACCCTATAACTGCACCTGATAACCCAATACTGAGCCGCTGCTGCCGTATGTGACCCTATTACTGCACCTGACACCCCAATACTGAGCCTCTGCTGCCGTATGTGTCCCTATTTCTGCACCTGATACTCTAATACTGAGCTGCTGCTGCCGTATGTGTCCCTATTACTGCACCTGATACCCCAATAATGAGCCTCTGCTGCCGTATGTGTCCCTATTACTGCACCTGATACCCCAATACTGAGCCTCTGCTGCCGTATGTGTCCCTATTACTGCACCTGAAACCCCAATACTGAGCTGCTGCTGCCATATGTGACCCTATTACTGCACCTGATACCCCAATACTGAGCCGCTGCTGCCGTATTTGTCCCTATTTCTGCACCTGATACCCCAATACTGAGCTGCTGCTGCCATATGTGACCCTATTACTGCACCTGATACCCCAATACTGAGCCGCTGCTGCCGTATTTGTCCCTATTTCTGCTCCTGATACCCCAATATTGAGCCTCTGCTGCCGTATGTGTCCCTATTACTGCACCTGATACCCCAAAACTGAGCCTCTGCTGCCGTATGTGTCTCTATTACTGGACCTGATACCCCAATACTGAGCCGCTGCTGCCGTATGTGTCCCTATTACTGCACCTGATACCCCAATACTGAGCCTCTGCTGCTGTATGTGTCCCTATTACTGCACCTGATACCCCAATACTGAGCCTCTGCTGCCGTATGTGTCCCTATTACTGCACGTGATACCCCAATACTGAGCCGCTACGGCCGTATGTGTCCCTATTACTGCACCTGATTCCCCAATACTGAGCCACTGCTGCCGTATGTGTCCCTATTACTGCACCTGATACCCCAATAATGAGCCTCTGCTGCCGTATGTGTCCCTATTACTGCACCTGATACCCCAATACTGAGCTGCTGCTGCCATATGTGACCCTATTACTGCACCTGATACCCCAATACTGAGCCGCTGCTGCCGTATTTGTCCCTATTTCTGCACCTGATACCCCAATACTGAGCTGCTGCTGCCATATGTGACCCTATTACTGCACCTGATACCCCAATACTGAGCCGCTGCTGCCGTATTTGTCCCTATTTCTGCACCTGATACCCCAATATTGAGCCTCTGCTGCCGTATGTGTCCCTATTACTGCACCTGATACCCCAAAACTGAGCCTCTGCTGCCGTATGTGTCTCAATTACTGGACCTGATACCCCAATACTGAGCAGCTGCTGCCGTATTTGTCCCTATTACTGCACCTGATACCCCAATCATGAGCCTCTGCTGCCGTATGTGTGCCTATTACTGCACCTGATACCCCAATACTGAGCCTCTGCTGCCGTATGTGTCCCTATTACTGCACCTGATACCCCAATACTGAGCCTCTGCTGCCGTATGTGTCCCTATTACTGCACCTGATACCCCAATACTGAGCCTCTGCTGCCGTATGTGTCCCTATTACTGCACCTGATACCTCAATACTGAGCCGCTGCTGCCGTATGTGTCCCTATTACTGCACGTGATACCCCAATACTGAGCCGCTACGGCCGTATGTGTCCCTATTACTGCACCTGATTCCCCAATACTGAGCCACTGCTGCCGTATGTGTCCCTATTACTGCACCTGATACCCCACTACTGAGCCGCTGCTGCTGTATGTGTCCCTATTACTCCACCTGATACCCCAATACTGAGCCTCTGCTGCCGTATGTGTCCCTATTACTGCACCTGATACCCCAATACTGAGCCGCTGCTGCCGTATGTGTCCCTATTACTGCACCTGATGCCCCAATACTGAGCCGCTGCTGCCGTATGTGTCCCTATTACTGCACCTGATACCCCAATACTGAGCCTCTGCTGCCGTATGTGTCCCTGTTACTCCACCTGATACCCCAATACTGAGCCTCTGCTGCCGTATCTGTCCCTATTACTGCACCGGATACCCCAATACTGAGCCTCTGCTGCCGTATGTGTCCCTATTACTGCACCTGATACCCCAATACTGAGCCGCTGCTGCCGTATTTGTCCCTATTACTGCACCTGATACCCCAATAATGAGCCTCTGCTGCCGTATGTGTCCCTATTACTGCACCTGATACCCCAATACTGAGCCTCTGCTGCCGTATGTGTCCCTATTACTGCACCTGATACCCCAATACTGAGCCTCTGCTTCCGTATGTGTCCCTATTACTGCACCTGATACCCCAATACTGAGCCGCTGCTGCCGTATGTGACCCTATAACTGCACCTGATACCCCAATACTGAGCTGCTGCTGCCATATGTGTCCCTATTACTGCACCTGATACCCCAATACTGAGCCGCTGCTGCCGTATGTGTCCCTATTACTGCACGTGATACCCCAATACTGAGCCGCTGAGGCCGTATGTGTCCCTATTACTGCACCTGATTCCCCAATACTGAGCCACTGCTGCCGTATGTGTCTCTATTACTGCACCTGATACCCCAATACTGAGCCACTGCTGCCGTATGTGTCCCTATTACTGCACCTGATACCCCAATACTGAGCCGCTGCTGCTGTATGTGTCCCTATTACTCCACCTGATACCCCAATACTGAGCCTCTGCTGCCGTATGTGTCCCTATTTGTCACGATATGGTATGAAATATCATAAGTAGTTCTCTAGCCTGTGTGGGCTAAGCCCCCCTTCTTGGAGTAACAGTTTGTAGCTGCAAATTCCTGGCTTTCCTTCTCAGAGAGTGTGGGGGGTAGAAGTTTTATGGCCGAACGGAATTTACGACTGGCATTTCCTGTGTAAGCTCTTGTCCAGCTAGAACAGGAAAAATGGCTCCAAAAATTCATGAAAGATTCTTTGTTTAGTTTTTGTTAGATATTAGGCAAACGATTTAAGCTAGAAATACGAAAATATATATTCGTAGTCCCACTCGGTGTAGGTACCCATCCCTTTAAACTCGGGTTTCTAACTCCATCTGGTAAAGAAGTAGGGTTTTCTCTGTAAATAGGTATCCCAGATAGGACATATTTGATCTCATTAGAATGCTCACGTTAATCCGAGATGAATTATGGGTTTGGTATGACTCTGTCATGTTTTGTAGTGAAGTTATAGAAATTAGAGAGAATAGTTTAAAGTTTAGGCAGAATGTAGAGAGAGGAGGGTCTGAATAAGCCAGCCTTTCTGTGATGTCACAGCCTTAATGTTTTAAGTGTCTGGCAGGCTCTGAGGAATCTCTTTCTGCTGATTTCTCCTTCTGGACTGCTTTGTCCTATTGTCCTGGAAGAGCTGGTACATCCCATGGACTGGGATGTATGGAAACTGCACTAGCCTGGATGCCTGCAATGCTTTTAATATGTGAGTGTTATCTTTTCTCATTTATTCCCTTTATGTTATAATTACCCTTGTACATATTTGCAATTGTCTCATGTATAACATCTTTATAAACTATTTTTGATAACGCACTGCCTAGTTATTTTGAATGGGATATACTATTATATATTAGTTCGTTCTCCTGCTCTAAACCGTACCCTAAGTCTCTTGAAGGGAAAATACGCTACTGTTACTGTTGTGTTGGGTTAGCTTCGGACCCGTTTAATCAAAGCTGGTGGCAGCGAAAGTGTGCTGACGGTTGGATCATGCTGAAGCAACTGCGGGTTTGATAATTATTGTTCCTGCCTGTGTGGGAGTAGTTATCGCGTCGCTGCAGCGTGCCCAATAGCCAGTACATAGCAGGCAGCCTTTCTGGCGACTAATTACCCAGGGTGCAGTACCTAATCTGACCTGAGAGTAAGGGGGGCGCCAGAGAGCTGCAAGTGTTAAGTGGAACTGTAAGCGGGATATACATAAATCCCTGCAGTTCGTGGTATATAGAAAAGCAGTGGGATACCTAGAATAAGCCCCTGCTGTAAACTAAGAGGTCAATAGCCTTGTGTGTGGTTTTTCATCACATCGTGGAGTGGAGGGATAACTAAGATAAGCCCCCCTGCACATGTGATAGCCGTCTGTTGGCCTAAAGTCACCTCAATCCGTGACGTAGGGGTGACGGTCACGGTGTGAATCCTGACCCATTGGTGACAGCGGTCAGGGGGAATCGTGACACTATTACTGCACCTGATACCCCAATACTGAGCCGCTGCTGCCGTATATGTCCCTATTACTGCACCTGATACCCCAATACTGAGCTGCTGCTTCCGTATGTGACCCTATTACTGCACCTGATACCCCAATACTGAGCCGCTGCTGCCGTATTTGTCCCTATTACTGCACCTGATACCCCAATATTGAGCCTCTGCTGCCGTATGTGTCCCTATTACTGCACCTGATACCCCAAAACTGAGCCTCTGCTGCCGTATGTGTCTCTATTACTGTACCTTATACCCCAATACTGAGCCGCTGCTGCTGTATGTGTCCTTATTACTGCACCTGATACCCCAATACTGAGCCACTGCTGCCGCATGTGTACCTATTACTGCACCTGATACCCCAATACTGAGCAGCTGCTGTCGTATGTGTCCCTATTACTGCACCTGATACCGCAATACTGAGCCGCTGCTGCCGTATGTGTCCCTATTACTGCACCCAATACCCCAATACTGAGCCGCTGCTGCCGTTTGTGTCCCTATTACTGCACCTGATACCCCAATACTGAGCCACTGCTGCCGTATGTGACCCTATGACTGCACCTGATACCCCAATACTGAGCCGCTGCTGCCGTATGTCTTTATTACTGCACCTGATACCCCAATACTGAGCCGCTGCTGCTGTATGTGTCCCTATTACTGCACTTGATACCCCAATACTGAGCCGCTGCTGCCGTATGTCTTTATTACTGCACCTGATACCCCAATACTGAGCCGCTGCTGCTGTATGTGTCCCTATTACTGCACCTGATACCCCAATACTGAGCTGCTGCTGTTGTATGTGTCCCTATTACTGCACCTGATACCCCAATACTGAGCCGCTGCTGCCGTATATGTCCCTATTACTGCCACTGATACCCCGATACTGAGCCGCTGCTGCCGTATGAGTCCCTATTACTGCACCTGATGCCCCAATACTGAGCCGCTGCTGCTGTATGTGTCCCTATTACTCCACCTGATACCCCAATACTGATCCCCTGCTGCTGTATGTGTTCCTAATACTGCCCCTGATGCCCCAATACTGAGCCTCTGCTGCCGTATTTGTCCCTATTACTGCAACTGATACCCCAATACTGAGCCGCTGCTGCTGTATGTGTCCCTATTACTGCACCTAATACCCCAATACTGAGCCTCTGCTGCCATATGTGACCCTATTACTGCACCTGATACCCCAATACTGAGCCGCTGCTGCTGTATGTGTCCCTATTACTGCACCTGATACCACAATACTGAGACTCTGCTGCCATATGTGACCCTATTACTGCACCTGATACCCCAATACTGAGCCGCTGCTGCCGTATGTGTCCCTATTACTGCACCTAATACCCAATACTGAGCCACTGCTGCTGTATGTGTCCCTATTACTGCACCTGATACCCCAATACTGAGCCGCTGCTGCTATATGTGTCCCTATTACTGCACCTAATACCCCAATACTGAGCCTCTGCTGCCATATGTGACCCTATTACTGCACCTGATACCCCAATACTGAGCCGCTGCTGCCGTATGTGTCCCTATTACTGCACCTAATACCCAATACTGAGCCACTGCTGCTGTATGTGTCCCTATTACTGCACCTGATACCCCAATACTGAGCCGCTGCTGCTATATGTGTCCCTATTACTGCACCTAATACCCCAATACTGAGCCTCTGCTGCCATATGTGACCCTATTACTGCACCTGATACCCCAATACTGAGCCGCTGCTGCCATATGTGTCCCTATTACTGCACCTAATACCAAAATACTGAGCCTCTGCTGCCATATGTGACCCTATTACTGCACCTGATACCCCAATACTGAGCCGCTGCTGCCGTATGTGACCCTATTACCGCACCTGATACCTCAATACTGAGCCTCTGCTGCCGTATGTGTCCCTATTACTGCATCTGATACCCCAATACTGAGCCACTGCTGCCGTATGTGTCCTTATTACTGCACCTGATACCCCAATACAGAGCCTCTGCTGCCATATGTGTCCCTATTACTGCACCTTATACCCCAATACTGAGCCACTGCTGCCGTATGTGTCCTTATTACTGCACCTGATACCCCAATACTGAGCCGCTGCTGCCGTATTTGTCCCTATTACTGCACCTGATACCCCAATACTGAGCCACTGCTGCCGTATGTGTCCTTATTACTGCACCTGATACCCCAATACTGAGCCTCTGCTGCCGTATGTGTCCCTATTACTGCACCTGATACCCCAATACTGAGCCACTGCTGCCGTATGTGTCCTTATTAGTGCACCTGACACCCCAATACTGAGCCTCTGCTGCCGTATGTGTGCCTATTACTGCACCTGATACCCCAATACTGAGCCTCTGCTGCCGTATGTGTCCCTATTACTGCACCTGATACCCCAATACTGAGCCACTGCTGCCGTATGTGTCCTTATTACTGCACCTGACACCCCAATACTGAGCCTCTGCTGCCGTATGTGTCCCTATTACTGCACCTGAAACTCCTATACTGAGCCGCTGCTGCCATATTTGTCCCTATTACTGCACCTGATACCCCAATACTGAGCCACTGCTGCCGTATGTGTCCTTATTACTGAACCTGATACCCCAATACTGAGCCTCTGCTGCCGTATGTGTCCCTATTACTGCACCTGATACCCCAATACTGAGCCGCTGCTGCCGTATGTGTCCATATTACTGCACCTGATACCACAATACTGAGCCGCTGCTGCCGTATTTGTCCTTATTACTGCACCTGATACCCCAATACTGAGCCGCTGCTGCCGTATTTGTCCTTATTACTGCACCTGATACCCCAATACTGAGCCGCTGCTGCCGTATGTGTCCCTATTACTGCACCTGATACCACAATACTGAGCCACTGCTGCCGTATTTGTCCTTATTACTGCATCTGATACCACAATACTGAGCCGCTGCTGCCGTATGTGTCCCTATTACTGCACCTGATACCCCAATACTGAGCCGCTGCTGCCATATGTGTCCCTATTACTGCACCTAATACCCCAATACTGAGCCTCTGCTGCCATATGTGACCCTATTACTGCACCTGAAACCCCAATACTGAGCCGCTGCTGCCGTATGTGACCCTATTACTGCACCTGATACCCCAATACTGAGCCTCTGCTGCCGTATGTGTCCCTATTACTGCATCTGATACCCCAATACTGAGCCACTGCTGCCGTATGTGTCCTTATTACTGCACCTGATACCCCAATACAGAGCCTCTGCTGCCGTATGTGTCCCTATTACTGCACCTGATACCCCAATACTGAGCCACTGCTGCCGTAGGTGTCCTTATTACTGCACCTGATACCCCAATACTGAGCCTCTGCTGCCGTATGTGTCCCTATTACTGCACCTGATACCCCAATACTGAGCCACTGCTGCCGTATGTGTCCTTATTACTGCACCTGACACCCCAATACTGAGCCTCTGCTGCCATATTTGTCCCTATTACTGCACCTGATACCCCAATACTGAGCCGCTGCTGCCGTATGTGTCCTTATTACTGCACCTGATACCCCAATACTGAGCCTCTGCTGCCGTATATGTGTCCCTATTAGTGCACCTGAAACTCCTATACTGAGCCGCTGCTGCCATATTTGTCCCTATTACTGCACCTGATACCCCAATACTGAGCCACTGCTGCCGTATGTGTCCTTATTACTGCACCTGATACCCCAATACTGAGCCGCTGCTGCCGTATGTGTCCCTATTACTGCACCTGATACCACAATACTGAGCCACTGCTGCCGTATTTGTCCTTATTACTGCACCTGATACCCCAATACTGAGCCGCTGCGGCCGTATGTGTCCCTATTACTGCACCTGATACCACAATACTGAGCCACTGCTGCCGTATTTGTCCTTATTACTGCACCTGATACCCCAATACTGAGCCGCTGCTGCCGTATGTGTCCTTATTACTGCATCTGATACCACAATACTGAGCCGCTGCTGCCGTATGTGTCCCTATTACTGCACCTGATACCCCAATACTGAGCCGCTGCTGCCGTATGTGTCCTTATTACTGCATCTGATACCACAATACTGAGCCGCTGCTGCCGTATGTGACCCTATTACTGCACCTGATACCCCAATACTGAGCCGCTGCTGCCGTATTTGTCCCTATTACTGCACCTCATACCCCAATAATGAGCCTCTGCTGCCATATGTGTCCCTATTACTGTACCTGATACCCCAATACTGAGCCTCTGCTGCCTTATATGTCCCTATTACTGCACCTGATATCCCAATACTGAGCCGCTGCTGCCGTATGTGTCCCTATTACTGCACCTGATACCACAATAATGAGCCTCTGCTGCCGTATGTGTCCCTATTACTGCACCTGATACCCCAATACTGAGCCGCTGCTGCCGTATGTGTCCCTATTACTGCACCTGATACCCCAATACTGAGCCTCTGCTGCCGTATGTGTCCCTATTTCTGCACCTGATACTCTAATATTGAGCTGCTGCTGCCGTATGTGTCCCTATTACTGCACCTGATACCCCAATAATGAGCCTCTGCTGCCGTATGTGTCCCTATTACTGCACCTGATACCCCAATACTGAGCCTCTGCTGCTGTATGTGTCCCTATTACTGCACCTGATACCCCAATACTGAGCCGCTGCTGCCGTATGTGTCCCTATTACTGCACCTGATACCCCAATACTGAGCTGCTGCTGCCATATGTGACCCTATTACTGTACCTGATACCCCAATACTGAGCCGCTGGTGCCGTATTTGTCCCTATTTCTGCACCTGATACCCCAATACTGAGCTGCTGCTGCCATATGTGACCCTATTACTGCACCTGATACCCCAATACTGAGCCGCTGCTGCCGTATTTGTCCCTATTTCTGCACCTGATACCCCAATATTGAGCCTCTGCTGCCGTATGTGTCCCTATTACTGCACCTGATAACCCAAAACTGAGCCTCTGCTGCCGTATGTGTCTCTATTACTGGACCTGATACCCCAATACTGAGCCGCTGCTGCCGTATTTGTCCCTATTACTGCACCTGATACCCCAATCATGAGCCTCTGCTGCCGTATGTGTGCCTATTACTGCACCTGATACCCCAATACTGAGCCTCTGCTGCCTTATGTGTCCCTATTACTGCACCTGATACCCCAATACTGAGCCTCTGCTGCCGTATGTGTCCCTATTACTGTACCTGATACCTCAATACTGAGCCGCTGCTGCCGTATGTGTCCCTATTAATGCACGTGATACCCCAATACTGAGCCGCTGCGGCCGTATGTGTCCCTATTACTGCACCTGATACCCCAATACTGAGCCTCTGCTGCCGTATGTGTCCCTATTACTGCACCTGATACCCCAATACTGAGCTGCTGCTGCCATATGTGACCCTATTACTGCACCTGATACCCCAATACTGAGCCGCTGGTGCCGTATCTGTCCCTATTTCTGCACCTGATACCCCAATACTGAGCTGCTGCTGCCATATGTGACCCTATTACTGCACCTGATACCCCAATACTGAGCCGCTGCTGCCGTATTTGTCCCTATTTCTGCACCTGATACCCCAATATTGAGCCTCTGCTGCCGTATGTGTCCCTATTACTGCACCTGATAACCCAAAACTGAGCCTCTGCTGCCGTATGTGTCTCTATTACTGGACCTGATACCCCAATACTGAGCCGCTGCTGCCGTATTTGTCCCTATTACTGCACCTGATACCCCAATCATGAGCCTCTGCTGCCGTATGTGTGCCTATTACTGCACCTGATACCCCAATACTGAGCCTCTGCTGCCGTATGTGTCCCTATTACTGCACCTGATACCCCAATACTGAGCCTCTGCTGCCGTATGTGTCCCTATTACTGTACCTGATACCTCAATACTGAGCCGCTGCTGCCGTATGTGTCCCTATTACTGCACGTGATACCCCAATACTGAGCCGCTGCGGCCGTATGTGTCCCTATTACTGCACCTGATTCCCCAATACTGAGCCACTGCTGCCATATGTGTCCCTATTACTGCACCTGATACCCCAATACTGAGCCACTGCTGCCGTATGTGTCCCTATTACTGCACCTGATATCCCAATACTGAGCCGCTGCTGCTGTATGTGTCCCTATTACTGCACCTGATACCCAAATACTGAGCCTCTGCTGCCGTATGTGTCCCTATTACTGCACCTGATATCCCAATACTGAGCCGCTGCTGCTGTATGTGTCCCTATTACTCCACCTGATACCCCAATACTGAGCCTCTGCTGCCGTATGTGTCCCTATTACTGCACCTGATACCCCAATACAGAGCCGCTGCTGCCGTATGTGTCCCTATTACTGCACCTGATACCCCAATACTGAGCCGCGGCTTCCGTATGTGTCCCTATTACTGCACAAGATACCCCAATACTAAGCCTCTGCTGCCGTATGTGTCCCTGTTACTCCATCTGATACCCCAATACAGAGCCTCTGCTGCCGTATCTGTCCCTATTACTGCACCTGATACCCCAATACTGAGCCTCTGCTGCCGTATGTGTCCCTATTACTGCACCTGATACCCCAATACTGAGCCGCTGCTGCCGTATATGTCCCTATTACTGCACCTGATACCCCAATACTGAGCTGCTGCTGCCGTATGTGACCCTATTACTGCACCTGATACCCCAATACTGAGCCGCTGCTGCCGTATGTGTCCCTATTACTGCACCTGACACCCCAATACTGAGCCTCTGCTGCCGTATGTGTCCCTGTTACTCCACCTGATACCCCAATACTGAGCCTCTGCTGCCGTATCTGTCCCTATTACAGCACCGGATACCCCAATACTGAGCCTCTGCTGCCGTATGTGTCCCTATTACTGCACCTGATACCCCAATACTGAGCCGCTGCTGCCGTATTTGTCCCTATTACTGCACCTGATACCCCAATAATGAGCCTCTGCTGCCGTATGTGTCCCTATTACTGCACCTGATACCCCAATACTGAGCCTCTGCTGCCGTATGTGTCCCTATTACTGCACCTGATACCCCAATACTGAGCCTCTGCTGCCGTATGTGTCCCTATTACTGCACCTGATACCTCAATACTGAGCCGCTGCTGCCGTATGTGTCCCTATTACTGCACGTGATACCTCAATACTGAGCCGCTGCGGCCGTATATGTCCCTATTACTGCCCCTGATACCCCAATACTGAGCCGCTGCTGCTGTATGTGTCCCTATTACTCCACCTGATACCCCAATACTGAGCCTCTGCTGCCGTATGTGTCCCTATTACTGCACCTGATACCCCAATACTGAGCCTCTGCTGCCGTATGTGTCCCTATTACTGCACCTGATACCTCAATACTGAGCCGCTGCGGCCGTATGTGTCCCTATTACTGCACGTGATACCTCAATACTGAGCCGCTGCGGCCGTATATGTCCCTATTACTGCCCCTGATACCCCAATACTGAGCCGCTGCTGCTGTATGTGTCCCTATTACTCCACCTGATACCCCAATACCGAGGCTCTGCTGCCGTATGTGTCCCTATTACTGCACCTGATACCCCAATACAGAGCCGCTGCTGCCGTATGTGTCCCTATTACTGCACCTGATACCCCAATACTGAGCCGCTGCTGCCGTATGTGTCCCTATTACTGCACCTGATACCCCAATACTGAGCCGCTGCTGCCGTATGTGTCCCTGTTAATACACCTGATACCGCAATACTGAGCCTCTGCTGCCGTATGTGTCCCTATTACTGCACCTGATACCCCAATACTGAGCCGCTGCTGCCGTATGTGTCCCTATTACTGCACCTGATACCCCAATACTGAGCCTCTGCTGCCGTATGTGTCCCTATTACTGCACCTGATACCCCAATACTGAGCCGCTGCTGCCGTATGTGTCCCTGTTACTCCACCTGATACCCCAATACTGAGCCGCTGCAGCCGTATGTGTCCCTATTACTGCACCTGATACCCCAACACAGAGCCACTGCTGCCGTATGTGTCCCAATTACTCCACCTGATACCCCAATACTGAGCCGCTGCTGCCGTATGTGTCCCTATTACTGCACCTGATACCCCAATACTGAGCCGATGCTGCTGTATGTGTCCCTATTACTGCACCTGATACCCCGATACTGACCCGCTGCCGTATTTGTCCCTATTACTGCCCCTGATACCCCAATACTGAGCCGCTGCTGCCGTACGTATCCTTATTACTGCCCCTGATACCCCGATACTGTGCCGCTGCTGCCGTATGTGTTCCTATTAGTGCATCTGATACCCCGATACTGAGCCGCTGCTGGCATATGTGTTCCTATTACTGCACCTGATACCCCAATACTGAACCACTGCTGCCGTATGTGTCCCTATTACTGCACCTGGTACCCCAATACTGAGCCTCTGCTGCCGTATTTGTCCCTATTACTGCACCTGATACCCCAATACTAAGCCGCTGCTGCCGTATGTGTCCCTATTACTGCAACTGATAGCCCAATACTGAGCCTCTGCTGCCATATGTGTCCCTATTACTGCACCTGATGCCCCAATACTGAGCCGCTGCTGCCGTATGTGTCCCTATTACTGCACCTGATACCCCAATACTGAGCCGCTGCTGCCATATGTGTCCCTATTACTGCACCTGATACCCCAATACTAAGCCGCTGCTGCCGTATGTGTCCCTATTACTGCACCTGATACCCCAATACTGAGCCGCTGCTGCCGTATGTGTCCCTATTACTGCACCTGATACCCCAATACTGAGCCTCTGCTGCCGTATTTGTCCCTATTACTGCACCTGATACCCCAATACTAAGCCGCTGCTGCCGTATGTGTCCCTATTACTGCAACTGATAGCCCAATACTGAGCCTCTGCTGCCATATGTGTCCCTATTACTGCACCTGATGCCCCAATACTGAGCCGCTGCTGCCGTATGTGTCCCTATTACTGCACCTGATACCCCAATACTGAGCCGCTGCTGCTGTATGTGTCACTATTACTGCAACTGATACCCCAATACTGAGCCGCTGCTGGCGTATGTGTCCCTATTACTGCACCTGATACCCCAATACTGAGCCGCTGCTGCTGTATGTGTCACTATTACTGCCCCTGATACCCCAATACTGAGCCGCTGCTGCCGTATGTGTCCCTATTACTGCACCTGGTACCCCAATACTGAGCCTCTGCTGCCGTATTTGTCCCTATTACTGCACCTGATACTCCAATACTAAGCCGCTGCTGCCGTATGTGTCCCTATTACTGCCCCTGATACCCCGATACTGTGCCGCTGCTGCCGTATGTGTTCCTATTAGTGCATCTGATACCCCGATACTGAGCCGCTGCTGGCGTATGTGTTCCTATTACTGCACCTGATACCCCAATACTGAGCCGCTGCTGGCGTATGTGTCCCTATTACTGCACCTGATACCCCAATACTGAGCCGCTGCTGCCATATTTGTCCCTATTACTGCACCTGGTACCCCAATACTGAGCCTCTGCTGCCGTATTTGTCCCTATTACTGCACCTGATACCCCAATACTAAGCCGCTGCTGCCGTATGTGTCCCTATTACTGCACCTGATGCCCCAATACTGAGCCGCTGCTGCCATATGTGTCCCTATTACTGCACCTGATACCCCAATACTAAGCCGCTGCTGCCGTATGTGTCCCTATTACTGCACCTGATACCCCAATACTGAGCCGCTGCTGCCGTATGTGTCCCTATTACTGCACCTGATACCCCAATACTGAGCCTCTGCTGCCGTATGTGTCCCTATTACTGCACCTGATACCCCAATACTGAGCCGCTGCTGCCGTATGTGTCCCTGTTACTCCACCTGATACCCCAATACTGAGCCGCTGCAGCCGTATGTGTCCCTATTACTGCACCTGATACCCCAATACTGAGCCACTGCTGCCGTATGTGTCCCTATTACTCCACCTGATACCCCAATACTGAGCCGCTGCTGCCGTATGTGTCCCTATTACTGCACCTGATACCCCAATACTGAGCCAATGCTGCTGTATGTGTCCCTATTACTGCACCTGATACCCCGATACTGACCCGCTGCCGTATTTGTCCCTATTACTGCCCCTGATACCCCAATACTGAGCCGCTGCTGCCGTACGTATCCTTATTACTGCCCCTGATACCCCGATACTGTGCCGCTGCTGCCGTATGTGTTCCTATTAGTGCATCTGATACCCCGATACTGAGCCGCTGCTGGCGTATGCGTTCCTATTACTGCACCTGATACCCCAATACTGAACCACTGCTGCCGTATGTGTCCCTATTACTGCACCTGATACCCCAATACTGAGCCGCTGCTGGCGTATGTGTCCCTATTACTGCACCTGATACCCCAATACTGAGCCGCTGCTGCCATATTTGTCCCTATTACTGCACCTGGTACCCCAATACTGAGCCTCTGCTGCCGTATTTGTCCCTATTACTGCACCTGATACCCCAATACTAAGCCGCTGCTGCCGTATGTGTCCCTATTACTGCACCTGATAGCCCAATACTGAGCCTCTGCTGCCATATGTGTCCCTATTACTGCACCTGATGCCCCAATACTGAGCCGCTGCTGCCGTATGTGTCCCTATTACTGCACCTGATACCCCAATACTGAGCCGCTGCTGCCATATATGTCCCTATTACTGCACCTGATACCCCAATACTAAGCCGCTGCTGCCGATTGTGTCCCTATTACTGCACCTGATACCCCAATACTGAGCCTCTGCTGCCATATGTGTCCCTATTACTGCACCTGATGCCCCAATACTGAGCCGCTGCTGCCGTATGTTTCCCTATTACTGCCCCTGATACCCCAATACTGAGCCGCTGCTGCCGTATGTGTCCCTATTACTACACCTGATACCCCAATACTGAGCCGCTGCTGCTGTATGTGTCCCTATTACTGCACCTGATACTCCAATACTAAGCCGCTGCTGCTGTATGTGTCCCTATTACTTCACCTGATACCCCAATACTGAGCAGCTGCTGCCGTATGTGTCCCTATTACTGCACCTGATACCCCAATACTGAGCAGCTGCTGCCGTATGTGTCCCTATTACTGCACCTGATACCCCAATACTGAGCAGCTGCTGCCGTATGTGTCCCTATTACTGCACCTGATACCCCAATACTGAGCAGCTGCTGCCGTATGTGTCCCTATTACTGCACCTGATACCCCAATACTGAGCCGCTGCTGCTGTATGTGTCCCTATTACTCCACCTGATACCCCAATACTGAGCCGCTGCTGCTGTATGTGTCCATATTACTGCACCTGATACCCCAATACTGAGCCGCTGCTGCCGTATGTGTCCATATTACTGCACCTGATACTCCAATACTAAGCCGCTGCTGCCGTATGTGTCCCTATTACTGCACCTGATACCCCAATACTGAGCCGCTGCTGCCGTATGTGTCCCTATTACTGCACCTGATACCCCAATACTGAGCCTCTGCTGCCATATGTGTCCCTATTACTGCACCTGATACCCCAATACTGAGCCGCTGCTGCCGTATGTGTCCCTATTACTGCACCTGATACCCCAATACTGAGCCGCTGCTGCCGTATGTGTCCCTATTACTCCACCTGATACCTCAATACTGAGCCGCTGCTGCCGTATGTGTCCCTATTACTGCATCTGATACTCCAATACTAAGCCGCTGCTGCTGTATGTGACCCTATTACTGCACCTGATACCCCAATACTGAGCCGCTGCTGCCGTATGTGTCCATATTACTGCACCTGATACCCCAATACTGAGCCGCTGCTGCCGTATGTGTCCATATTACTGCACCTGATACTCCAATACTAAGCCGCTGCTGCCGTATGTGTCCCTATTACTGCACCTGATACACCAATACTGAGCCGCTGCTGCCGTATGTGTCCATATTACTGCACCTGATACTCCAATACTGAGCCGCTGCTGCCGTATGTGTCCCTATTACTGCACCTGATACCCCAATACTGAGCCGCTGCTGCCGTATGTGTCCCTATTACTGCACCTGATACCCCAATACTGAGCCGCTGCTGCCGTATGTGTCCCTATTACTGCATCTGATACCCCAATACTGAGCCGCTGCTGCCGTATGTGACCCTATTACTGCACCTGATACCCCAATACTGAGCCGCTGCTGCTGTATGTGTCCCTATTACTGCACCTGACACCGCAATACTGAGCCGCTGCTGCTGTATGTGACCCTATTACTGCACCTGATACCCCAATACTGAGCCGCTGCCGTATGTGTCCCTATTACTGCGCCTGATACCCCTATACTGAGCCGCTGCTGCCGTATGTGTCCCTATTACTGCTCCTGACACCCCAATACTGAGCCCCTGCTGCCGTATGTGTCCCTATTACTGCTCCTGATACCCCAATACTGAGCCACTGCTGCCGTATGTGTCCCTATTACTGCACCTGATACCCCAATACTGAGCCGCTGCTGCCGTATGTGTCCCTATTACTGCACCTTATACCCCAATACTGAGCCGCTGCTGCTGTATGTGTCCCTATTACTGCACCCGATATCCAATACTGAGCCGCTGCTGCTGTATGTGTCCCTATTACTGCACCTGATACCTCAATACTGAGCCGATGCTGCTGTATGTATCCCTATTACTGCACCTGATACCCCAATACTGAGCTGCTGCTGCCGTATGTGACCCTATTACTGCACCTGATACCCCAATACTGAGCCGCTGCTGCTGTATGTTACCCTATTACTGCACCTGATACCCCAATACTGAGCCGCTGCCGTATGTGTCCCTATTACTGCACCTGATACCCCTATACTGAGCCGCTGCTGCCGTATGTGTCCCTATTATTGCTCCTGACACCCCAATACTGAGCCCCTGCTGCCGTATGTGTCCCTATTACTGCTCCTGATACCCCAATACTGAGCCACTGCTGCCGTATGTGTCCCTATTACTGCACTTGATACCCCAATACTGAGCCGCTGCTGCCGTATGTGTCCCTATTACTGCACCTTATACCCCAATACTGAGCCGCTGCTGCTGTATGTATCCCTATTACTGCACCTGGTACCCCAATACTGAGCCGCTGCTGCCGTATGTGTCCTTATTACTGCACCTGATACCCCAATACTGAGCTGCTGCTGCCGTATGTGTCCCTATTACTGCACCCGATATCCAATACTGAGCCGATGCTGCTGTATGTATCCCTATTACTGCACCTGGTACCCCAATACTGAGCCGCTGCTGCCGTATGTGTCCTTATTACTGCACCTGATACCCCGATACTGAGCCGCTGCTGCCGTATGTGTCCCTATTACTGCACCTAATACCCCAATACTGAGCCTCTGCTGCCGTACGTGACCCTATTACTGCACCTAATACCCCAATACTGAGCCGCTGCTGCCATATGTGACCCTATTACTGCACCTGATACCCCAATACTGAGCCGCTGCTGCTGCTGTATGTGTCCCTATTACTGCACCTGATACCTCAATACTGAGCCGCTGCTGCTGTATGTGTCCCTATTACTGCACCTGATATCCCAATACTGAGCCGCTGCTGCCGTATGTGTCCTTATTACTGCCCCTGATACCCCAATACTGAGCTGCTGCTGCCGTATGTGTCCCTATTACTGCACCTGATACCCCAATACTGAGCCCCTGCTGCTGTATGTGTCCCTATTACTGCACCTGATACCCCAATACTGAGCCGCTGCTGCTGTATGTGTCCCTATTACTGCACCTGATGCGCCAATACTGAGCCTCTGCTGCCGTATGTGTCCCTATTACTGCCCTTGACACCCCAATACTAAGCCGCTGCTGCCGTATGTGTCCCTATTACTGCACTTGATACCCCACTACTGAGCCGCTGCTGCCGTATGTGACCCTAATACTGCCCCTGATACCCCAATACTGAGCCGCTGCTGCCGTATGTGTCCCTATTACTGCACCTGATACCCCAATACTGAGCCGCTGCTGCCGTATGTGTCCCTATTACTGCACCTGATACCCCAATACTGAGCCCCTGCTTCCGTATGTGACCCTGTTACTGCACCTGATACCCCAATACTGAGCCTCTGCTGCTGTATGTGTCCCTATTACTGCACCTGACATTGCAATACTGAGCCGCTGCTGCCGTATGTGACCCTATTACTATACCTGGTACCCCAATACTGAGCCGCTGCTGCCGTATGTGTCCCTATTACTGCTCCTGATACCCCAATACTGAGCCGCTGCTGCCGTATGTGTCCCTATTACTGCACCTGATACCCCAATACTGAGCCGCTGCTGCCGTATGTGTCCCTATTACTGCACCCGATATCCAATACTGAGCCACTGCTGCCGTATGTGTCCCTATTACTGCACCTGATACCCCAATACTGAGCGGATGCTGCTGTATGTATCCCTATTACTGCACCTGATACCCCGATACTGACCCGCTGCCGTATTTGTCCCTATTAATGCCCCTGATACCCCAATACTGAGCCGCTGCTGCCGTATGTGTCCTTATTACTGCCCCTGATTCCCCGATACTGTGCCGCTGCTGCCGTATGTGTCCCTATTACTGCACCTGATACCCCAATACTGAACCACTGCTGCCGTATGTGTCCCTATTACTGCACCTGATACCCCAATACTGAGCCGCTGCTGCCGTATGTGTCCCTATTACTGCACCTGATACCCCAATACTGAGCCTCTGCTGCCATATGTGTCCCTATTACTGCACCTGATACCCCAATACTGAGCCGCTGCTGCCGTATGTGTCCCTATTACTGCACCTGGTACTCCAATACTGAGCCGCTGCTGCCGTATGTGTCCCTATTACTACACCTGATACCCCAGTACTGAGCCGCTGCTGCCGTATGTGTCCCTATTACTGCCCCTGATACCCAAATTCTGAGCCGCTGCTGCCGTATGTGTCCCTATTACTGCACCTGATACCCCAATACTGAGCCACTGCTGCCGTATGTGTCCCTATTACTGCCCCTGATACCCAAATACTGAGCCGCTGCTGCCGTATGTGTCCCTATTACTGCACCTGATACCCCAATACTGAGCCACTGCTGCCATATGTGTCCCTATTACTGCACCTGATACCCCAATACTGAGCCTCTGCTGCCATATGTGACCCTATTACTGCCCCTGATACCCCAATACTGAGCGGCTGCTGCCGTATGTGTCCCTATTACTGCACCTGATACCCCAATACTGAGCCGCTGCTGCCGTATGTGTCCCTATTACTGCACCTGATACCCCAATACTGAGCCGCTGCTGCCGTATGTGACCCTATTACTGCCCCTGATACCCAAATACTGAGCTGCTGCTGCCGTATGTGTCCCTATTACTGCACCTGATACCCCAATACTGAGCTGCTGCTGCCGTATGTGTCCCTATTACTGCAGCTGATATCCCCATACTGAGCCGCTGCTGCCGTATGTGTCCCTATTACTGCACCTGATACCCCAATACTGAGCCGCTGCTGCCGTATGTGTCCCTATTACTGCACCTGGTACCCCAATACTGAGCCGCTGCTGCCGTATGTGACCCTATTACTGCCCCTGATACCCAAATACTGAGCTGCTGCTGCCGTATGTGTCCCTATTACTGCACCTGATACCCCAATACTGAGCTGCTGCTGCCGTATGTGTCCCTATTACTGCAGCTGATATCCCCATACTGAGCCGCTGCTGCTGTATGTGTCCCTATTACTGCCCCTGATACCAAAATACTGAGCCGCTGCTGCCGTATGTGACCCTATTACTGCACGTGATACCCCAATACTGAGCCGCTGCTGCCGTATGTGTCCCTATTACTGCACCTGCTGTGTGGTACTATGTGCCCTCTAAATTCTAAAGCAACCCTCTATAACATAGTAATGCTGGGTGCAAGTGCCCTAGAAAACAGTGCCCATATTTTGCATCCTAGAAAGTAATTTTGTCCTGTGTGCCCCTTTGATAGCCACAGTAACCTGAGTTCCCCTATAACAGTAAGTGACCACATTACATTTAATAATGTCCCGAGTCTCCCCCCTGTACAGCTCCCCTATACACAGCATGCTGCTCTTTTATACACAGTATAATGCCCCCTCACTGTATAGTACCACCCACACAGTATACTGACTCCTTAGTAGCCTCCAAACTGTTTGATGGTTCCAACACTATATGATGGCCCCAACACTGTAATCTCCATACTGTATGATGTCCCCCTAGATAGTCTCCATATACAGTAGCATAATGCACCAAATAGTCCACAATATAGTATAATGCGCTCCCCATAGGCAGACTCTATAGCATAAGGCAGCCCCCATAGTCAGACCCTGTAATAAGGCAGCCCCCATATGCAGACACTGAGATAAGGCAGTAGCCCCATATAGGCAGACCCTGTAATAAGGCAGTACCCCCATAGTCAGACCCTGTAATAAGGCAGCCCCCATAGTCAGACCCTGTAATAAAGCAGCACCCCCATAGTCAGACCCTGTACTGAGGCAGCACCCCCATAGTCAGACCCTGTAATAAGGCAGCACCCCCATAGTCAGACCCTGTAATTAGGCAGCATCCCTATATGCAGACCCTGTAATAAGGCAGCCCCCATAGTCAGACCCTGTAATAAGGCAGCACCCCCATAGTCAGACCCTGTAATAAGGCAGAACCCACATAGTCAGACCCTGTAATAAGGCAATCCCCATAGTCAGACCCTGTAATAAGGCAGCACCCCCATAGTCAGACCCTGTAATAAGGCAGCACCCCCATAGTCAGACCCTGTAATGAGGCAGCACCCCCATAGTCAGACCCTGTAATAAGGCAGCACCCCCATAGTCAGACCCTGTAATAAGGCAGCACCCCCATAGTCAGACCCTGTAATTAGGCAGCATCCCTATATGCAGACCCTGTAATAAGGCAGCCCCCATAGTCAGACCCTGTAATAAGGCAGCACCCCCATAGTCAGACCCTGTAATAAGGCAGAACCCACATAGTCAGACCCTGTAATAAGGCAATCCCCATAGTCAGACCCTGTAATAAGGCAGCTCCCCCATAGGCAGACCCTGTAATAAGGGGGCAGATCCCCAAAGGCAGACCCTGTAATAAGGCAGCAGCACCCATAAAAAAATAAATACTCACCTCTCTTTTTCCTGGTTCCTGCGCTGCTCCTGCTGATCTCCTGACAGTGGGTGCCGGGCAGTGATGTCATCGCGCCCGCTGTCAGTGTCGGCGATGTCAGACACTAAAACTGACAGGGGGATGATGGGAGAAGGAGCGCAGCGCTTAATCCTGATGATTTGAGGCTCCTGAACCTAGACACGAAAATTGCTCTCCTCTCTTAGTCTACCTGATGTAATTCACCTGGACCTGATTCCTCCTTTGGACAATAAGATGACTCTCCTCTCTTAGGCCTCCTGAAATTAGGTTCCTGAACCTGGTTCCTCTCCTGGACAAGAAGATGACTCTCCTCTCTTAGTCCTACTGACTTGAGGCACCTGGACCTGGTTCCTCTCCTGGACAAGAAGATGGATCTTTTCTCTTATTCCTCCTGACTGGAGGCTCCTAGACTTGGTTCTTTTCCTGGACAAGATAAATGACCTCTCTCACAGACCTCCTGGATTGAGGCTCCTGGACCTGGTTCCTGTTCTGGACAAGAAGATGGCTCTTCTCTTTTATTCATCCTGATTTGAGGCTCCTAGACCTGGTTCCTCTCTTGGACAAGAAAATTACTTCTCTTTCATAGCTATTCTGTTTTGAGGCTCATGGACCTGGCTCCTCACTAGCAAAATGGTCTGGGAGGTTGTTCTACATCCATGTTTGACATATTAAAGGGACCATTAGCGCTAAAGACATAGGAGCCGCCCTGATAATGATGATGATGGTGTTAAAGGCCATATCACTGCTAGTACCCTATTTACCGTAATTTTTACACCATAGGTTCTGCTAAGATAGGAGTATAATTTGATGCATTTTATCTTCTGTGTAAACACTAAAGCTAATAAGGTACAGCACAACACGAGAGTGCCAAATAAGATACATATCATATGGGCATGGGAGAGTTGAGTGCTGACTGCAATGAGAGCGCCCCCAAATAAATAGTAGTGGGGGAATTAGCTTGCAAAGTTTTCTGCAGCTCTTACTTCTTAACACACATAGACACTCACTATTAGGATGACCCAGTAGACTGTGGAAGATATATTAGTCCTGTCTGTAAATACCTCTCCAAATTTCTAAGGTGGCAAAGAGAAAAATTAGTGAACCAAGGCTTTTGAAAAAAGTGGCAATTACTACTCGCCCGCCTTACAAATATTGTAGATGCCCTGATGTTTCTTCAACCTTGCAGGAGATGGTGAGAATTATGGCATAGCCATGTTATCCTGCACGGAGGGTGCGGCGTGAATCGCTTACACCGCGGCCGCCTCAAGACAGTTAATGTACTTAGCATATTATTGTCAGTTTGCAGCTTTGTACCACTTATTTGGGCCGGACCCCCAATGTGTGTTGGGGCCTCCAGGTTCCACTTCGGCAGTCTACGGTGGGGAGAAGAGTCTAATAGCAGCGTTCTCCTCTCTCCCCATTGAAAACGCTTAAGCCAAAAAACACAACTGAGTGTCTATGTGTATGGGGTAGTCAGATTGACTGACAGCTATGGGCACCTCAAGTCTATACCCTTCTTCATTGAAGACTACTTGACCACTGGTGGTCAGCATGACTTGACATTTAGCAGTAATTTCCATCATCTAAAAAAGTGCCCAAGGATGGGTTTTATCTCAAGACCCTGTATGAAAGGAGGAAGATCTCAGTACTGTATTTTCCCCTACCCTTCCAACCACAAGACCAGACAAAGGTCAAGGATGAATGGCCTCCCAGCCAAGAAACGTTGCCTATCTTGCTCCTAGCTTCTGAAGGAACCAGGGTTGCAGGCAGGTCAGAATCCTAATACCCACCCCATGCTCCCCAATAGCTCCAGAATGGACAGCCATAATCACCCCGGACCCTGACAAGTTCTGTGCTAAGCCGTCCATGACTTATGGATAAATATTCCACTAGGTTATTAGTTGGTGGGCCCTTTGCTCCATAGACCTTCATATTAACCCATCCTTGTACTCTTGATCAAGAGGTCCTCGGTTGCCTACAGGTAGTCATTGGACCAACCTACATACACCTTGATCTACTCCTAATCCTCCGTGTACATGGTGTATCTGTATTTTGCCACTGGCACATGTGGTCTTGAACAGACCAAAAAGAAACCAACTTGTGTGGTGGGTCAAGAGCTTGCTAGAAAAGTGGCCATCTAGGGCATCATGATAAATCATCGATGGCCTCCATATTGCAAGATTAATCATTTACATGACTGGTATCCTGACTAGGGTTGAGCGAAACGGGTCGAACATTTTCAAAAGTCGCCGACTTTTGGCTAAGTCGGGGTTTCATGAAACCCGATCCGACCCCTGTGCGGGGTCGGCCATGCGGTACGCGACTTTCGCGCCAAAGTCGCGTTTCAATGACGCGAAAAGCGCCATTTCTCAGCCAATGAAGGTAAACGCAGAGTGTGGGCAGCGTGATGACATAGGTCCTGGTCCCCACCATCTTAGAGAAGGGCATTGCAGTGATTGGCTTGCTGTCTGCGACGTCACAGGGGCTATAAAGAGGCGTTCCCGCCGACCGCCATCTTACTGCTGCTGATCTGAGCTTAGGGAGAGGTTGCTGCCGCTTTGTCAGAAGCAGGGATAGCGTTAGGCAGGGTCCATTAACCACAAAACCGCTTGTGCTGCAGCGATTTGCACTGTCCAACACCACCCTCGGTGTGCAGGGACAGTGGAAGTTTTTTTTTTTTTTTTTTCCCCTCAGCGCTGTAGCTCATTGGGCTGCCCTAGAAGGCTCCCTGATAGCTGCATTGCTGTGTGTACGCCGCTGTGCAAACCAACTGCTTTTTTCAAAGCACAAATCCTCTTGTTCCTTCCTTTCTGCACAGCTATCTTTTTTGTTTGTCCACACTTTTTATTTCATTTGTGCATCAGTCCACTCCTTATTGCTGCCTGCCATACCTGGCTGAGATTACTGCAGGCAGGGAGATAGTAGCTGCCTGCCATACCTGGCTGAGATTACTGCAGTCAGGGAGATAGTAATTGTAGGACATTCCCTGTGTTTTTTTTTTTTTTTTTTTTGGTGGGAGATTAAGATTGGCAATTTGGCATTTCTGCTAGAGTGCCATCCCTGTGTGTGCCATCTCTCTCACATAGTGGGCCATAGAAAGCCTTTTCATTTTTCTGTATTTTTTTTTGTGGGGTGTATAAATTCTCCCTGATAAAAATACAGTGGGAGATTAATATTGGCCTTTGGGCTTGTGTGCCAGTCCTGAGTGTGCCATCTCTCTCACAAATAGTGGGCCATAGAAAGCCTATTTTATTTTTTTTTGGGTTTTATAAATTCTCCCTGAAAAAAAGGGAGATTAATATTGGCCTCTGGGCTTGTGTGCCAGTCCTGAGCGTG
Organism: Ranitomeya imitator; assembly: GCF_032444005.1. NCBI lineage: Eukaryota > Metazoa > Chordata > Amphibia > Anura > Dendrobatidae > Ranitomeya > Ranitomeya imitator. The sequence goes on from NC_091283.1 coordinate 191,873,469, forward strand.
CCATCTGTGCCAGCCCTGAGCGTGCCATCTCTCTCACAAATAGTGGGCCATAGAAAGCCTATTTAATTTTTTTTTTGGTTTTATAAATTCTCCCTGAAAAAAAGGGAGATTAATATTGGCCTCTGGGCTTGTGTGCCAGTTGTGAGCGTGCCATCTGTGCCAGTCCTGAGCGTGCCATCTCTCTCACAAATAGTGGGCCATAGAAAGCCTATTTAATTTTTTTTTTTGTTTTATAAATTTTCCCTGAAAAAAGGGAGATTAATATTGGCCTCTGGGCTTGTGTGCCAGTTGTGAGCGTGCCATCTGTGCCAGTCCTGAGCGTGCCATCTCTCTCACAAATAGTGGGCCATAGAAAGCCTATTTAATTTTTTTTTTGGTTTTATAAATTTTCCCTGAAAAAAGGGAGATTAATATTGGCCTCTGGGCTTGTGTGCCAGTTGTGAGCGTGCCATCTGTGCCAGTCCTGAGCGTGCCATCTCTCTCACAAATAGTGGGCCATAGAAAGCCTATTTAAATATTTTTTTGGTTTTATAAATTCTCCCAGAAAAAAAGGGAGATTAATATTGGCCTCTGGGCTTCTGTGCCAGTCCTGAGCGTGCCATCTGTGCCAGTCCTGAGCGTCCCATCTCTCTCACAAATAGTGGGCCATAGAAAGCCTATTTTTTTTTGGGGGGGGGTTTTAGAAATTCTCCCTGGAAAAAAAAAGGGAGATTAATATTGCCCTTTGGGCTTGTGTGCCAGTACTAAGCGTTCCATCTCTCTCTCTCTCTCTTAGTCAGTGGGCCATAGAACGCCTATTTTTGGTTTTATTTGTTTTCTAAATTCTCCCTGAAAAAATCATTTTATTTTATTTGGTTTCTAAATTCTTCCTGATAAAATCATATTTTTTTTATTATTTTTTTTTCTAAAGTCTCCCTGAAAAAAAAAAAAAAAAAAAAAAAAAACAGTGGGAGATTAATATTGGCCTTTCTGCTTGTGTGCCAGTCTTGACTCCTGGGTGCGTCATCTCTCAGTCAGTGGGCCATAGAACGCCTATTTTTGGTTTTATTTGTTTTCTAAATTCTCCCTGAAAAAATCATTTTATTTTATTTGGTTTCTAAATTCTTCCTGATAAAATCATATTTTTTTTATTATTTTTTTTTCTAAAGTCTCCCTGAAAAAAAAAAAAAAAAAAAAAAAAAACAGTGGGAGATTAATATTGGCCTTTCTGCTTGTGTGCCAGTCTTGACTCCTGGGTGCGTCATCTCTCAGTCAGTGGGCCATAGAACGCCTATTTTTGGTTTTATTTGTTTTATAAATTCTCCCTGAAAAAAATCATTTTATTTTATTTGGTTTCTAAATTCTTCCTGATAAAATCATATTTTTTTTATTATTTTTTTTTCTAAAGTCTCCCTGAAAAAAAAAAAAAAAAAACAACCAAAAAAAACAGTGGGAGATTAATATTGGCCTTTCTGCTTGTGTGCCAGTCTTGACTCCTGGGTGTGCCATCTCTCTCTCTCTCTCTCTCTCTCTCTCCAATTGTGGTCCATAGAAAGCCTATATTTTTTTTCCTTGATTTGGGTTCCAAAATCTACCAGAGAAAATAACTCCATCAATCATTGGTAGAAAAATATTGGCCTCTGGGCTTGTGTGCCACTCCTGATTCCTGTGTGCGTCATCTCTCAGTCAGTGGGCCATAGAACGCCTATTTTTGGGTTTATTTGTTTTATAAATTCTCCCTGAAAAAATCATTTTATTTTATTTGGTTTCTAAATTCTTCCTGATAAAATCATATTTTTTTTATTATTTTTTTTTCTAAAGTCTCCCTGAAAAAAAAAAAAAAAAATCAACCAAAAAAAACAGTGGGAGATTAATATTGGCCTTTCTGCTTGTGTGCCAGTCTTGACTCCTGGGTGTGCCATCTCTCTCTCTCTCTCTCTCTCTCTCTCCAATTGTGGTCCATAGAAAGCCTATATTTTTTTTCCTTGATTTGGGTTCCAAAATCTACCAGAGAAAATAACTCCATCAATCATTGGTAGAAAAATATTGGCCTCTGGGCTTGTGTGCCACTCCTGATTCCTGTGTGCGTCATCTCTCAGTCAGTGGGCCATAGAACGCCTATTTTTGGTTTTATTTGTTTTATAAATTCTCCCTGAAAAAATCATTTTATTTTATTTGGTTTCTAAATTCTTCCTGATAAAATCATATTTTTTTTATTATTTTTTTTTCTAAAGTCTCCCTGAAAAAAAAAAAAAAAACAGTGGGAGATTAATATTGGCCTTTCTGCTTGTGTGCCAGTCTTGACTCCTGGGTGCGTCATCTCTCAGTCAGTGGGCCATAGAACGCCTATTTTTGGTTTTATTTGTTTTATAAATTCTCCCTGAAAAAATCATTTTATTTTATTTGGTTTCTAAATTCTTCCTGATAAAATCATATTTTTTTTATTATTTTTTTTTCTAAAGTCTCCCTGAAAAAAAAAAAAAAAAAACAACCAAAAAAAACAGTGGGAGATTAATATTGGCCTTTCTGCTTGTGTGCCAGTCTTGACTCCTGGGTGTGCCATCTCTCTCTCTCTCTCTCTCTCTCTCTCTCCAATTGTGGTCCATAGAAAGCCTATATTTTTTTTCCTTGATTTGGGTTCCAAAATCTACCAGAGAAAATAACTCCATCAATCATTGGTAGAAAAATATTGGCCTCTGGGCTTGTGTGCCACTCCTGATTCCTGTGTGCGTCATCTCTCACTCAGTGGCCCATAGAAAGCATATAGTTTGTTACATTTGTTTTCTAAATTCTCCCTGCAAAAATCAATGTTTTTTTTTGGGGGGGGTTTCTAAAGTGTTCCTGAAAAAAATAAAAATAAAAAAAAAATAATAGTGTGACATTAATATTAACATTTGTGCTTCAGTGACAGTCCTGCGTGTGGGGCATCTCTCTAATTTGCAGCCACCAAAAAAAGAGTGTGTAACATTGGGCCTGATTTTCGCTGTGGTCTCACCAACCTGTAAAGGGGTAGCTAAATCATACTGAAGTTATAGCTCACCGTGTAAGTTGTGTGACTGCAACAAATAACGTTAGTTTGGTTACGTTTTTAAAACAATGAGGAAGTCTAGTGGAAGAGGTCGTGGCCGGGGGCGTTCATTGTCAGCTGGTAATGAGGGTAGTGGTAGTGGTGGAGCATCAGGTGGTCGTGGGGAAAAAAATATTGCTCCTAAGTCTGGAGCTGTGGAGCCAGGTTCGTCGTCCGGCTACACAAGGCCTCGAACGCTCCCTTTTCTGGGATTAGGAAAACCGCTTTTAAAGCCGGAGCAGCAAGAGCAAGTTTTGGCTTATCTTGCTGACTCAGCCTCTAGCTCTTTTGCCTCCTCTCGTGAAACTGGTAAAAGTAAAAGCAGCGCGTCGTTAGTGGATGTTCACGGTCAGGGACAAGTCACTTCCTTGTCCTCTTCAGCAAAAACAACAACAGAGAAGAATGCAGCAGGCGACACAACGGGTTACTCCATGGAGCTCTTTACACATACCGTCCCTGGCTTAGAAAGTGAAGCAGTTAACAGTCCATGCCCATTACAAATTGAATCTGACATGGAGTGCACTGACGCACAGCCACAGCCAGACTACTATGCTGGTCCTTTGACTCAGACCACAACATTGCCCTCGCAGGGTGCTGATCAAGAATCAGACCCTGATGAGACTATGTTGCCCCATCACGAACGCTATACCACCGAACGACACGGTGACACAGACGAAGTTGCGCAGGAGGTACAAGAAGAGTTATTAGATGACCCAGTTCTTGACCCCGATTGGCAGCCATTGGGGGAACAGGGTGCAGGCGGCAGCAGTTCTGAAGCAGAGGAGGAGGAGGGGCCGCAGCAGGCATCAACATCGCCACAGGTTCCATCTGCCGGGCCCGTATCTTGCCCAAAACGCGTGGCAAAGCCAAAACCTGGTGGAGGACAGCGTGGCCATCCGGTTAAAGCTCAGTCTGCAATGCCTGAAAAGGTATCCGATGCTAGAAAGAGTGCAGTCTGGCATTTTTTTAAACAACATCCAATTGATCAGCGCAAAGTCATCTGTCAAAAATGTTCTACTTCCTTAAGCAGAGGTCAGAATCTGAAAAGTCTCAATACTAGTTGCATGCATAGACATTTAACCACCATGCATTTGAAAGCTTGGACTAACTACCAAACGTCCCTTAAGGTTGTTGCACCCTCGGCCAATGAAGCTAGTCATCAACGCAACATCCCTTCCGGCAGTGTAGGACCACCATTTAGCGCACCACCTGCTGTATCTGTGCAGGTATCTTTGCCAGGCCAAAGCAGTCAGGGTCAGGGAATCACCAGTTTCGTAGTAGGAAACACTGCATCTAGGGCACCGGCGGCAACAATACCATCTCCCACCGTCTCTCAGTCTGCCATGTCCACCGGCACCCCCGCTAGTTCCACGATCTCCATCTCTCCAGTCCAGCTCACCCTACATGAGACTATGGTTAGAAAAAGGAAGTACTTAGCCTCGCATCCGCGTACACAGGGTTTGAACGCCCACATAGCTAGACTAATCTCGTTAGAGATGATGCCCTACCGGTTAGTTGAAAGCGAAGCTTTCAAAGACCTGATGGACTACGCTGTACCACGCTACGAGCTACCCAGTCGACACTTTTTTTCCAGAAAAGCCATCCCAGCCCTCCACCAGCATGTTAAAGAGCGCATCGTCCATGCACTCAGGCAATCTGTGAGCACAAAGGTGCACCTGACAACAGATGCATGGACCAGTAGGCATGGCCAGGGACGTTACGTGTCCATCACGGCACACTGGGTAAATGTGGTGGATTCAGGGTCCACAGGGGACAGCAAGTTTGGGACAGTTCTGCCTAGCCCACGGTCTAGTAAACAGTTGTCTGTAGCCGTTCGCACCCCCTCCTCCTCCTCCTCCTCCTCGTCCTCCTGCAGAAGCAAGAGCTCGTCCACAGACCGCAGTCGCACAAACACTCCATCCGCACCTGCCACTGTTGCACACCAGGTCTCCCATTATGGGGCAGCTACTGGCATACGTCAGCAGGCTGTATTGGCTATGAAGTGTTTGGGCGACAATAGACACACCGCGGAAGTTCTGTCCGAGTTCTTGCAGCAAGAAACGCAGTCGTGGCTGGGCACTGTAGATCTTGAGGCAGGCAAGGTAGTGAGTGATAACGGAAGGAATTTCATGGCTGCCATCTCCCTTTCCCAACTGAAACACATTCCTTGCCTGGCTCACACCTTAAACCTGGTGGTGCAGTGCTTCCTGAAAAGTTATCCGGGGTTATCCGACCTGCTCCTCAAAGTGCGTGGACTTTGCGCACATATCCGCCGTTCGCCTGTACACTCCAGCCGTATGCAGACCTATCAGCGTTCTTTGAACCTTCCCCAGCATCGCCTAATCATAGACGTTGCAACAAGGTGGAACTCAACACTGCACATGCTTCAGAGACTGTGCGAACAGAGGCGGGCTGTTATGTTTTTGTGGGAGGATACACATACACGGGCAGGCAGTAGGATGGCAGACATGGAGTTGTCAGGTGTGCAGTGGTCGAAGATTCAAGACATGTGTCAAGTCCTTCAGTGTTTTGAGGAATGCACACGGCTGGTTAGTGCAGACAACGCCATAATAAGCATGAGCATCCCCCTAATGCGTCTGCTGATGCAAAGTTTGACGCACATAAAGGATCAGGCGTCTGCACCAGAGGAAGAGGAAAGCCTTGATGACAGTCAGCGATTGTCTGGTCAGGGCAGTGTACATGACGAGGTACCGGGCGAAGAGGAGGTGGAGGATGAGGAGGATGATGGGGATGAGTATATTTTTAATGAGGAAGCTTTCCCGGGGGCACGGGAAATTGGTGGCGTGGCAAGGCCGGGTTCTGGTTTTTTGAGGGACACAAGTGACGTAGATTTGCCTGCAACTGCCCCTCAACCAAGCACAACCGCAGATTTGACAACGGGAACTTTGGCCCACATGGCGGATTATGCCTTGCGTATCCTCAAAAGGGACACACGCATTACAAAAATGATGAACGATGACGATTACTGGTTGGCCTGCCTCCTTGATCCTCGCTATAAAGGCAAATTGCAAAATATTATGCCACATGAGAACTTGGAACTAATATTAGCAACAAAACAATCAACTCTTGTTGACCATTTGCTTCTGGCATTCCCTGCACACAGCGCCCGTGATCGTTCTCACACGAGCTCCAGGGGCCAGCAGACCAGAGGTGTTAGAGGGGCAGAAATCAGAAGTGGCGTTGGCCAGAGGGGTTTTCTGACCAGGTTGTGGAGTGATTTTTCTATGACCGCAGACAGGACAGGTACTGCAGCATCAATTCAAAGTGACAGGAGACAACATTTGTCCAGTATGGTTACAAACTATTTTTCATCCCTTATCGACGTTCTCCCTCAACCGTCATTCCCATTTGATTACTGGGCATCCAAATTAGACACCTGGCCAGAATTGGCAGAATATGCATTGCAGGAGCTTGCTTGCCCGGCAGCTAGTGTCCTATCAGAAAGAGTATTCAGTGCTGCAGGTTCAATACTAACAGAAAAAAGGACTCGTCTGGCTACCCAAAATGTAGATGATCTAACCTTCATTAAAATGAACCACAACTGGATTTCAAAATCTTTTGCCCCACCCTGCCCGGCTGACACCTAGCTTTCCTATGAAAAGGTCTTGCCTGTGGACTATTCTGAATGACTTTTCCAATCTCGTAATTTTCTTCACCTGATTGTCCAGCATACGACATGTTTCCACCTCACGAAATGGCCAAACTCCCCACACGGGGCCGTGCTATCGCCACTTTGCGCTTGGACCCTTGAGAGTGCTGTTTGTCTGAAGAGGTGGGTGTGGCCGCTTTTGGTCGACGGCACTGCCACTGGGTCCCTCATAGTACAATAAAGTGTCTCTGGCGGTGGTGGTGCGCACCCAACGTCAGACACACCGTTGTAATATGAGGGGCCCTGTGCCTGTACCGCCGGCCACAAGCCAGTTCCCCCCCCCAGCTCAAACTGTGCTCTACCACTAGCAAAATTATCTCTCACAGCTTCACCAATGTGTAGTCTAGGCGCTGACATCCTTCAATGCCTGGCACTGACAATACCATTGTTTTGACATTTTTGTTATGTTAGGCCTTCGAAGCCTGTCTGCGGTCCCTTCTTTCTACAACTACTACACTGACCAGGCCACTGCTGGCCGTGTTACCCTGGAACCAATTTAAAAGTGCCTACAGTCAGCCCAATTTTGTTATGTTAGGCCTTCGAAGACTGTCTGCCGTCACTCCTTCCACTAGACTTCCACTGACCATACACTGCTGCCCATGTACCCCTGGAACCAATTTAAAGTGCCTACAGCCAGCCCAATTTTGTTATGTTAGGCCTTGGAAGCCTGTCTGCGGTCACTCCTTCCACTAGACTTCCACTGACCAGACCACTGCTGCCCATGTACCCCTGGAACCAATTTAAAAGTGCCTACAGCCAGCCCAAGTTTGTTATGTTAGGCCTTCGAAGCCTGTCTGCGGTCACTCCTTCCACTAGACTTCCACTGACCAGACCACTGCTGCCCGTGTACCCCTGGAACCAATTTAAAAGTGCCTACAGCCAGCCCAAGTTTGTTATGTTAGGCCTTGGAAGCCTGTCTGCGGTCACTCCTTCCACTAGACTTCCACTGACCAGACCACTGCTGCCCATGTACCCCTGGAACCAATTTAAAAGTGCCTACAGCCAGCCCAAGTTTGTTATGTTAGGCCTTCGAAGCCTGTCTGCGGTCACTCCTTCCACTAGACTTCCACTGACCAGACCACTGCTGCCCGTGTACCCCTGGAACCAATTTAAAAGTGCCTACAGCCAGCCCAAGTTTGTTATGTTAGGCCTTGGAAGCCTGTCTGCGGTCACTCCTTCCACTAGACTTCCACTGACCAGACCACTGCTGCCCGTGTACCCCTGGAACCAATTTAAAAGTGCCTACAGCCAGCCCAAGTTTGTTATGTTAGGCCTTGGAAGCCTGTCTGCGGTCACTCCTTCCACTAGACTTCCACTGACCATACACTGCTGCCCATGTACCCCTGGAACCAATTTAAAAGTGCCTACAGCCAGCCCAAGTTTGTTATGTTAGGCCTTCGAAGCCTGTCTGCGGTCACTCCTTCCACTAGACTTCCACTGACCAGACCACTGCTGCCCGTGTACCCCTGGAACCAATTTAAAAGTGCCTACAGCCAGCCCAAGTTTGTTATGTTAGGCCTTGGAAGCCTGTCTGCGGTCACTCCTTCCACTAGACTTCCACTGACCATACACTGCTGCCCATGTACCCCTGGAACCAATTTAAAAGTGCCTACAGCCAGCCCAAGTTTGTTATGTTAGGCCTTCGAAGCCTGTCTGCGGTCACTCCTTCCACTAGACTTCCACTGACCAGACCACTGCTGCCCGTGTACCCCTGGAACCAATTTAAAATTGCCTACAGCCATGTTTTATTATTTTAGGCCTTCGATGCCTGTCTGCGGTCACTCCTTCCACTAGGCCTCCACTGACCACACCACTGCTGCCCGTGTACCCCTGGAACCAATTTAAAATTGCCTACAGCCAGCCCAATTTTTTTATTTTAGGCCTTCGATGCCTGTCTGCGGTCCATTCTTTCAACTACTACTACACTGACCAGGGCACTGCTGCCCAAGTACCCCTGGAACCAATTTAAAATTGACTACAGCCATGTGTTAATATTTTAGGCCTTCGATGCCTGTCTGTGGTCACTCCTTCCACTAGGCCTCCACTGACCACACCACTGCTGCCCGTGTACCCCTGGAACCAATTTAAAATTGCCTACAGCCATGTGTGATTATTTTAGGCCTTTGATGCCTGTCTGCGGTCACTCCTTCCACTAGGCCTCCACTGACCACACCACTGCTGCCCGTGTAACCCTGGAACCAATTTAAAATTGCCTACAGCCATGTGTTATTATTTTAGGCCTTCGATGCCTGTCTGCGGTCACTCCTTCCACTAGGCCTCCACTGACCACACCACTGCTGCCCGTGTACCCCTGGAACCAATTTAAAATTGCCTACAGCCAGCCCAATTTTTTTATTTTAGGCCTTCGATGCCTGTCTGCGGTCCATTCTTTCAACTACTACTACACTGACCAGGGCACTGATGCCCAAGTACCCCTGGAACCAATTTAAAATTGACTACAGCCATGTGTTAATATTTTAGGCCTTCGATGCCTGTCTGTGGTCACTCCTTCCACTAGACTTCCACTGACCAGACCACTGCTGCCCGTGTACCCCTGGAACCAATTTAAAAGTGCCTACAGCCAGCCCAAGTTTGTTATGTTAGGCCTTGGAAGCCTGTCTGCGGTCACTCCTTCCACTAGACTTCCACTGACCAGACCACTGCTGCCCGTGTACCCCTGGAACCAATTTAAAAGTGCCTACAGCCAGCCCAAGTTTGTTATGTTAGGCCTTGGAAGCCTGTCTGCGGTCACTCCTTCCACTAGACTTCCACTGACCAGACCACTGCTGCCCGTGTACCCCTGGAACCAATTTAAAAGTGCCTACAGCCAGCCCAAGTTTGTTATGTTAGGCCTTGGAAGCCTGTCTGCGGTCACTCCTTCCACTAGACTTCCACTGACCATACACTGCTGCCCATGTACCCCTGGAACCAATTTAAAAGTGCCTACAGCCAGCCCAAGTTTGTTATGTTAGGCCTTCGAAGCCTGTCTGCGGTCACTCCTTCCACTAGACTTCCACTGACCAGACCACTGCTGCCCGTGTACCCCTGGAACCAATTTAAAAGTGCCTACAGCCAGCCCAAGTTTGTTATGTTAGGCCTTGGAAGCCTGTCTGCGGTCACTCCTTCCACTAGACTTCCACTGACCATACCACTGCTGCCCGTGTACCCCTGGAACCAATTTAAAAGTGCCTACAGCCAGCCCAAGTTTGTTATGTTAGGCCTTGGAAGCCTGTCTGCGGTCACTCCTTCCACTAGACTTCCACTGACCATACACTGCTGCCCATGTACCCCTGGAACCAATTTAAAAGTGCCTACAGCCAGCCCAAGTTTGTTATGTTAGGCCTTCGAAGCCTGTCTGCGGTCACTCCTTCCACTAGACTTCCACTGACCAGACCACTGCTGCCCGTGTACCCCTGGAACCAATTTAAAAGTGCCTACAGCCAGCCCAAGTTTGTTATGTTAGGCCTTGGAAGCCTGTCTGCGGTCACTCCTTCCACTAGACTTCCACTGACCATACCACTGCTGCCCGTGTACCCCTGGAACCAATTTAAAAGTGCCTACAGCCAGCCCAAGTTTGTTATGTTAGGCCTTGGAAGCCTGTCTGCGGTCACTCCTTCCACTAGACTTCCACTGACCATACACTGCTGCCCATGTACCCCTGGAACCAATTTAAAAGTGCCTACAGCCAGCCCAAGTTTGTTATGTTAGGCCTTCGAAGCCTGTCTGCGGTCACTCCTTCCACTAGACTTCCACTGACCAGACCACTGCTGCCCGTGTACCCCTGGAACCAATTTAAAAGTGCCTACAGCCAGCCCAAGTTTGTTATATTAGGCCTTGGAAGCCTGTCTGCGGTCACTCCTTCCACTAGACTTCCACTGACCATACCACTGCTGCCCGTGTACCCCTGGAACCAATTTAAAAGTGCCTACAGCCAGCCCAAGTTTGTTATGTTAGGCCTTGGAAGCCTGTCTGCGGTCACTCCTTCCACTAGACTTCCACTGACCATACACTGCTGCCCATGTACCCCTGGAACCAATTTAAAAGTGCCTACAGCCAGCCCAAGTTTGTTATGTTAGGCCTTCGAAGCCTGTCTGCGGTCACTCCTTCCACTAGACTTCCACTGACCAGACCACTGCTGCCCGTGTACCCCTGGAACCAATTTAAAATTGCCTACAGCCATGTTTTATTATTTTAGGCCTTCGATGCCTGTCTGCGGTCACTCCTTCCACTAGGCCTCCACTGACCACACCACTGCTGCCCGTGTACCCCTGGAACCAATTTAAAATTGCCTACAGCCATGTGTTATTATTTTAGGCCTTCGATGCCTGTCTGCGGTCACTCCTTCCACTAGGCCTCCACTGACCACACCACTGCTGCCCGTGTACCCCTGGAACCAATTTAAAATTGCCTACAGCCATGTGTTATTATTTTAGGCCTTCGATGCCTGTCTGCGGTCACTCCTTCCACTAGGCCTCCACTGACCACACCACTGCTGCCCGTGTACCCCTGGAACCAATTTAAAATTGCCTACAGCCATGTGTGATTATTTTAGGCCTTCGATGCCTGTCTGCGGTCACTCCTTCCACTAGGCCTCCACTGACCACACCACTGCTGCCCGTGTACCCCTGGAACCAATTTAAAATTGCCTACAGCCAGCCCAATTTTTTTATTTTAGGCCTTCGATGCCTGTCTGCGGTCCATTCTTTCAACTACTACTACACTGACCAGGGCACTGCTGCCCAAGTACCCCTGGAACCAATTTAAAATTGACTACAGCCATGTGTTAATATTTTAGGCCTTCGATGCCTGTCTGCGGTCACTCCTTCCACTAGGCCTCCACTGACCACACCACTGCTGCCCGTGTACCCCTGGAACCAATTTAAAATTGCCTACAGCCAGCCCAATTTTTTTATTTTAGGCCTTCGATGCCTGTCTGCGGTCCATTCTTTCAACTACTACTACACTGACCAGGGCACTGCTGCCCGTGTACCCCTGGAACCAATTTAAAATTGCCTACAGCCATGTGTTATTATTTTAGGCCTTCGATGCCTGTCTGTGGTCCCTCCTTCCACTAGGCCTCCACTGACCTGTCTACTGCGGCCCGTGTACCCCTTGAACCAACCTAATAAAATATTTAAAAAATTAATTTGATTATAAAAAATAAGATCGTGTTGAGATCTCAAATGCAGACATTTTAACAATCAAAACAAACACACAACAAATATCTGGAACTGTACTACAAAGGTCCAACAGCTACAATTTCTTTCTCCTGCAAGAAGTTAACTGAAAGTTTTTTGGAGTTGTTAACACAGATATGGCATCCACCGAGTGTTGTCCTGTCGCGTCTCCTTTAAATTATTTCCAATAAGATGTTAAACTATTAATTTAATAAAATCAATAATTAAAAAAATAATTGAGTAAGTCAAAAGCACATTGCAAATAAACATTAATTACAAATCAAGAAGCATGGCGCGTCCGAGGGTGAGTAGATACCGAATAAGAATATAATCACCCTCGGACGCGCAATGCTTATTTACAACAGCCTTCCTTCCTAAGAATCAGCCCTTCCGTGGTGTAGAGAGAGGTTGTGTTACACTCCAAGGTGTTCCCCAGGTTGCCTTTCCTGAGCTTCGATCTTCCGGCTCTCGTTTAGTAGCTGTTGGAAACTACGCTGCATTAGGCCTACTAATTGTGTATGGGGTGTAGAGACAGGTTGTGTTACACTCCAAGGTTTTCACCAGGTTGCCTTTCCTGAGCTTCGATCTTCATGCTCTCGTTTAGTAGGTGTCGGAAAGTAGGCTGCATTAGGCCTACAAATTGGGTATGGGGTGGAGAGAGATGGTGTGTTACACTCCAAGGTGTTCCCCAGGTTTCCTTGCCATTGCTTCGGTCTTCCGACTCTCGTTTAGTAGTTGTAGAAAAGTACACAGCATTAGGCCTACAAAATGGGTATGGGGTGGAGAGAGATGGTGTGTTACACTCCAAGGTGTTCCCCAGGTTGCCTTTCCTGAGCTTCGATCTTCATGCTCTCGTTTAGTAGGTGTCGGAAAGTAGGCTGCATTAGGCCTAAAAAATGGGGAATGGGGTGGAGAGAGATGGTGTGTTACACTCCAAGGTGTTCCCCAGGTTTCCTTGCCATTGCTTCGGTCTTCCGACTCTCGTTTAGTAGTTGTAGAAAAGTACACTGCATTAGGCCTAAAAAATGGGTATGGGGTGGAGAGAGATGGTGTGTTACACTCCAAGGTGTTCCCCAGGTTGCCTTTCCTGAGCTTCGATCTTCATGCTCTCGTTTAGTAGGTGTCGGAAAGTAGGCTGCATTAGGCCTACAAATTGGGTATGGGGTGGAGAGAGATGGTGTGTTACACTCCAAGGTGTTCCCCAGGTTTCCTTGCCATTGCTTCGGTCTTCCGACTCTCGTTTAGTAGTTGTAGAAAAGTACACAGCATTAGGCCTACAAAATGGGTATGGGGTGGAGAGAGATGGTGTGTTACACTCCAAGGTGTTCCCCAGGTTGCCTTTCCTGAGCTTCTATCTTCAGGCTCTCATTAAATTGTGGTTAAATGGAACAACTGCATTTGGCGTACTAGTTGGTTTGGGGCCTACTATCGGTGTCTGCCACTCCTTGCTGTTCTCCTGGTTTCCTGTCCTGAAATTCCATTTTCAGCCTCTCGTTAAGTAGTTGTTAATGTTAGACTGCATTTGGCCTACTAGTTGGGTTGGGGCCTACTATCGGTGTCTGCCACTCCTTGCTGTTCTCCTCCACTGAACAAAGCTGTGCCGCCTGTTTACTACGGTTGCCAATTTTGAACTGCATTTCGACTACTTACTGATTTGGCCCTACTCTCTGTGTCAGCCTCTCATTCCAGTTGTCCTCCACTGCAATGCCCCCTGGTTATTCCTGTGTTACCAATTTTGAACTGCATTTAGCCCACTTTCTTCTTTGGGCCTATATCTGTGTTTCCACTTCATCGTGCCCATTGCCCAGCCAGTGATAGATGAGTCTGCTGGTACATTGACCCATAACGCAACATTCCCCGTGCACGCTACACAACAACATTGTGACCCTGCTGAAAGTCAGGTTGCTCTTCCCGCATACCATACCACCTTACACGGGGACAAAGAGGAAGGTGCAGATGAAAGTGCAGGTTCCTTCATCAGGTGGGGGGAGGAATACTAGTTGGCGACGTCACTGGCACAGGGCCTCTCATAGTACGCAAAAGTGTTGCTGCCGGTGGGAGGCGCCCCCGCCGTGCAAACACACCGCTGTACTTTGAGGGGCCCTGTGCCAGTGCCAATGCCAACGAGTGGGCCCCCCCTGCTTGCTCAGGATCACAGCACTTGCAAAGTTGAAATACTTACCTCTCCCTGCTCCACTGCCGTGACGTGGTCCAGATTTACTGGGCCCACTAATTACTTGAACCAGCCCTACCCCCCACAACTTTAGCCAAATGACCCCCAATTTCAAATGCCTTCCAATTATTTTAAGGTAAATTACGCTTGACAAGCTTCATTAAGAAGAATGGATGGTTTTGACATTAAAATGGGCACTCTAGGTGTTTTCCTGGCCCCCACTCACTGCCGACTATGCTGCCCCATTGACTTGCATTGGGTTTCGTGTTTCGGTCGATCCCGACTTTACGTCATAATCGGCCGATTTCACTCGACCCGACTTTGGACATAGTCGGGTTTCGCAAAACCCGGCTCGACTCTAAAAAGGTCAAGGTCGCTCAACTCTAATCCTGACATATTGACCTACAGGTATAATTTTCTAAAACTGGAAATAAAGCAGAGCAAACAATTTACAAAAAAAAGTTTCATGATATTTTTATTGTTTTTCAATTAGTTCCAACAGTGCGATGCATTCTGGGAGCTCAGCTTTGAGATTTCAGCCCCCGAATACTTTGCCATACAATAGCTTTCTTTGTATTTGTGTTACTTTTGTTCCCCGCTTGTACCGATCGGCAAATTAATGGTGGGTTACACCCGCTGCTTTGCTATATTTATGTATATTGAGCTGCAACAACGACCCAGGCTGGCGCAAAGAGGAGCTAGACATATGTCTAGTATGCTGGCCCACAACATCCGGATAGGGGGCATACAGATGTTACATAGCTGGATACACGGCATGGCACACCTGTACATGAGACAAAAAAACAAAACAGGGATTGTAAAAAAAAAAATCTCATTATGAAATTTTTTATTTAATTAATATGAAAAGTATTATCTTCATAGGGTTTAGAGGGGTTATCTAAAGTTATCAACTCTTGCAATACAACATGCGACCTTTGGATAGCTATGGTGCTGTTTGTATCTCAGCCCTGTTTATTTTAGCAGAGCTGAGATGCAATACCACACACAACCTGTAGATAGGTGGGGCGCTGTTTATGGATGAAAGCAGCTGTGTTTCCTGTATCCTGTACAGTATCTTTAATAATACAAAGGTTATGTCCCAATAAGGGGTCTGGTAGGACAGTGACCCTAATGAAGAGCTGATAGCCATGGTCACAGAAGTTAATACCATGCTCGATCCCGTGATATTGCTGCTTTAAGTGGCTGGATTGAGTTGTCAAGGTACACAAAATCAATGGGTGGTGAAATAATACATGGTCTGATACCGTACCAACAAGAAATGCTCTTTGAATCAGATCTCCCCTTAAGCTAACAGAAGGATAGGACATCCCATGCCAAACAGGAAGTCCATGCACTACTTATCCACAAACTAGGTGATAAATGTGTGATTGATGGGTGTCTAACTGTTGGAACTGGCTCCAAATGCAATACCAGGGTTCCAAAGCCCAGTGCGTGAATGGAGCAGTAGTGTACTAGACTGATGGGGTTCCATCTGTAGAAGTTAAAGGGGCTCTGAGAATGTGATAAAAACAATCCATCCTAATAAGGAGTCAGGATGGATTGCAACCTGAAGAAACACCATTCAAAACATGTGTCTCAACTGTCAGAGAAGCGGCATTGTGAAAATACATACCTGATTTGGTTGATACCTTTTAATGGCCAACTGAAAAGATGGTAATAAATTGCAAGCTTTCGAGACTACATACGTCTCTTCATCAGGCAAAGACTAAAACAAATTCTGAAGATATTCCGAGGATACCAGAATGTACCGCATCTTTATGGAACTAAAACCACTTCTGAAGAAACGTGCACAAATGGACAGCGACCATAGTCTCGAAAGCTTGCAATTTATTACCATCTTTTCAGTTGGCCATTAAAAGGTATCAACCACTGAGGACTCTCAATTCTAAATATTTTTCTATCTACTGGCTAACACGGTACCAAGATATATTTCTTTCCTATACCTGATGTGCTCACTCAACTACAGAGCACTGTGACAGGAGAAAAAAAGCCTTCCCCTCGGCTGACCGAGTACAACAGGTTTTTTTTCCCTCCTGTACCAGTACTGCTCCATGCTGTGCTGTAAAGCTATCAGACCGACTGAGCAGAGTGGGTTTATAAATGATCACAGAGATGAATTAACACAAAGCAGAATTAAGATAGAGAAAAACACTGCCTTGCTCAGTCAAAAGAGTACTTCTTTTCCTGTTCCAGCCCCGTTTCAAGGCTGAGTGAGCAAGAACAGACGTTTGTTTACATTGCTGCTCCTCTGACAGTCGATACATGTCTCGAGCGGTGTTTCTCCAGGTTGGAACCCATTCTGACACATGACTAAGACGGTTGCAGCTTGAAATATGTGATAACAGCCATTTTCAGGACATTCTCATTAAACATCCTTTAATGTTCACAACTCCGGCCTCGCCTAATTCTTCTATTACTAAAGCTTAGAACTTAGGATCATTACCAAATGTGGATACAACCCAGCAGAGCAAACAGAATTCCGGAGAGCAGGGACACCGGCACGGCACAGAGCAAGGAGATGATCCGATAGCACCATAGCTTTGAGGACTCAAACAAAATGTCACTCCAGGTCCAGATTTTGTCAAAGCTGTGAAATGAGTCCGGCTCCGCTAGGACATCTGAGAAGTCAACCTGCAACACAATATGATTATTAGTGGTTATGGTGATCTCGAATGAACCATGTTAGTGCTAGCCTGTCCTCTAACCTTAGTCACTGATGGAAGAGCATAACATCTGCAGATGGCGGGGAGTGGACGATATAGACCTACATCAGTCACCAGAATGATGGGCCAAGGTCTGTGGCCATTTTTGACCATTCAACTCATGTAGGAACAATGCAAAGACACCTCCACGTGGCCAAAAGAAGAAGCTCCAACCTCTTCATTCAAGTAACCACGTGGTGTCCGTATGGCCAGACTATAAAGTGACTACATATCCAACCTTATACCATTAGTTTCTACAATTGGAAATTTTCAAATTGCCTCCTCTGAGAAAAAGAGGACTTAAACTCTATAGCGCCACCTGTTGGAAGTAGCGATCCTACAAGTCACAATCAACCCTTTAACCTTCATCCGGCTGACTAGGTACAATTGTAACTATTCCGTTTTAAAATTGCAATAACTTTTTTTTCGAAAAGCCGTAGAGGGCTGAAATTTCGTGACATCTCTGCAGGTTTGGTCCAGAATATATTGGCCAAATTTCAATAAAATATATATGAAGGTATAATTGTACCTCTGCAGCCTGTTAACGTTGTAAAATTATGCAGCCTGACGAAGGTTAACGAGTCGTGCAATATGACTTAGGATAAAAGCCAAATCAGTATCTCAATTCGCAGACACGGTGTTTCGGGCTGTTGGCCCTCGTCAGTGCGAAGCATGAGAACTGATTTGGCTAGGTGAGAGGCTCTGGACTGGGGTCCTAGCCAAATCAGTTCTCATGCTTTGCACTGACGAGGGCTAACAGCCCGAAACACCGTGTCTGCGAATTGAGATACTGATTTGGCTTTTATCCTAAGTAATATTGAACGACTCGTTAAAGGGTTGATTGTGACTTGTAGGATCGCTACTTCCAACAGGTGGCGCTATAGAGTTAAGTCCTCTTTTTCTCAGAAGAGGCAATTTCAACATTTAATTTCCCAGAGGAGCATTGCATGGCGAACAAGCCTCCTTACCTTGACAAGCCAGCTGGTATGTCACTCTCCATAAGGAGAAACGTTACCCATTAGACTACAATTGGAAAAACACTTTAGTTTTTTTTTTAAATTGTATCTGCTATTTGCTGCCTTTTTCTTGCAAGTCTGATCATGGACAATGTTGTTCTCTCTGGCCAGCCCTCTGACAAAGGTCCCTTTGTTGGATTGTAACCTAAACAGGGGTTAAGCAGGTTGAGTGTTGAGGATAAAATTAGAGGGATACATGTGCTGACTGATACATTAGTGGCCACCTCTGATATAAAGCCTGGGCTACAGTAGAAGGATACATGTGCTGCCTGATACATTAGTGACCAACTCTGATATAAAGCATGGGCTACAGTAGAAGGATACATGTGCTGCCTGATACATTAGTGGCCACCTCTGATATAAAGCCTGGGCTACAGTAGAAGGATACATGTGCTGCCTGATACATTAGTGGCCACCTCTGATATAAAGCCTGGGCTACAGTAGAAGGATACATGTGCTACCTGATACATTAGTGACCATCTCTGATATAAAGCCTGGGCTACAGTAGAAGGATACATGGGCTGCCTGATACATTAGTGGCCACCTCTGATATAAAGCCTGGGCTACAGTAGATGGATACATGGGCTGCCTGATACATTAGTGACCACCTCTGATATAAAGCCTGGGCTACAGTAGATGGATACATGGGCTGCCTGATACATTAGTGGCCACCTCTGATATAAAGCCTGGGCTACAGAAGAAGGATACATGTGCTGCCTGATACATTAGTGGCCACCTCTGATATAAAGCCTGGGCTACAGTAGATGGATACATGGGCTGCCTGATACATTAGTGGCCACCTCTGATATAAAGCCTGGGCTACAGTAGATGGGCTGCCTGATACATTAGTGGCCACCTCTGATATAAAGCCTGGGCTACAGTAGATGGATACATGGGCTGCCTGATACATTAGTGACCACCTCTGATATAAAGCCTGGGCTACAGTAGATGGATACATGGGCTGCCTGATACATTAGTGGCCACCTCTGATATAAAGCCTGGGCTACAGAAGAAGGATACATGTGCTGCCTGATACATTAGTGGCCACCTCTGATATAAAGCCTGGGCTACAGTAGATGGATACATGGGCTGCCTGATACATTAGTGGCCACCTCTGATATAAAGCCTGGGCTACAGTAGAGGGATACATGGGCTGCCTGATACATTAGTGGCCACCTCTGATATAAAGCCTGGGCTACAGTAGAAGGATACATGTGCTGCCTGATACATTAGTGTTCACCTCTGATATAAAGCCTGGGCTACAGTATAAGGATACATGGGCTGCCTGATACATTAGTGACCACCTCTGATATAAAGCCTGGGCTACAGTAGAGGGATACATGTGCTGCCTGATACATTAGTGGCCACCTCTGATATAAAGCCTGAGCTACAGTAGAAGGATACATGGGATGCCTGATACATTAGTGGCCACCTCTGATATAAAGCCTGGGCTACTGTTGTGAATTCTGTTGTCGAACTCCCTCCTGTGGTCGTGAATGGTACTTCGGCGAGTTCTGTCCATGGACTCCCTCTGGTGGCTGTGATTGGAGCTGCTGCTTCTGAGGTTCCTTACACAGGTGACGTGGTTTATCCTTTGGTTGGCTGCTCTATTTAACTCCACTCAGATCGTTACTCCATGCCAGCTGTCAATGTTCCTGCATTGGTTCAGTTCGCTCTTGGATCTTTCTGGTGACCTGTCTTCTTCAGCAGAAGCTAAGTTCCTGCTAGTTATTATTTGTTCATTGTTTCCTTGTCCAGCTGGTTATCATGATTTTGTCTTGCTAGCTGGAAGCTCTGGGATGCAGAGTGGCATCTCCGCACCGTTAGTCGGTGCAGAGGTCTTTTTGCACACTCTGCGTGGTCTTTTGTAGTTTTTTGTGCTGACCGCAAAGATACCTTTCCTATCCTCTGTCTGTTTAGTAAGTCTGGCCTCCCTTTGCTGAAACCTGTTTCATTTCTGCGTTTGTGACTTTCATCTTTACTCACAGTCAATATATGTGGGGGGCTGCCTTTTCCTTTGGGGAATTTCTCTGAGGCAAGGTAGGCTTTATTTTCTATCTCTAGGGCTAGCTAGCTCTTAGGCTGTGAAGAGGCATCTAGGGAGTGTCAGGAACGCTCCACGGCTATTTCTAGTTGTTGTGATAGGATTAGGGCCTGCGGTCAGCAGAGCTCCCACATCCCAGAGCTTGTCCTGTGTGAGTTTAACTATCAGGTCGTGCCGGGTGCTCCTAACCACCAGGTCCATAACAGTACAGCCGGCCCAAAGTATTAATGCATCTCAATAGAGGGATAAGAGAAGTTCTGAGACCATTTTTTTTTCTTTGCACTGTGTTTTGTCTTTCTTTTCCCCTAAACCTTTGGGTGGTTCAGGACACAGGTGTAGATATGGACATTCAAGGTCTGTCCTCTTGTGTGGATCATCTCACTGCAAGGGTACAAAACATTCAAGATTTTGTGGTTCAGAATCCTATGTTAGAGCCTAGAATTCCAATTCCTGATTTATTTTCTGGGGATAGATCTAAATTCCTGAATTTCAAAAATAATTGTAAACTGTTTCTAGCTTTGAAACCCCGCTCCTCTGGTGACCCCGTTCAACAAGTAAAAATCATTATTTCTTTGTTGCGTGGTGACCCTCAAGACTGGGCATTTTCCCTTGCGCCAGGAGATCCTGCATTGCGTGATGTTGATGCGTTTTTTCTGGCGCTTGGATTGCTTTATGATGAACCAAATTCAGTGGATCAGGCAGAGAAAATCTTTCTGGCTTTGTGTCAGGGTCAGGATGAAGCGGAGGTGTACTGTCAGAAGTTTAGAAAGTGGTCTGTGCTTACTCAGTGGAATGAGTGTGCCCTGGCGGCAATTTTCAGAAAGGGTCTTTCTGAAGCCCTTAAGGATGTCATGGTGGGATTTTCCACGCCTGCTGGTCTGAATGAGTCTATGTCCTTGGCCATTCAGATCGATCGGCGCTTGCGTGAGCGCAAAGCTGTGCACCATCTGGCGGTATTCTCTGAGCATAGGCCTGAGCCTATGCAGTGTGATAGGACTTTGACCAGAGCTGAACGGCAAGAACACAGACGTCGGAATGGGCTGTGTTTTTACTGTGGTGATTCCACTCATGCTATCTCCGATTGTCCTAAGCGCACTAAGCGGTTCGCTAGGTCTGCCACCATTGGTACGGTACAGTCTAAATTTCTTTTGTCCGTTACTCTGATTTGCTCTTTGTCGTCCTATTCTGTTATGGCATTTGTGGATTCAGGCGCTGCCCTGAATTTGATGGACTTGGAGTTTGCCAGGCGCTGTGGTTTTTTCTTGGAGCCCTTGCAGTATCCTATTCCATTGAGAGGAATTGATGCTACGCCTTTGGCCAAGAATAAGCCTCAGTACTGGACTCAATTGACCATGTGCATGGCTCCTGCACATCAGGAGGATATTCGCTTTTTGGTGTTGCATAATCTGCATGATGTGGTCGTTTTGGGGTTGCCATGGCTACAGGTCCATAATCCAGTGTTGGATTGGAAATCTATGTCTGTGTCCGGCTGGGGTTGTCAGGGGGTACATGGTGATGTTCCATTGTTGTCAATTTCGCCTTCCACACCTTCTGAAGTCCCTGAGTTTTTATCAGATTACCGGGATGTATTTGAAGAGCCCAAATCCGGTGCCCTACCTCCTCATAGGGATTGCGATTGTGCTATTAATTTGATTCCTGGTAGTAAGTTTCCTAAGGGCCGACTGTTTAATTTATCTGTGCCAGAGCACGCCGCTATGCGGAGTTATATAAAGGAATCCTTGGAGAAGGGTCATATTCACCCGTCGTCGTCATCATTGGGAGCAGGGTTCTTTTTTGTGGCCAAGAAGGATGGCTCCTTGAGACCTTGTATTGATTACCGCCTTCTTAATAAGATCACAGTCAAATTTCAGTATCCTTTGCCGCTGCTGTCTGATTTGTTTGCTCGGATTAAGGGGGCTAGTTGGTTCACCAAGATAGATCTTCGAGGGGCGTATAATCTTGTGCGAATTAAACAGGGCGATGAATGGAAAACAGCATTTAATACGCCCGAGGGCCATTTTGAGTACCTGGTTATGCCATTCGGGCTTTCTAATGCTCCATCTGTGTTTCAGTCCTTTATGCATGACATCTTCCGAGAGTACCTGGATAGATTCATGATTGTATATTTGGATGACATTTTGGTCTTTTCGGATGATTGGGAGTCTCATGTGAAGCAGGTCAGAATGGTGTTCCAGGTCCTTCGTGCGAATTCCTTGTTTGTGAAGGGGTCAAAGTGTCTCTTTGGCGTTCAGAAGGTTTCATTTTTGGGTTTCATTTTTTCCCCTTCTACTATCGAGATGGACCCTGTTAAAGTTCAGGCTATTTATGATTGGACTCAGCCGACATCTGTGAAGAGCCTGCAGAAGTTCCTGGGCTTTGCTAATTTTTACCGTCGCTTCATCGCTAATTTTTCTAGTATTGCTAAACCGTTGACTGATTTGACCAAGAAAGGTGCTGATGTGGTCAATTGGTCCTCTGCGGCTGTAAAGGCTTTTCAGGAGTTGAAGCCTCGTTTTTCTTCTGCCCCTGTGGTGTGCCAGCCAGATGTTTCGCTCCCGTTTCAGGTCGAGGTTGATGCTTCTGAGATTGGAGCAGGGGCTGTTTTGTCATAAAGAAGTTCTGATGGCTCGGTGATGAAAGCATGTGCCTTCTTTTCTAGAAAATTCTCGCCTGCTGAGCGCAATTATGATGTTGGCAATCGAGAGTTGTTGGCCATGAAGTGGGCATTCAAGGAGTGGCGACATTGGCTTGAAGGAGCTAAACATCGCGTGGTGGTCTTGACGGATCACAAGAATTTGACTTATCTCGAGTCTGCCAAACGGTTGAATCCTAGACAGTCTCGATGGTCGCTCTTTTTCTCCCGTTTTGATTTTGTGGTTTCATACCTTCCGGGATCTAAGAATGTGAAGGCTGATTCCCTGTCAAGGAGTTTTGTGCCTGACTCTCCGGGTGTTCCGGAGCCGGCGGGTATTCTTAAAGAGGGGGTAATTTTGTCTGCCATCCCCCCTGATTTGCGGCGCGTGCTGCAGAAGTTTCAGGCTGATAGACCTGACCGTTGTCCTACGGAGAAACTGTTTGTCCCTGATAGATGGACTAGTAGAGTTATCTCTGAGGTTCATTGTTCGGTGTTGGCTGGTCATCCTGGAATCTTTGGTACCAGAGATTTGGTGGCTAGATCCTTTTGGTGGCCTTCTTTGTCCCGGGATGTGCGTTCTTTTGTGCAGTCCTGTGGGACTTGTTCTCGTGCCAGTAGGTTGCTTTTGCCCTTGCCGGTCCCGAAGAGGCCCTGGACGCATATTTCCATGGATTTTATTTCTGATCTCCCTGTTTCTCAAAGGATGTCGGTCATTTGGGTGGTTTGTGATCGCTTCTCTAAGATGGTCCATTTGGTACCCTTGTCTAAATTGCCTTCCTCCTCTGATTTGGTGCCATTGTTTTTCCAGCATGTGGTTCGTTTGCATGGCATTCCGGAGAACATCGTCTCGGACAGGGGTTCCCAGTTTGTTTCGAGGTTTTGGCGGTCCTTTTGTGCTAAGATGGGCATTGATTTGTCTTTTTCTTCGGCTTTCCATCCTCAGACTAATGGCCAAACCGAACGAACTAATCAGACTTTGGAAACATATCTGTGATGCTTTGTTTCTGCTGATCAGGATGATTGGGTGTCCTTCTTGCCTTTGGCTGAGTTCGCCCTTAATAATCGGGCCAGCTCGGCTACTTTAGTTTCTCCTTTTTTCTGTAATTCTGGTTTCCATCCTCGTTTCTCTTCAGGGCAGGTTGAGCCTTCGGACTGTCCTGGTGTGGATACGGTGGTGGACAGGTTGCAGCAGATTTGGACTCATGTGGTGGACAATTTGACATTGTCCCAGGAGAAGGCTCAACGTTTCGCTAACCGCCGGCGCTGTGTTGGTCCCCGACTTCGTGTTGGGGATTTGGTTTGGTTGTCATCTCGTCATGTTCCTATGAAGGTTTCCTCTTCTAAGTTTAAGCCTCGTTTCATTGGGCCATATAAGATTTCTGAAGTCCTTAATCCTGTGTCATTTCGTTTGGACCTTCCAGCTTCTTTTGCCATCCATAATGTGTTCCATAAGTCGTTGTTGCGGAGATACGTGGCGCCTATGGTTCCCTCCGTTGATCCTCCTGCCCCGGTGTTGGTCGAGGGGGAGTTGGAGTATGTGGTGGAGAAGATTTTGGATTCTCGTGTTTCGAGACGGAAACTCCAGTACCTGGTCAAGTGGAAGGGTTATGGTCAGGAAGATAATTCCTGGGTTTTTGCCTCTGATGTTCATGCTGCCGATCTAGTTCGTGCCTTTCATTTGGCTCATCCTGATCGGCCTGGGGGCTCTGGTGAGGGTTCGGTGACCCCTCCTCAAGGGGGGGGTACTGTTGTGAATTCTGTTGTCGAACTCCCTCCTGTGGTCGTGAATGGTACTTCGGCGAGTTCTGTCCATGGACTCCCTCTGGTGGCTGTGAGTGGAGCCGCTGCTTCTGAGGTTCCTTACACAGGTGACGTGGTTTATCCTTTGGTTGGCTGCTCTATTTAACTCCACTCAGATCGTTACTCCATGCCAGCTGTCAATGTTCCTGCATTGGTTCAGTTCGCTCTTGGATCTTTCTGGTGACCTGTCTTCTTCAGCAGAAGCTAAGTTCCTGCTAGTTATTATTTGTTCATTGTTTCCTTGTCCAGCTGGTTATCATGATTTTGTCTTGCTAGCTGGAAGCTCTGGGATGCAGAGTGGCATCTCCGCACCGTTAGCCGGTGCGGAGGTCTTTTTGCACACTCTGCGTGGTCTTTTGTAGTTTTTTGTGCTGACCGCAAAGATACCTTTCCTATCCTCTGTCTGTTTAGTAAGTCTGGCCTCCCTTTGCTGAAACCTGTTTCATTTCTGCGTTTGTGACTTTCATCTTTACTCACAGTCAATGGGGGGCTGCCTTTTCCTTTGGGGAATTTCTCTGAGGCAAGGTAGGCTTTATTTTCTATCTCTAGGGCTAGCTAGCTCTTAGGCTGTGAAGAGGCATCTAGGGAGTGTCAGGAACGCTCCACGGCTATTTCTAGTTGTTGTGATAGGATTAGGGCCTGCGGTCAGCAGAGCTCCCACATCCCAGAGCTTGTCCTGTGTGAGTTTAACTATCAGGTCGTGCCGGGTGCTCCTAACCACCAGGTCCATAACAGGCAACAGTACAGGGATACATGTGCTGCCTGATACATTAGTGGCCACCTCTGATATAAAGCCTGGGCTACAGTAGATGGATACATGTGCTGCCTGATACATTAGTGGCCACCTCTGATATAAAGCATGGGCTACAGTAGATGGATACATGTGCTGCCTGATACATTAGTGGCCACCTCTGATATAAAGCCTGGGCTACAGTAGATGGATGCATGTGCTGCCTGATCCATTAGTGGCCACCTCTGATGTAAAGCCTGGGCTACAGTAGAAGGATACATGTGCTGCCTGATACATTAGTGGCCACCTCTGATATAAAGCCTGGGCTACAGTAGATGGATACATGTGCTGCCTGATACATTAGTGGCCACCTCTGATATAAAGCCTGGGCTACAGTAGATGGATACATGTGCTGCCTGATACATTAGTGGCCACCCCTGATATAAAGCCTGGGCTACAGTAGAAGGATACATGGGCTGCCTGATACATTAGTGGCCACCTCTGATATAAAGCCTGGGCTACAGTAGATGGATACATGTGCTGCCTGATACATTAGTGGCCACCTCTGATATAAAGCCTGGGCTACAGTAGATGGATACATGTGCTGCCTGATACATTAGTGGTCACCTCTGATATAAAGCCTGGGCTACAGTAGATGGATACATGTGCTGCCTGATACATAAGCGGCCACCTCTGATATAAAGCCTGGGCTACAGTAGAAGGATACATGGGCTGCCTGATACATTAGTGGTCACCTCTGATATAAAGACCGGGCTACAGTAGAAGGATACATGGGCTGCCTGATACATTAGTGGTCACCTCTGATATAAAGACCGGGCTACAGTAGAAGGATACATGGGTTGCCTGATACATTAGTGGCCACCTCTGATATAAATCCTGGGCTACAGTAGAAGGATACATGGGCTGCCTGATACATTAGTGACCACCCCTGATATAAAGCCTGGGCTACAGTAGAAGGATACATGGGCTTCCTGATACATTAGTGGCCACCTCTGATATAAAGCCTGGGCTACAGTAGAGGGATACATGGGCTGCCTGATACATTAGTGGCCACCTCTCATATAAATCCTGGGCTACAGTAGAGGGATACATGGGCTGCCTGATACATTAGTGGCCACCTCTGATATAAAGCCTGGGCTACAGTAGAAGGATACATGGGCTTCCTGATACATTAGTGACCACCTCTGATATAAAGCCTGGGCTACAGCAGAAGGATACATGTGCTGCCTGATACATTAGTGGCCACCTCTGATATAAAGCCTGGGCTACAGTATAGGGATACATGTGCTGCCTGATACATTAGTGACCACCTCTGATATAAAGCCTGGGCTACAGTAGAGGAATACATGGGCTGCCTGATACATTAGTGGCCACCTCTCATATAAAGCCTGGGCTACAGTAGAGAGATACATGTGCTGCCTGATACATTAGTGGCCACCTCTGATATAAAGCCTGGGCTACAGTAGAGGGATACATGTGCTGCCTGATACATTAGTGACCACCTCTGATATAAAGCCTGGGCTACAGTAGAGGGATACATGGGCTGCCTGATACATTAGTGGCCACCTCTGATATAAAGCCTGGGCTACAGTAGAGGGATACATGGGCTGCCTGATACATTAGTGGCCCCCTCTGATATAAAGCCTGGCCTACAGTAGAAGGATACATGGGCTGCCTGATACATTAGTGACCACCCCTGATATAAAGCCTGGGCTACAGTAGAAGGATACATGGGCTGCCTGATACATTAGTGGCCACCTCTGATATAAAGCCTGGGCTACAGTAGAGGGATACATGGGCTGCCTGATACATTAGTGGCCACCTCTGATATAAAGCCTGGGCTACAGTAGAAGGATACATGGGCTGCCTGATACATTAGTGGCCACCTCTGATATAAATCCTGGGCTACAGTAGAAGGATACATGTGCTGCCTGATACATTAGTGGCCACCTCTGATATAAATCCTGGGCTACAGTAGAGGGATACATGGGCTACCTGATACATTAGTGACCACCTCTGATATAAAGCCTGGGCTACAGTAGAGGGATACATGGGCTGCCTGATACATTAGTGGCCACCTCTGATATAAAGCCTGGGCTACAGTAGAGGGATACATGTGCTGCCTGATACATTAGTGGCCACCTCTGATATAAAGCCTGGGCTACAGTAGAAGGATACATGTGCTGCCTGATACATTAGTGACCACCTCTGATATAAAGCCTGGGCTACAGTAGAGGGATACATGTGCTGCCTGATACATTAGTGACCACCTCTGATATAAAGCCTGGGCTACAGTAGAGGGATACATGGGCTGCCTGATACATTAGTGACCACCTCTGATATAAAGCCTGGGCTACAGTAGAGGGATACATGGGCTGCCTGATACATTAGTGGCCACCTCTGATATAAAGCCCGGGCTACAGTAGAGGGATACATGTGCTGCCTGATACATTAGTGACCACCTCTGATATAAAGCCTGGGCTACAGTAGAGGGATACATGTTCTGCTTAATACAATGGTAACTTTATAGAAAATATTTACTATACAGGAATCCACAGACTTCCTTGTACCTTGAGGTGCTTGTTGATCCCGCGAGGGTCCCGTGCATCAAGCTTTTCGGGGGCTTCGGTGTACACCGTAGTGTTTGGAGGAGTTTGCAGGAATTTCTGATCATTGTCGGGATCCATGGGACATTCAATCAGATACTGATCAGGAATCATGGCTGCAGGAGTCCGGTGGGGGGAGGGGGGATGCAGACGACTCGGGTCCGGAAAAGTTCCCTGTAACTGCCTTGACTACGTGGATCCTCAGAACAAAACCCAATTGTAACTTCCCATTAATTATTTTTGTAGCACCTGCCCCTTAGTTTATTTCCCCCCTTTATCTCAGTCTATCCCCGAATCTGTCTCCGTCCTGCTGAAGCGCTAGTGTGGATACAGTTTCAGCCCCTCTCTCCCTCCCTCTGACACTTTTCTGTGACATGCCAATTCCAGCTGTCACTATGATATAAATATGGTGAGCGCACCATCCTATCCGATCAGCTGTGCTGGATTATCTGCCCTTACCCTACAGTTCTGGGTGTCACCATGAGAGGGCGATGTTCTTAGACTCTATAAATCCATAAGCAAGTTTTGGGGTTTGTTTGTACAGAGATTGACATTGATTTTTGACGCAGATCCGTTTCAAAATCGTGGTCCAAAAAAAACTGAAAAAAAAGAATTGACTTTTTTTTTTTCAGGTTCCTCATGCAATCTGCCCCATACTTGCAACTGGCTATGCACTGTGATACATAGAGGCTGTAGAAGCCAAATTCTATTGTAAAAAGTTGCATTTTAGCCAAAATTAGTTTCAAATGTGACTATATGCTTAAAGGTATTGTCTCTTCTTCTACCTTCAGGAATGCACTGCTAACAATCCGCGGTTTCTTGCTTGCTGGGAGGCACGGTGCTCCTGAAGATTGACAGTTCGGACTAGTAGCATGGCCGTGCGCGACCTATGCGCTGTCTAAGGCTATCAGCAGAGGTAGCCATTGGAGGAGTCCAGGGACATGAGGCCAGTCCCTGACAGGCTCTATAGCATAGTACCTGCAAGTAGGTCACAGGCCTTGTCTAGGGGCTACAGGTGGCTGGTAACCTAGCTAGCAGTCTAGGTTACCTATAAAATAAAAGCATATACATTTTATATTTTTATATGTTAAAATTAAGAATGGAGAGGATTTTTAAGAAATAGTAAGTTGCAAAATTGCTTGTTTTTACAAGAACATAGTAATTAGAGCCATTAATGAAGATGAGACAACCCCTTTAAGAATGATAGAAATTGAAAACAAAAGTAAAATGCTGCCCTCTGGTGGAACATATCAAGAATGTCAATCTGCAGTGTCAGCGGAGGGACTGGAGATCAGCTGGAATCATACGCTACTGTGAGATTTATTAATGGTAATCTTATGGAATCCATCACGGGCGATAATGATAGATAATGGTGAACTACTTTTAGGACAATCTGACGCAGCAGAAAGACCCATTTAAGAAGAACATTTTTTGTCTGTGTTCCCGTTCTAGTTTTATGATTTGTTGTTATGACCTGCAGTACGGTGTAAGGTTTTTTTTTTTTACATAGATGTGGAAAAAATGCTGCAAAAGTAAGAAGCTTTCAAAAAATAGAAGTTAATAGTTTATTCTTATCAATTAACAAAGTGCAAAACAAACGTAAATAATAGAAATCTATATCAAATCAATATTTGGTGACCGCCCTTTGCCTTTTGTGAAGGATCTCGGCAGGAGATTGTTCCAAACATCTTGGAGAACTGACCACAGATCTTCTGTGTATGAGGCTTGTGGAAATCCTTCTGTGTCTTCATGTGATCCCAGACAGACGGGATGATCTGAGATCAGGGATCCGCGGGGGCCGGATCATCACTTCCTGGACCTCTTATTCTTAAAGAGATTGGCTGGATGTTTGAGGTCGTTGTCCGGCAGCAGAATAAATTTACATCCGATTAGATGCCTCC
This sequence comes from Ranitomeya imitator, assembly GCF_032444005.1. NCBI lineage: Eukaryota > Metazoa > Chordata > Amphibia > Anura > Dendrobatidae > Ranitomeya > Ranitomeya imitator. The sequence continues at coordinate 191,903,011 of NC_091283.1, forward strand.
TTTATTGTATCTGACTGCGTTTCTCAGCATTGAGGACACCATTATTCCCGACCAAATCTCCAATGCAAATTGCAGCCCCAAACTTATAAGGACCCTCCATCATCTCTTGTTCCTGCAGACCCCCATTATTGTGCCACTCCAGCTCTTCGAAGAACACTTTTCCTTCTGTTACAGCCAAATATTTCACATTTTGACCCCTCAGTCCAAAGCTGCTGCTGATGCCACCATTTTTTTCTGCACCTTAGTTCCTATGTTTTTGTGCATAGTTGAGTAGCTTGACTTTGTTATGATGACAAAAGTCAATTTTTTGGCCAGAATTCTGCCATGAAGACCACTTTTGGTCAGACGTTGTACAATAAATGGGTCACACTGCTGCCAGCTCTGAGTTGATGGCACTGCTGGACATCTGCTCATTTTGAAGAGAAGCATGATGTGTCTTATCTGCTGCACTAAGTTTCCTTTCCTCAACAATGCATCTACAGTCCTCAGCGTTGTCCATGTCTTAAAGTCCTCAATGTTGAGAAATATAGGTAGATACCTCTCCATAATGTATCACCATTTACCAGCTTTTCCCAAATTAATCTTCAGCGACAACCTTTATGCCCCTATTCCAGCAGTCCGGCATCCTGTCTATAATGAGACGTCCCATGTCATCCACACATCGCCCCCAATCTCCCTCCTGCACATCTGTTCTTCGTGCTACCCTTTATAAAAACGTTCTTACCTTGGAGCACTTTTTCCACAACTGCCATCTTTTGCCCAGTTCTGTACATCGCTCCATTTATCACCAGCAATATTGCGCGCTCTTCACTTTTACTGATGCTAGAAGTGCTGGTGCCAGAATTAGAAGCTCTTATTAAAAGACAGTTGCTGCCACCTAGTGGAAAATGTCAGGAATCACACTAGCAATTTATACCATGGCAGAACAGATACCGTAAATTACTTGCTATAATGCTAATGATGGAATCATAGCAAAAAACGGATAAATGGAGTATAAATCGATTTGTACACCAAGAACAACAAAAAATACCTCTAAAATATAACTTTTAATACAACAAGGTAAAATTCCCCTTAAATAAGGGTCAGGGAGACAATAAGTTAATCTTAACAATATAAACATAAGGATGAATGACCGCGGGGAGATCAAAACATCCAACACCGCGGAGACACCATCACGTGTTTCTCAACGCAAGCAATAAATAGCCAGGTCTTTCACCGGGAAGGAACAACCACGGGAAGGGCAGCATCCAAAAAGGAAAACCACCTATGCCAAAACATGGTATCCATCCACAGACAGCTGTTTCGGGGTAGTCAGCCAGGGTTCATCAGGGGAACAGAAAGGCTTTCGGTGGGCAGCTGCAATGAGCCATATCCCGTCCTGACCGCTCGCAATCATTATGTCTCCCTAACCCTTATTTGAGGGTAATTTTACCTTGTTGTATTAAAAGTTATATTTTAGGGGTATTTTTTGTTTTTCTTGGTTTACATAACGATGGAAGTAATAAACTCCTTTTACCATAAATATTTGTGCTTATTTTATGCAGTTTTATTTTTGTGTAGACTTTATTGCATATGTTTATATGACACTGGCTTACAGATAAAGTATGTCCCAATCAGAAAAATCTAGATCCCATATGGGGATTCGGGGTCACTGTCATGCTGAAAGATCCAGCCACGACCCTTCTTCAATGCTCTTACTGAGGGAAGGAGGTTGGTGGCCAAAATATTGTGATACATGAACCCCTTCCATCCTCCCTTCAATACGGTCCTGCCCACTTTGCAGAAAAGCATCCCAAATTGTGATGTTTCCCCCACCATGCTTCACGATAGGGACGGTGTTCTTGGGGTTGTATTTGTCCTTGTTCTAAACACGGTGAGTGGAGTTAACACTAAAAATGTCTATTTTGGTCTCATTCTGACCTTCTCCCATGCCTCCTCTGGATCATCCAGATGGTCATTGGTGAACTTCAAACAGGCCTGTGCATGTGCTGGTGTGAGCAGGGGGACCTTATATGACCTGTAGGATTTTAGTCCATGACGATGTAGTGCGTTACTAACTAATGTTTGAGACTGTGGTCCCAGCTCTCTTCAGGTCATTGACCAGGCCCTCCCGTGTAGTTCTGGGCTGATTCCGCACCTCTCTCAGAATCATCAGAGGGAGATTGGCAGTTATCTTGTGCTTCTTCCATTTTCTAATAATTGAGCCATCAGTGGTTGCTTTCTCACCAAGCTGCTTGCCTATTGTCCTGTAGCCCATCCCAGCCTTGTGCCAGTCTACAATTTTGTCCCTGGTATCCTTAAGACAGTTTTATTGGTCTTGGCCATGGTGGAGAGGTTGGAGTGTGGTTGATTGTGTGGACAGGTGTCTTTTATACAGGTAAAAAGCCTGGTCAATGACCTGAGGAGAGCTGGGACCACAGTCTCGAACATTACCATTAATAACACACTACATCGTCATGGATTAAAATCTTACAGGGCACGCAAGGTTCTCCCACTCACACCAGCACATGTCCAGGCCTGTATGAAGTACGCCATTAACAATCTGGATGATCCAGAGGAGGCATGGGATGAGACCAAAATAGATTTTTTTGGTATCAACTGCTCTCATCGTGTTTGGAAGAAGGATAAATAGAACCAGAAGAACAACATTCCAACAGTGAAGCATGGTGGGGGAAACATCATACTCTGGGGCTGTTTTTCTGCAAAGGGGACAGGACGACTGCACCGTATTGAAGGGAGGATGGATGGGGTCATGTATCGCCAGATTTTGGCCAGTAGCCTCCTTCTCTCAGTAAAATCATTGAAGATTAGTCGTGGCTGGGTCTTCCAGCATGACAATAACCCAAAACACACACACCCAGGGCAACTAAGGAGTGGCTCCGTAAGAAGCATTTCAAGGCCCCGAAGTGGCCCAGACCTGAACCCAATAGAAAATCTTTGGAGGGAGCTGAAACTCAATGTTGCCCAGCGACATCCCTGAAACCTGAAAGATCTGGAGAAGATTTGTATGGAGGAGTGGGCCAAAATCCCTGCTGCAGTGTGTGCAAACTGGGTCAAGAACTACAGGAAACGTCTGACCTCTGTAATTACAAACACAGGTTTCTGTACCAAAGATTAAGTTCTGTTTTTCTATTGTATCAAATACTTATTTCATGCAATAAACTGTAAAAATCATACGATGATTTTCTGGATTTTATTTTTAGTTTCTGGCTCTCACAGGTGAAGTTGTACCTATAAAAATTACATACCTGTCCATTCTCTGGTCCGGCAGTTTACGCCAACTATATCCCAAATACACGCTACTCCAGATGATACTCCAGATCATTTGCATCCAGACCCTGGAGCCAAGAGGGGCTGAAACAGTCTCTTTGGCCCATATAAGACCAATATTAATAGTAGGAGATTTCGCCTTGGGGCCCATTAGGTCACATTACACCACTGCCCGGCCAACGCTGATTGGACATATAGTGAATTAACCCCTTTAATTTATTTCTGGAATATGTTTATTTCTACTTCATTTCTTTTTTTTGCAAAAAGGAAAAACGTGTGTAGGTTTTGAGCTTTCTCTGAATCCATCAAGATCTATATATATTTGTGCAAATCATCCAATCAATCAAGTTCACCTCCCCGGGTGACACTGTCAGTTCCCAGGAAAATCTCAAGCATCTGGAGTCTCCTAAACTTACGCAGATGTTGGACTCTGTTGGAGGAAACAAACCCCTTAACTACAGGAACACCAAAAATTCACTTTGACACAAAGTGTTTCCCGGGATCCATGGCGGCTCATAGGTTTTAGAGATATAAAATGTTAGCAAATTTGGAATAATTAGAACTGAAGGCAGTGATGACACAACCAATTTCCCAGAATACAAACAACTTGAAAACCCTCAAGTATTAAAATTATTTCTATTCCACGAAAGCAAAACATGTCCCGTCAGATGTTCCCGTCTGTTCTGCGTTTTCGGCGGTATCCTCCAGTATGACCTGTAAGACATGGTATTTGTAGCTCCTTTTATGCCGTCTTCCTCCATATTCACTGGAAGACGGCCCCTCCGATTTCCATTTCAGAAGAATGCTTTGATGTGCGGGAGAGTCACACTTGAAGGCTCTGCATGACCCAATGTGGTTATTGCTTCGGCATTTTTCTGCTTTCGTAAATTTATGTCAGACTTATGTCTAGAAAGACATAAGAAAAACTGGATTCACACAAAATTCCCAAGGGGCATCTTTAAGTACATTCATGTCCGTCATCTGAGACATAATCCAGGATGGCTACACAATTTTTTGTAGGGTTCCATCAGATTATCATGGGGAGTGTAGGGATTTTGAAAAATCAAGTGACCAATTGCTTCTGCATACATAATTGTCAGCCCAAATCCTACCATCAGCATCCTCCAGTTCCATCATGACTGACTTTGCAGTTGTTTTCCAGCTAAAACAACTAATCACCCATCCACAGTGTAGGTGTTACGTCTGCCTGGAAGACTCGGAGTTAGAAGGTCATAAGGTAATAAAACACCGTCCTTTTTAGAGATGATGTGATTCATGTTCTAATTGAAGTGGATTTCCTTTTCTTTCAGTGCTGAGAGGGTTAAGGACTATTTCTGTTATGATAGGCAATTCAGTAAGACAATGTACATAGCGATCAGAGCACATACAGTGATCTGACAATAACCCAAAATAATAGAACGAGCTCTGAGACGTGGAAACTCTGTAGACCGCAATTCCTGATCCTCTCCAAACACAACTAGAGGCAGCTGTGGAATGCGCCTAACGCTCCCTATGCAACTCGGCACAGCCTGAGAAACTAACTAGCCTGAAGATAGAAAAATAAGCCTACCTTGCCTCAGAGAAATACCCCAAAGGAAAAGGCAGCCCCCCACATATAATGACTGTGAGTAAGATGAAAAGACAAACGTAGGGATGAAATAGATTCAGCAAAGTGAGGCCCAATATTCTAGACAGAACGAGGATAGGAAAGATAACTTTGCGGTCTACACAAAACCCTAAAGAAAACCACGCAAAGGGGGCAAAAAGACCCTCCGTACCGAACTAACGGCACGGAGGTACACCCTTTGCGTCCCAGAGCTTCCAGCAAAACAAATAGACAAGCTGGACAGAAAAAATAGCAACAAATAGCAAAGAAGCACTTAGCTATGCAGAGCAGCAGGCCACAGGAATGATCCAGAGAAACACAAGTCCAACACTGGAACATTGACAGGAAGCATGGATCAAAGCATCAGGTGGAGTTAAGTAGAGAAGCAGCTAACGACCTCACCAGATCACCTGAGGGAGGAAACGCAGAAGCTGCAGTACCACTTTCCTCCACAAACGGAAGCTCCCAGAGAGAATCAGCCGAAGTACCACTTGTGACCACAGGAGTGAACTCTGCCACAGAATTCACAACAGTACCCCCCCCTTGAGGAGGGGTCAACGAACCCTCACCAGAGCCCCCAGGCCGACCAGGATGAGCCACATGAAAGGCACGAACAAGATCGGGAGCATGGACATCAGAGGCAAAAACCCAGGAATTATCTTCCTGAGCATAACCCTTCCATTTAACCAGATACTGGAGTTTCCGTCTTGAAACACGAGAATCCAAAATCTTCTCCACAATATACTCCAATTCCCCCTCCACCAAAACCGGGGCAGGAGGCTCAACAGATGGGACCATAGGTGCCACGTATCTCCGCAACAATGACCTATGGAATACGTTATGTATGGAAAAAGAATCTGGAAGGGTCAGACGAAAAGACACAGAATTAAGAACCTCAGAAATCCTATACGGACCAATAAAACGAGGTTTAAACTTAGGAGAGGAAACCTTCATAGGAATATGACGAGAAGATAACCAAACCAGATCCCCAACACGAAGTCGGGGACCCACACGGCGTCTGCGATTAGCGAAAAGTTGAGCCTTCTCCTGGGACAAGGTCAAATTGTCCACTACCTGAGTCCAAATCTGCTGCAACCTGTCCACCACAGTATCCACACCAGGACAGTCCGAAGACTCAACCTGTCCTGAAGAGAAACGAGGATGGAACCCAGAATTGCAGAAAAACGGCGAAACCAAGGTAGCCGAGCTGGCCCGATTATTAAGGGCGAACTCAGCCAAAGGCAAAAAGGACACCCAGTCATCCTGATCAGCAGAAACAAAGCATCTCAGATATGTTTCCAAGGTCTGATTGGTTCGCTCGGTCTGGCCATTAGTCTGAGGATGGAAAGCCGAGGAAAAAGACAAGTCAATGCCCATCCTACCACAAAAGGCTCGCCAAAACCTCGAAACAAACTGGGAACCTCTGTCAGAAACAATATTCTCTGGAATGCCATGCAAACGAACCACATGCTGGAAGAACAAAGGCACCAAATCAGAAGAGGAAGGCAATTTAGACAAGGGTACCAGATGGACCATCTTAGAAAAGCGATCACAGACCACCCAAATGACTGACATCTTTTGAGAAACGGGAAGGTCAGAAATAAAATCCATAGAGATATGTGTCCAAGGCCTCTTCGGGACCGGCAAGGGCAAAAGCAATCCACTGGCACGAGAACAGCAGGGCTTAGCCCGAGCACAAATCCCACAGGACTGCACAAAAGTACGCACATCCCGCGACAGAGAGGGCCACCAAAAGGATCTAGCCACTAACTCTCTGGTACCAAAGATTCCAGGATGACCAGCCAACACCGAACAATGAAGTTCAGAGATAACTCTATTCGTCCACTTATCAGGGACAAACAGTTTCTCCGCTGGGCAACGATCAGGTTTATTAGCCTGAAATTTTTGCAGCACCCGCCGCAAATCAGGGGAGATGGCAGACACAATTACTCCTTCCTTGAGGATACCCGCCGGCTCAGATAAACCCGGAGAGTCGGGCACAAAACTCCTAGACAGAGCATCCGCCTTCACATTTTTAGAGCCCGGAAGGTACGAAATCACAAAGTCAAAACGGGCAAAAAACAACGACCAACGAGCTTGTCTAGGATTCAAGCGCTTGGCAGACTCGAGATAAGTCAAGTTCTTATGATCAGTCAATACCACCAGGCGATGCTTAGCTCCTTCAAGCCAGTGACGCCACTCCTCGAATGCCCACTTCATGGCCAGCAACTCTCGGTTGCCCACATCATAATTACGCTCAGCAGGCGAAAACTTCCTGGAAAAGAAAGCGCATGGTTTCATCACTGAGCAACCAGAACCTCTCTGTGACAAAACAGCCCCTGCTCCAATCTCAGAAGCATCAACCTCGACCTGGAACGGAAGAGAAACATCTGGTTGACACAACACAGGGGCAGAAGAAAAACGACGCTTCAACTCTTGAAAAGCTTCCACAGCAGCAGAACACCAATTGACCAAATCAGCACCCTTCTTGGTCAAATCGGTCAATGGTTTGGCAACACTAGAAAAATTGCAGATGAAGCGACGATAAAAATTAGCAAAGCCCAGGAAATTTTGCAGACTTTTCAGAGATGTCGGCTGAGTCCAATCATGGATGGCTTGGACCTTAACCGGATCCATCTCGATAGTAGAAGGGGAAAAGATGAACCCCAAAAATGAAACCTTCTGCACACCAAAGAGACACTTTGATCCCTTCACAAACAAAGAATTAGCACGCAGGACCTGAAAAACCGTTCTGACCTGCTTCACATGAGACTCCCAATCATCCGAGAAGATCAAAATGTCATCCAAGTACACAATCAGGAATTTATCCAGGTACTCACGGAAGATGTCATGCATAAAGGATTGAAACACTGATGGAGCATTGGCAAGTCCGAACGGCATCACTAGATACTCAAAATGACCCTGGGGCGTATTAAATGCAGTTTTCCATTCATCGCCTTGCCTGATTCTCACCAGATTATAGGCACCAGGAAGATCTATCTTAGTGAACCAACTAGCCCCCTTAATACGAGCAAACAAATCAGACAACAATGGCAAGGGGTACTGAAATTTAACAGTGATCTTATTAAGAAGGCGGTAATCTATACACGGTCTCAGCGAACCATCCTTCTTGGCCACAAAAAAGAACCCTGCTCCCAATGGAGACGACGACGGACGAATATGCCCCTTCTCCAGGAATTCCTTTACATAACTGCGCATAGCGGTGTGCTCAGGCACGGATAAATTAAACAGTCGACCCTTTGGGAATTCACTACCAGGAATCAAATTGATAGCACAATCACAATTCCTATGCGGAGGCAGGGCATCGGACTTGGACTCATCAAATACATCCCGGTACTCAGACAAGAACTCTGGAACCTCAGAAGGGGTGGATGACGAAATTGACAGAAATGGAACATCACCATGTACCCCCTGACAACCCCAGCTGGACACCAACATGGAATTCCAATCCAATACTGGATTATGGGCTTGTAGCCATGGCAACCCCAACACGACCACATCATGCAGATTATGCAACACCAGAAAGCGAATAACCTCCTGATGTGCAGGAGCCATGCACATGGTCAGCTGGGTCCAGTATTGAGGCTTATTCTTGGCCAAAGGTGTAGCATCAATTCCTCTCAATGGAATAGGACACTGCAAGGGCTCCAATAAAAACCCACAACGTTTAGCATAATCCAAGTCCATCAAATTCAGGGCAGCGCCTGAATCCACAAACGCCATGACAGAATACGACGACAAGGAGCATATCAAGGTAACGGACAGAAGAAATTTTGACTGTACAGTACCAATGGCGGCAGACCTAGCGAACCGCTTAGTGCGCTTAGGACAATCAGAGATAGCATGAGTGGAATCACCACAGTAGAAACACAGCCCATTCAGACGTCTGTGTTCTTGCCGTTCAACTCTGGTCATAGTCCTATCGCACTGCATAGGCTCAGGTTTAATCTCAGGTAATACCGCCAAATGGTACACAGATTTACGCTCACACAAGCGTCGACCGATCTGAATGGCCAAAGACATAGACTCATTCAAACCAGCGGGCATAGGAAATCCCACCATGACATCCTTAATGGCTTCAGAGAGACCCTTTCTGAAAATGGCTGCAAGCGCAGATTCATTCCATTGAGTGAGCACGGACCATTTTCTAAATTTCTGGCAATATAGCTCTATCTCATCCTGAGCCTGACAAAGAGCCAGCAAATTTTTTTCTGCCTGATCTACTGAATTAGGCTCATCGTACAGCAATCCAAGCGCCAGGAAAAACGCATCGATATTACTTAATGCAGGATCTCCTGACGCAAGAGAAAATGCCCAGTCCTGAGGGTCGCCACGCAAAAAAGAAATGACGATCCTAACCTGTTGCGCTGGGTCACCAGAGGAACGAGGTTTCAAAGCCAGAAACAGTTTACAATTATTCTTGAAACTCAGAAATTTAGTTCTATCTCCAAAAAACAAATCTGGAATAGGAATTCTCGGTTCTAACAAAGAATTCTGAACCACAAAATTTTGAATATCTTGAACTCTTGCCGTGAGCTGATCTACACATGAAGACAGACCTTTAATGTCCATTGTAACACCTGTGTCCTGAACCACCCAAATGTCTAGGGGAAAAAAAGACAAATCACAGTGCAAAGGAAAAAAAATGGTCTCAGAACTTCTTTTTTCCCTCTATTGAGAATCATTAGTACTTTTGGCTTCCTGTACTGTTATGATAGGCAATTCAGTAACACAATGTACATAGCGATCAGAGCACATACAGTGATCTGACAATAACCCAAAATAATAGAACGAGCTCTGAGACGTGGAAACTCTGTAGACCGCAATTCCTGATCCTCTCCAAACACAACTAGAGGCAGCTGTGGATTGCGCCTAACGCTCCCTATGCAACTCGGCACAGCCTGAGAAACTAACTAGCCTGAAGATAGAAAAATAAGCCTACCTTGCCTCAGAGAAATACCCCAAAGGAAAAGGCAGCCCCCACATATAATGACTGTGAGTAAGATGAAAAGACAAACGTAGGGATGAAATAGATTCAGCAAAGTGAGGCCCGATATTCTAGACAGAACGAGGATAGGAAAGATAACTTTGCGGTCTACACAAAACCCTAAAGAAAACCACGCAAAGGGGGCAAAAAGACCCTCTGTACCGAACTAACGGCACGGAGGTACACCCTTTGCGTCCCAGAGCTTCCAGCAAAACAAATAGACAAGCTGGACAGAAAAAATAGCAACAAATAGCAAAGAAGCACTTAGCTATGCAGAGCAGCAGGCCACAGGAATGATCCAGAGAAACACAAGTCCAACACTGGAACATTGACAGGAAGCATGGATCAAAGCATCAGGTGGAGTTAAGTAGAGAAGCAGCTAACGACCTCACCAGATCACCTGAGGGAGGAAACGCAGAAGCTGCAGTACCACTTTCCTCCACAAACGGAAGCTCCCAGAGAGAATCAGCCGAAGTACCACTTGTGACCACAGGAGTGAACTCTGCCACAGAATTCACAACATATTTCCATGCTGCCTGAGACCATAAACTGTGGTTGATCTCAGCTGCAATTGCTTACTCTTTACTCCTTCTATATATACAGGCTTTGGCCGTTTAGTCCCTGCCGGTGAAAGATTTGTCTTCCTGTGCAGTGAGCTAAAGCTAAGGGGTTGAAGTTTGGAGTTGTGGTGTTCTGTAGTTTGCTGTAGTACGTGTATGTTTATCTTGTGGTCTCTGTTCCCATTTAGTTTATACCTCCCTGTCCCTATCCTCCTCCCTTTTGTTGGTTAGTGCATTTGCGTGATAGGGGTTTTCTGTTATCCCTTTTTTGTCTGTGTGTCTGGTTTACCTTTCATTTTTGTCTCATGTCTTATAGCAGTGTTCCCCAACTCTGGTCCTCAAGAGCCACCAACATGTCAGGTTTTCAGGATTTCCTTAGTATTGCACAAGTGATGCAATTATCACCTGGGCAATACTAAGGAAATCATGACCTGTTGGTGGCTCTTGAGGATCGGAGTTGGGGAACACTGTCTTATAGGGTGGGGGAGGGAACAGATCACAGTTAAATAGGAGCATAGTAAGGTTGAAGACCCGGGCCTCACTACCTTCAAGAGTACTCCCAGGACAGGGATAGTTAGGGTCCCAGCTCCAGGGACAGTTTGAGGCCCCTCTTCCTTCCTGAAGACCATCACAGCATGACAGTAGGTGATAACTTGCTCAGCGGTGGTGGTCCGACTGCTGATCAGCAGAAGGAAGATTTGTTATTTGTCACAGAGCCCAGATGGAAAGTATATGTCGGGGATCTTTTTTCTGTGCAGATTAATTAAGGGACCTAGGTGGGTGCCTGATTCATTTAGTCGATTTTGTCTAGGATTTGGGTTTGATTAGGATTCTGATATAGTGTCATGCTGCAGCACTCAAGGTAAATGCAAACTCCACTAGATGGCAGCAGAGTGGAGAGAGGGATGAAATCCTGCTAAGGCTACGTTCACACTAGCGTTATGCTAGTTTGCGTCGGGCGACGCAGCGGCGACGCATGCGTCATGCGCCCCTATATTTAACATGGGGGACGCATGCGTTTTTGTTTGTTGCGTTGTGCGACGCATGCGTCTTTTTTGCCGCAAGCGTCGGACCAAGAAAACGCAACAAGTTGCATTTTTCTTGCGTCCAAATTTCGGCAAAAAACGACGCATGCGTCGCAAAACGCAGCGTTTTTGCGTGCGTTTTTGCGTGCGTTGTGCGTTGCGTCGCCGACACAGGGGCGCACAACGCTAGTGTGAACGTAGCCTTAGAGCAGACCAGCAAAACTGCAGCAAGGCTACCACCAGGTTGCAGCAGAATAGTCAACCAAGCCGTGTCGATACCAGAGAATAGCGTAGTACCAAGGGGAATTCCAAACACAGAGTCAGAGGAGCGCCAAAAGGTCAATATCAGTCCATAGCAGAAATACCAGAAGGAAGAGACAGAATCAGGTCAGAGCCAAAACAGAGTCGAGTACCGGGGAATTCAAACACACAGACACACAGAGTCAAGGCGGGAAGTGAGGAATGAACAGACACTAGCAAAGACACCTAAATGCAGCAGGACAAATCAGGGTCTCACCAGAGCCAGCTACACACGCCGTAGTCAGGAAATATAACTGGCACTGCCTGCAGGATGCAGCGCAGAAAAATAGCAGACCCAACACCGGAACGAGGCAGAGAAAGTTAACCCCAGACATGACCAGACCGGGAAAGAAGAGACAAGACCCAAAACCTGGTCTGGATCATGACAGTACTCTCTTCTCAAGGAGGGTCACCGGACCCCCAGGTTTCCCAGGATAACATGCATGAAAAGCCCGAACCAACCGATCAACATAGACTGATGTCATCGGGACCCAAGAGAATAAACAATCCTTTCAACTTCATACTCAGTTTGTCCATCCACAGAGACAGGAGGCGGAGGGGGTGGATACCCAGCAGAGGAAGGTACAAATGACTTAAGAAGGGAATTATGGAACACATTGGGGATATGAAGCGACGGAGGAAAGCGTAAAAGAAAGGCAACTGGATTGACAACCCCAATGATCTCGTAAGGACTAGTAATGAGTGAGTGTACTTGTGGCTCGGGTGATCTCCGAGTATTTGTTAGTGTTCGGAGATTACGTTTTTACCACCTCAGCTGAATGATTTACAGCTACTACCCAGCCTGAGTACATGTGGGGGTTGCCTGCTAGGGAATCCTCACATTGAATCAAGCTGTCTAGTAGCTGTAAATCATTCAGCTGCGGCGATGAAAACTTAATCTCCAAACACTAACAAATACTCGGCGATCACCCGAGCGTGCTCGGGAAAACCCGAGGAACGAGCATACTTGCTCATCACTAGTACAGACCAATAAAGTTGGGACCCAGCTTCACGGAAGGAAGTTTCAGCTGTATGTTCTTGGTAGACAACCACACTTTCTCCTACCAGAAATTTAGGTCCTACAGATCGTCGCTTATTAGCAAAATGTTTGTCCTGAGCCACCCCAATGTTCTTCAGGACCTCCCTCCAAACTTCTCCCAACCGTTGAACCGCTGAATCAGCCCCTGGACTCCCTGAATCCAGCCTGGAAAATTCACAAAAATGGTCTTGAAAACCGTAGTTAAAGAAAAACGGAGAAGTGCCAGTGGACTGATTAACCTGATTATTAAATGCGAACTCAGCCACGGGCAATGAGGAACATCAATCATCCTGCTGAGACATGGCACAACACCACAAAATCTGTTCTAGTGACTGATTGGTCCTCTCCGTCTGACCGTTGGTTTTGGGATGGCAGGCAGAGGAGAAGGTCAAGCTAATACTAAATCTCTTATAAAACGCCCTCCAAAATTTGGACACGAAATGCACCACTCTGTCAGACACCAAATTCAGACTCATGCCATGCAACCGCATAATGTGCTCTATAAACATCTTATATAGTGTTTCAGCGTTAGGTAGTCCTGCCAAAGGTACAAAATGCACCTGTTTGCTAAATTTGTCAATCACTACACAGACCACAGTTTTGCCATTGGAAGGAAGGAGGGATATCAATGATAAAATCCATGGATAAATGAGTCCAAGGTCTATCCGGAATTGGCAATGGCACCAATTCCCCGGCCGGCCGGTTATGGGAGACTTTAGCATGGGCATACGTATCACAAGCAGACACAAACACGGCAATGTGAGAAGACATGGAGGGCCACTAAAAAAGTCTAGCAATAGCTCTCCGTGTGGCCGCGACTCCCGGGTGTTCACTGAGAGCAGATTTGTGGAGGTCCCAGAGAACCCTCAACCGATACTGAACTGGGACGAAGAGCTTGTTATCGGGCAATGACAGAGGAGGAGCAAGAGACTGAGCCTCGCAGATTTCAAGTTCCAGTTCCGAAGACACCCCAACCACGACCACCCCATGCTGAAGAATGAATGTTCGGGAGGAGATATCGAATCCAAGCAGCGAGATAAGGCATCAGCCTTGACATTCTTGGAACCAAGCTGAAAGGTGATACAAAAATGAAAACGTGAAAAAAAAAAAAAAAAACATGAACAGCCCCCTCCAAAAAAATGCCTCTGTTCTTCAAAAGCCAATTTTATGGCTAATAACTCCGACATCGTAATTTATCTCAGCAGGAGAACATTTCTTGGAGAAAAGGGCACAAGGTGTCTTAAGTTATTCAAAGTGATGGGTCCCTGAGACAGCACTGCCCCAACTCCCACCTCCGATGCGTCCACCTATCCAATGAATGGTTCAGACGGACTGGGTTGGACCAACACGAGAGCAGACATAAAACATTTTTTCAAGGTAGAAAAGGCTACAACTGCCGGAGACGACCAGTTTTTAAGATCAGCCCCCTTACGAGTGAGATCAGTGAGAGGCATGATCACCTGAGAAAACCCCTTAAGAAATTTGCAATAGTAATTGGCAAAACCCAGAAAACACTGAAGACCCTTGAGGTCTCTGGGTTGTCCAAATCAACAATGGCCTGTACCTTTCCAGGGTCCATACAAAACCCCTTGGTAGAAAGGATGAACCCCAGAAAGGGCAGCTCTTGGACACAAAATGCACACTTCTCAGGTTTAGTGAACAGCGAATTCTCCCGTAACCTCTGAAGAACTGCACGAAAATGACCCATGTGAGATTCTTTGTCAAATGAAAATACAAGAATGTCATCTAGATATACCACCATAAAGCACCCAATAAAGTCAGAAAATACATCATTAATGAAATTTTGAAAAAACGCTGATGCGTTCGTGAGACCAAAGGGCATGACCAAATTTTCAAACAAACCCTCAGAGGTGAGAAATGCCGTTTACCACTCATCCCCCTCCGGAATACGGATAAGTTTATACGCTCACCTGAGGTCTCACTTGGAAAACCACTTAGCCACAGATAATTGGTCGTAAACATCAGGAATAAGTGGGAGGGGGTAGGTTGTTCTCACCATAATTTTAATTAGATCCCGAAGATTGAGGCAAGGGCGTAAACCACCATTTATTTTTTTTTTTTACAAAAAAAGAATCCAGCAGCCACAGGAGAGACAGAGGAACAGATGTGACATTTACGTAAACTTTCTGAGATATAATCTTTCATAGTGGTACGTTCTGGGCCGGAAAGATTGTACAAACAGGCCTTGGGCAATTTAAAACCCCGAATGAGATTAAGCCCTTTACCCCCAAGGGTGGTTTGCATGTTAATGACCGGGCCAATTTTTATAATTCTGCCACTGTCCCTTTATGAGGTTATAACTCTGGAATGCTTCAACGGATCACGGTTATTCTGACAATATTTTCTCGTGACATATTGTACTTCATGTTAGTGGTAAAATTTCCTCGATATTATCTGCGTTTATTTGTAAAAAAAAATGGAAATTTGGCAAAAAATTTTAAAACTTTGCAATTTTCCAACTTTGAATTTACATGCCCTTAAATCAGAGATATGTCACACAAATACTTAATAAGTAACATTTCCCACATGTCTACTTTACATCAGCACAATTTTGGAACCAAAATTTTTTTTGTTAGGAAGTTATAAGGGTTAAAAGTTGACCAGCGATTTCTCATTTTTACAACATTTTTCTTTTTTTTGGGACCACACCACATTTGAAGTCACTTTGAGGGGTCTATATGATAGAAAATACCCAAGTGTGACACCATTCTAAAAACTGCACCCCTCAAGTTGCTCAAAACCACATTCAAGAAGTTTATTAACCCTTCAGGTGTTTCACATGAATATTTGGAATGTTTAAAAAAAATGAACATTTAACTTTTTTTCACAAAAAATTTACTTCAGATCCAATTTGTTTTATTTTACCAAGGGTAAAATGAGAAATTAGACCCCAAAAGTTGTTGTACAATTTGTCCTGAGTACGCAGATACCAAATATATGGAGGGGAACCACTGTATGGGTGCATGACAGCTCTGAAGGGAAGGAGCGCCGTTTGATTTTTTCAATGCAATATTGGCTGGAATTGGGATAGGACACCATGTCGCGCTTGGAGAGCCCCTAATGTGCCTAAACAGTGGAAATCCCCCACAAGTGACACCATTTTGGAAAGTAGACCCCCTAAGGAACTTATTGAGATGTGTGGTGAGCACTTTGAGCCCCCCAAGTGCTTCACAAAAGTTTATAATGTAGAGCCATAAAAATAAAAAATATTTTTTCACAAAAATGATATTTTGCCCCCTAATTTTTTTTTTCCCAAGGGTAACAGGAGAAATTGGACCCCAAAAGTTGTTGTGCAATTTGTCCTGAATACGCTGCTACCCCATATGTGGGGATAAAGCACTGTTTGGGCTCATGGCAGAGTTCGGAATGGAAGTTGTGCAGTTTTGGAATGAAGACTTAGATGGATTGGTCTGCGGGCGTCACGTTGCGTTTGCAGAGCCCCTGATGTACCTAAACAGTAGAAACCCCCCACAAGTGACCCCATATTGGAAACAAGACCCCCAAGGAACTTATCTAGCTGTGTTGTAAGAACTTTGAACCCCCAAGTGTTTCACTACAGTTTATAACGCAGAGTCGTGAAAATAAAAAAATATTTTCTTTTTCTACAAAAATGATTTTTTATCCCCCAGTTTTGTAGTTTCCCAAGGGTAACAGGAGAAATTGGACCCCAAAAGTTGTTGTCCAATTTGTCTTGAGTACGCTAATACCCCATATGTGGGGATAAACCACTGCTTGGGCGCACGGCAGCGCTCGGAAGGGAAGGAGCACTGTTTTACTTTTTCAACGCAGAATTGGCTGGAATTGAGATTGGACGCCATGTCGCATTTGAAGAGCCCCTGATGTGCCTAAACAGTGGAAACCCCCCAATTCTAACTCCAACCCGAACACACCCCTAACCCTAATCCCAACCCTAACCACACCCCTAACCCCAACTCAAACCCCCAACCCCAGCACACCCCTAACCCTAATCCCAACCCTAATCTCACCGTAAATCTAATCCAAACCCTAACCCCATCTCTAGCCCCAACCCTAACTTTAGCCCTAACCGGAACCGGAAAATAAAAATAAACACATTTTTTATTTTTCCCTAACTAAGGGGGTGAGGAAGGTTGGGTTTGAGTTACTATTTATAGGGGGGGGGGTTTGTTTGGCAGCTGTCACACACTAAAAGATGCTTTTTATTGCAAAAAATAGTCTTTGCATCACCACATTTTGAGAGATGTAATTTTTCCATATTTTGGCCCACAGAGTCATTTGAGGTCTTGTTTTTTGCGGGACGAGTTGACGTTTTTATTGGTACCATTTTCGGGCACATGACATTTTTTGATCGCCTTTTATTACGATTTTTGGGAGGCAGAATGAACAAAAACCAGCAATTCATGAATGTCTTTTGGATAGGGCGTTTATACCGTTCTGCATGTGGTAAAACTGATAAGGCAGTTTTATTCTTTGGGTCAGTACGATTACAGCGATACCTCATTTGTATCATTTTTTAATTTTATATAAAAAAATTATTATTTTTGCATCGCTTTATTCTGAGGGCTATAACTTTATTTTTTTGCTGATGACGCTATGTGGCGGGTCGTTTTTTGCAAGGCAAGATGACGTTTTCAGCGGTACCATGTTTATTTATATCTGTCTTATTGATCGCGTGTTGTTCCACTTTTTGTTCGGCGGTGTGATGATAAAGCATTGTTTTTTGCCTCATTTTTTTTTACGGTGTTCACTGAAGGGGTTAACTAGTGGGACAGTTTTATAGGTCGGGTCGCTACAGATGCGGCGATACTAAATATGTGTACTTTTATTGTTTTTTTAATTTACATAAAGAAATGTATTTTTTTTTTGGAAAAATATATTTTTTTTCTTTATTTAGCATTTAAAAAAATTTATTTTTAGACAGTATATTTTTTTAAACTTTTTTTACATTGTCCCAGGTGGGACATCACTGTAAAGTCAGATCGCTGATCGCATTGTTCTGAGGGTCTCAGGGAAGCACGCATGGAGCCCCCTATCTGCGCGATGCTTCCCTATGCCACCTAAACGCTGCGATCTTGTTTGATCACAGTGTTTCGGGGGTTAACGTGACGGGAGCGGTCGGTGACCACTCCTGGCATGTAGTGCCGGATGTCAGTTGTGATAATCAGCAGATACCCGGCCGCGCTCCCCCCCGTGAGCGCGGCTGATGGAATGGGACGTACTATCCCGTCAATGATCATACAGGCCCAGGGCACCTCAACGGGATAGTACGCCCGATGGCAGGAAGGGGTTAATAGTACAATCATAGGGGCAATGTGGTGCCAAGGCCTTAACCTGTTTTTCGGAAAACACGTCCTTAAAATTTTTCAGGTACTCTGGAATACCCTCGATTCACGGACGACACCAGAACAGCAGAAAGACAACCTTTTGAATAATTATGACCCCATTTCACAATATCCCGAAATTCTCAGTCAATAACAGGATTATGCAACTGTAACCAGGGGAATCTCAACACCAGTCCCGCTGGAAGATTATCTAGAACATATGAAATGTGTTCCTGATGTAAGGAATCCACCTTGAGAAACTCCTCAGAGACAAACTTAACAATATTCTTAACCAGCGGTGTCTTATCAATGGCAATAATATGGATTGGGGTTTCAAGCCTAACTGTCCCTATCTTACTCTTGGACACCAAGCTTGAGTCAGTGAAGTTCATAGAAGACCCACAATCCACAAAAGCTGAAGTGGGTGTGTAACCATCCCCACAAGAAAGTTCCACCTCCAACAAAATCTTTTGAAATGAGGAAAAAGGTACATGAGAGTCTGGGTGACCTCCTTGGCACTCACGCAGACTTAGGCGTTTCATGGCAACTTGTTAGTCAGTGGGCAAGAGGGGCAGTCCTTTTTCCAATGTCCAGGACTTCCACAATAAAAACAATCTCCCTTCACGCCGTCGCTTACTTTCATCTCCTTGAGTTTAGTGGCCCCAACCTCCATAGGTTCCGTATATGGCATCACATCAGAATTAGCAGGATGTAAAGGAACCTTTCGCTGACTTACACCTCTCTCCCGTAACCTCCGATCCATATGAATGGCCTGAGTCATGGCCTCCTCCAAGGAGCTGGGTGGCGGATGGAGAACCAGAGCATCCTCAAGATGATCCGACAGTCCTCTCCTGAACTGACATCTTAGCGCAGAGTCCAGGACACTTTGGTGGACCATCATCTAAACTCTGAACAATACCATTCAGCAGTGAGTTTACCCTGGGACAGACCCATGATCGTGTCCTCTGCCACCCGCACCCGGTCTGGTTTGTCAAAAATCAGTCCTAAAGCCTCAAAGAACCTATGCACAGACAAACATTCAGGGGCAGTAGCGGGTAAAGAAAAAGCCCAAGTTTGAGGTAGTAAAGTAAATAATTATCCCCACCCGTTGACTCATCACCTGAGGATCGGGGTCTAAAGTAGAAAAGCAGCTTACAACTCTAGCTGAATGTACAGAACTTCTCCTTTTCTCCGGAGAAAGTATCTGGGGGCCTGACCGTAGGTTCAGGAGAGTGTAATAAGACATCCATGGGGTCCGAGTGCTTAAAGGCAGATTGTGTTGTAGAACCCTGAAAAGATTTAACCGTCTCAGTAAGTTTCCTCCGGAGTTGATTATGGGAAGTGGCCAGGGCTCTATGTTCCACAGACAATTGATGCATTGTTTGAGTCAAATTAGACATCTGATCCGCCAGGGTACGAAGTGGATCCATAAAGAGATGAACAAAAGGAAAAAAAATCTGTCTATGACCACTTATAATGTCACGCTGCAGCACTGCAGGTAAATGCAAACTCCACTAGATGGCAGCAGAGTGGAGAGAGGGCTGAAATCCTGCTCAGAGCAGGCCAGCAGAACTGCAGTGAGGCTACCACCAGGTGGCAGCAGAATAGTCAAACAAGCAGAGTCCATATCAGAGAGTAGCGTAGTACCAAGGGGAATTCCAAACACAGAGTCAGAGGAGCGCCAAAAGGTCAATATCAGTCCATAGCAAAAGTACCAGAAGGAAAAGACAGAATCAGGTCACAGCTAAAGCAGAGTCGAGTACTGGGGAATCCAAACACACAGGGAAACACAGAGTCGGGGCGTGAAGAGAGGAATGAACAGACACTGGCAAAGACAGCTAAATGCAGCAGGACAAATCAGGGTCTCACCAGATTCAGCTACACATGTCGTAGGCAGAAAATATAACTGGCACTGCCTGCAGGATGCAGCACAGAGGAATAGTAGACCCGACACTGGAACAAGGCAGAGAAAGTTAAACCCTGACATGACCAGACCAGGAAAGAAGAGACAAGACCCAAAACCCGGTCTGGATCATGACATAGGATGTAAATTAATTTATACAGTATATGAAAAAAGAGCAATCAGTGATCCAGTAAGTATAAAAGGTACAGAAAATTGATTAACAGCACAAAAATTAAGACAGAATATAAATATCCGCTGTGCTAACAGGCAACATGTTTCAAACCTACATGGTCCTTCGTCAAGACAGAGGTTGGACAAAGGACCATGTAGGTCGCAAACATGTTGACTGGGAAAGACGCGGATATTTATTTTCTGCCTTTTTCATTTTTGTGCTGTTGTGTTCAACCATTTTTGTGCTTTTTATACTGCTGTATCAATAAAGTAATTTTTTAAAGAATATGTGAGTACTGGGTATCGCGTGAAGTAATTTAGAGGATTGAGCCTAGGGTTTGGATTTTTTAGGTTCACCCTACCAGAAGAAATTGGTCAGTTTAGAAACATTCTTCCAGCAGATGTTTGCCGAGAAATGCTGTAGTGGTATAAGCACATCACACACATCTTTTTAATGAGACTAATGACATTCTGACACATCTGGATGTGGAGGAGAAATATGTGGTTTCGGCTTTATTATACAGTTTGTGTGCTGCTCATTGCTAATCTTCGGTTTTCAATGCGTCATAAATCCTACAAGCCTGGGGGACTGGCATCGACACAAATCGGTTCTACCTGTCAGGTCAATGGCACGTGCATCCTTGCAAATATAGCCATATTTCTTCTACAGCATGGCTCGGTCAGCTCTTTTTTTTGTAGAAACAGCCCCCCTCTTTTCCATAGTACATCTTTGGTATTACAGCTCAGCAACATTAATTTCATCAAATCTAAAACCTTAAAACAACAAGACACCCCTTCTTCATTGGAAATGAAGCACCATACATTTACAGGAGGTGTCTGCTTTCTATTTCCATTGCTAGAAAATCCCCCCTAAATCAGATTATTGGGTTCCACTCCAAAACCAAAGGTTGTAGGAGAGTTAGTGGAAGGCACTCGAGCCACATAACCACGGAGGGTAAGCGAGCCAATTAATATCATATTCTGAGGATTCATTTTCATTGGTCCAAGGGGAATTAAAAATAGAGGGTTCTTCACCACACTGAGACATCCCCTTGACAAAGCAGGGTGCGAAACCCAAGTTGTGTGTGCTTTTTTTTTAACCTGTTATTATACATTGCTCAAAAATATAAAGGGAACTAAAATAACACATCCTAGATATCAATGAATGAAACATTCCATTTGTAAATCTTTATTCATTGCATAGTGGAATGTGTTGAGAACAATAAAATCTAAAAATTATCAAAGTAAATCACAACTAAAATCCCACGGAGGTCTGGAGTTGGAATGATGCTCAAAATCAAAGTGGAAAATGAAGTTACAGGCTTCAGTGGAAATGCCTCAAGACAAGGAAATGATGCTCAGTAGTGTGTGTGGTCTCCACGTGCATGTATGACCTTCCTACAATGCCTAGGCATGCTCCTCATGAGGCGGAGGATGGTCTCCTGAGGGATCTCCTCCCAGACCTTGACTAAAGCATCCGCCAACTCCTGGACAGTCTGTGGTGCAATGTGACGCTGGTGGATGGTGCGAGACAAGACGTCCCAGATGTATTCAATCGTATTCAGGTCTGGGGAATGGCGGACCAGTCCATAGTTTCAGTGCCTTCATCTTGCAGGAACTGCTGACACACTCCAGCCACATGAGGTCTGGCATTGTCCTGCATTAGGAGGAACCCAGGGCCAACCGCACCAGCATATGGTCTCACAAGGGGTCTGACTCGGTAGCTAATGGCAGTCAGGCTACCTCTGGCAAGCACATGGAGGGATGTGCGGCCCTCCAAAGAAATGCCACCCCACACCATTACTGACCACTGCCAAACCGGTCATGCTGAAGGATGCTGCAGGCAGTAGATCACTCTCCACGGTGTCTTCAGACTCTGTCACATGTGCTCAGTGTGAACCTGCTTTCATCTGTGAAGAGCACAGGGCGCCAGTGGTGAATTTGCCAATCCTGGTGTTCTGTGGCAAATGCCAAGCGTCCTGCACGGTGTTGGGCTGTGAGCACAACCCCCATCTGTGGAGGTTGGGCACTCAGACCATCCTCATGGAGTCGGTTTCTAACCGTTTGTGCAGACACATGCACATTTGTGGCCTGCTGGAGGTCATTTTGCAGGGCTCTGGTAGTGCTCCTCCTGTTCCTCCTTGCACAAAGGCGGAGGTAGCGGTCCTGCTGCTGGGTTTTTGCCCTCCTACAGCCCCCTCCATGTCTCCTGGTGTACTGGCCTGTCTCCTGGTAGCGCCTCCAGCCTCTGGACACTTCGCTGACAGACACAGCAAACCTACTCCACAGCTCACATTACATAGTAACATAGTTAGTAAGGCCGAAAAAAGACATTTGTCCATCCAGTTCAGCCTATATTCCATCATAATAAATCCCCAGATCTACGTCCTTCTACAGAACCTAATAATTGTATGATACAATATTGTTCTGCTCCAGGAAGACATCCAGGCCTCTCTTGAACCCCTCAACTGAGTTCGCCATCACCACCTACCCAGGCAAGCAATTCCAGATTATCACCGCCCTCACAGTAAAGAATCCTCTTCTATGTTGGTGGAAAAACCTTCTATCCTCCAGATGCAAAGAATGCCCCCTTGTGCCCGTCACCTTCCTTGGTATAAACATATCCTCAGCGAGATATTTGTATTGTCCCCTTATATACTTATACATGGTTATTAGATCGCCCCTCAGTCGTCTTTTTTCTAAACTAAATAATCCTAATTTCGCTAATCTATCTGGGTATTGTAGTTCTCCCATCCCCTTTATTAATTTTGTTGCCCTCCTTTGTACTCTCTCTAGTTCCATTATATACTTCCTGAGCACCGGTGCCCAAAACTGGACACAGTACTCCATGTGCGGTCTAACTAGGGATTTGTACAGAGGCAGTATAATGCTCTCATCATGTGTATCCAGACCTCTCTTAATGCACCCCATGATCCTGCTTGCCTTGGCAGCTGCTGCCTGGCACTGGCTGCTCCAGGTAAGTTTATCATTAACTAGGATCCCCAAGTCCTTCTCCCTGTCAGATTTACCCAGTGGTTTCCCGTTCAGTGTGTAATGGTGATATTGATTCCTTCTTCCCATGTGTATAACCTTACATTTGGGTTGGTTGGGATGTGCCATCCTGGATGAGCTGCACTACATGAGCCACTTGTGTGGGTTGTAGAGTCTGTCTCATGCTACCACGAGTGTGAAAACACAACCAACATTCAAAAGTGACCAAAACATCAGCCAAAAAGCATTGGTACTGAGATGGATATGGCAGCTGGAACGCACTGTCAGCAATGGTTAGGTGAATGTTTGGCCCCGCCATGGTGCACTGGGCGCCTATATTTGGTTTGATTAGGTTTCACTACCTCCAAGACAAAGAAAGAGACCTGTTTAAGGTTACCCTGATGAGTCCCATTCAAGTAGGGTGCAACCTCCGCTGCACAGGCAGGGTTCAGCGTAGGTACAGATCAGAGGGGTATGCTTATCTCACTTTTTTTTGCATTTTTATGAATCGGGCATGGCGATTCACCTCTTCCACTGACCCGATATATGCCTGCACTGCTTTTCTTTCTGACCTTCATGATTTTGTACTGTCCTCAAATGTTATGAAAGTGTATAGACTGTGACGCTAGTCACTGCTGACGGACATGCCGTGTGGCAGAAGAGTCAGATATTCCGGGGGGTCAATATCAAGAGAGTACGTAGATAACCAAGGGAAAAGACGAAGGCGTAAGTCAGGTTTCAGTTCAGGGTCAATAATAAGAGATACTGGATCAAAAACCAAAAGGACAAGATAAAGGAATAGTCAGAACACGGTCCAAAAGGTCAGGCAGCAGAAGATCAGAAGTCAGAGCAACAGAATCAGGCTAACACTCACCAAAAAGCACAAACTACGTCTGGCAGGAATCAGGGGCAAACAGCTCAGTTAAGTAGCCATGCGATCAGTGGAACACTGAACAACTTGCAGAAAGTCCTGCACGTCTCAGTCACAGATTGGACAGCAGAGCTGACAATCAAGGCACCGACATCCCAGCAAGCCCATCACAGAATTGGAAAGCCAAGCTGTCAATCAAGACACAGCTCAGCAATCATTCACTCAGGGGAGGAGTCGTGACACTATCACTTTACAATAGGGCATAATAGGGCAGCAGGGTCAGCCATTGTTGAGCGGGGGCGCCATTCTGGTATAGGCTGTGTATAGGGTGCCAACCTCTGCAGGCAGCCATTCAGTTCAGGGTTTATCCATAGGGTGAACGTAGTGTGTATGTTTTAGTGTGGTGTTTGTATATGTCGTTTGTCCCTTTTTAAAGTAAACATTAAAAGTTATATTTTATATCTAAGGATTATTGTTTTTTTTCATGTTAGCCTAGTTTATACTGTCGGTTTGAGCTGACAGACTCCCTTTAAAAAATGTTTTTAAGTATTTATTAGGTCATCTGCCTTTTTTTTTTAAAAGACTGTGGTATGCCCCATTTGTTTTACACAATAGCGCCAAGTTTGTTTTAACTCTGCAAACTGCACTTGCACACTCATCTGTCAATGAACTGGCATCTGTCAATGATGGCAGTCAGTATGTCATACCCGAAATAAAAGAGATTTATTTAGCACCAATTGCTCCAATTAAATCTCTTTACCTAATCACTTTTTTCTCAACTGTCCTTGCCACAAGTGTAATGTGACATTCTAGGAGGAAATGATCTTTAACCCCTTTCTGCCATTAGACGTACTATTGCGTCCATGTGGGGTGGGCTTTACTTCCCAAGGACGCAATAGTACGTCATATGCGATCGGCAGCGCTCACGGGGGGAGCGCCACCGATCGCGGCCGGGTGTCAGCTGCCTATCGCAGCTGACATCCGGCACTATGTGCCAGGAGCGGTCAAAGACCGCCCCCGGCACATTAACCCCCGGCACACCGCGATCAAAGATGATCGCGATGTGCCGGCGGTGCAGGGAAGCACCGCGCAGGGAGGGGGCTCCCTGCGGTCTTCCCTGAGCCCCCCGCAGCAACGCGATGTGATCGCGTTGCTGCGAGGGTCTTACCTCCCTCCCTCCCTGCTCCAGGCCCGGATCCAAGATGGCCGCGGATCCGGGTCCTGCAGGGAGGGAGGTGGCTTCACAGAGCCTGCTCAGACCAGGCACTGTGAAGCAGCCTGCACTCCTATCAGATCGGTGATCTGACAGAGTGCTGTGCAAACTGTCAGATCACCGATCTGTGATGTCCCCCCCCTGGGACAAAGTAAAAAAGTAAAAAAAAAAATTTTCAAATGTGTAAAAAAAAAATAAAAAAAAATATTCCAAAATAATGAAAAAAAAAAAATAATATTATTCCCATAAATACATTTCTTTATCTAAATAAAAAAAACAAAACAATAAAAGTACACATATTTAGTATCGCCGCGTCCGTAACGGCCCGACCTATAAAACTGGCCCACTAGTTAACCCCTTCAGTAAACACCGTAAGAAAAAAAAAAAAAAAAGAGGCAAAAAACAACGCTTTATTATCATACCGCCGAACAAAAAGTGGAATAACACGCGATCAAAAAGATGGATATAAATAACCATGGTACCGCTGAAAGCGTCATCTTGTCCCGCAAAAAACGAGCCGCCATACAGCATCATCAGCAAAAACATAAAAAAGTTATAGTCCTGAGAATAAAGCGATGCAAAAATAATTATTTTTTCCGTAAAATAGTTTTTATCGTATAAAAGCGCCAAAACATAAAAAAACGATATAAATGAGGTGTCGCTGTAATCGTACTGACCCGAAGAATAAAACTGCTTTATCAATTTTACCAAACGCGGAACGGTATAAACGCCTCCCCCAAAAGAAATTCATGAATAGCTGTTTTTTGGTCATTCTTCCTCACAAAAATCGGAATAAAAAGCGATCAAAAAATGTCACGTGCCTGAAAATGTTACCAATAAAATCGACAACTCGTCCCGCAAAAAACAAGACCTCACATGACTCTGTGGACCAAAATATGGAAAAATTATAGCTCTCAAAATGTGGTAACGCAAAAAATATTTTTTGCAATAAAAAGCGTCTTTCAGTGTGTGACGGCTGCCAATCATAAAAATCCGCTAAAAAACCCGCTATAAAAGTAAATCAAACCCCCCTTCATCACCCCCTTAGTTAGGGAAAAATTAAAAAAATGTATTTATATCTATTTTCCCGTTAGGGCTAGGGTTAGGGCTAGGGTTAGGGTTGGGGCTAGGGCTAGGGTTAGGGCTAGAGTTAGGGTTAGGGCTAGGATTAGGGTTGGGGCTACAGTTAGGGTTGGGGCTACAGTTAGGGTTGGGGCTAAAGTTAGGGTTAGGGTTTAGATTACATTTACAGTTGGGAATAGGGTTGGGATTAGGGGTGTGTCAGGGTTAGGGGTGTGGTTAGGGTTACCGTTGGAATTAGGGTTAGGGGTGTGTTTGGATTAGGGCTTCAGTTATAATTGGAGGGTTTCCACTGTTTAGGCACATCAGGGGCTCTCCAAACACGACATGGCGTCCGATCTCAATTCCAGCCAATTCTGCGTTGAAAAAGTAAAACAGTGCTCCTTCCCTTCCGAGCTCTCCCGTGTGCCCAAACAGGGGTTTGCCCCAACATATGGGGTATCAGCGTACTCAGGACAAATAGGACAACAACTTTTGGGGTCCAATTTCTCCTGTTACCCTTGGGAAAAAACAAACTAGGGGCTAAAAAATAATTTTTGTGGGAAAAAAAAAAAGATTTTTTATTTTCACGGCTCTGCGTTATAAACTGTAGTGAAACACTTGGGGGTTCAAAGTTCTCCCAACACATCTAGATGAGTTCCCTGGGGGGTCTAGTTTCCAATATGGGGTCACTTGTGGGGGGTTTCTACTGTTTAGGTACATTAGGGGCTCTGCAAACGCAATGTGACGCTTGCAGACTATTCCATCTAAGTCTGCATTCCAAATGGCACTCCTTCCCTTCCGAGCCCTCCCATGCGCCCAAACGGTGGTTCCCTCCACATATGGGGTATCAGCGTACTCAGGACAAATTGGACAACAACTTTTGGGGTCGAATTTCTCCTCTTACCCTCGGGAAAATACAAAACTGGGGGCTAAAAAATAATTTTTGTGGGAAAAAATTTTTGTTTTATTTTTACGGCTCTGCATTATATACTTCTGTGAAGCCCTTGGTGGGTCAAAGCGCTCACCACACATCTAGATAAGTTCCTTAGGGGGTCTACTTTCCAAAATGGTGTCACTTGTGGGGGGTTTCTACTGTTTAGGTACATTAGGGGCTCTGCAAACGCAATGTGACACCTGCAGACCATTCCATCTAAGTCTGCATTCCAAATGGAGCTCCTTCCCTTCCGAGCCCTCCCATGCGCCCAAACAGTGGTTCCCCCCCACTTATGGGGTATCAGCGCACTCACGACAAATTGGACAACAAATTTTGGGGTCCAATTTCTCCTGTTACCCGTGGGAAAATACAAAACTGGGGGCTAAAAAATAATTTTTGTGGGAAAAAATGTTTTATTTTTACGGCTCTGCATTATAAACTTCTGTGAAGCCCTTGGTGGGTCAAAGCGCTCACCACACATCTAGATAAGTTCCTTAGGGGGTCTACTTTCCAAAATGGTGTCACTTGTGGGGGGGTTTCAATGTTTAGGCACATCAGTGGCTCTCCAAACGCAACATGGCGTCCCATCTCAATTCCTGTCAATTTTGCATTGAAAAGTCAAACGGCGCTCCTTCCCTTCCGAGCTCTCCCATGCGCCCAAACAGTGGTTTACCCCCACATATGGGGTATCAGCGTACTCAGGACAAATTGTACAACAACTTTTGGGGTCCAATTTCTTCTCTTACCCTTGGGAAAATAAAAAATTGGGGGCGAAAAGATAATTTTTGTGAAAAAATATGATTTTTTATTTTTACGGTTCTGCATTATAAAGTTCTGTGAAGCACTTGGTGGGTCAAAGTGCTCACCACACCTCTAGATAAGTTCCTTAGGGGGTCTACTTTCCAAAATGTTGTCACTTGTGGGGGGTTTCAATGTTTAGGCACATCAGGGGCTCTCCAAACGCAACATGGTGTCCCATCTCGATTCCAGTCAATTTTGCATTGAAAAGTCAAATGGCGCTCCTTCGCTTCCGAGCTCTGTCATGCGCCCAAACAGTGGTTTACCCCCACATATGGGGTATCGGTGTACTCAGGACAAATTGTACAACAACTTTTGCGGTCCATTTTCTCCTGTTACCCTTGGTAAAATAAAACAAATTGGAGCTGAATTAAATTTTTTGTGAAAAAAAGTTAAATGTTCATTTTTATTTAAACATTCTAAAAATTCCTGTGAAGCACCAGAAGGGTTAATAAACTTCTTGAATATGGTTTTGAGCACCATGA